>NW_026645965.1:0-300000 GCF_949987535.1 Balaenoptera acutorostrata | reverse complement strand
CTCTTCTGGTTCTGGAGGGCAGGCTGAGCTTGTGCTTAATTCTTCTTCCTGATGGGAAAATAGAGTGACCTGTGCCTGTCCCAACACCTAGAGCTAGTCTCTCATTGGTTCCCCCTCTTCCCGTTCATCCTCAGGACAAATTGCAACCTGTACGGAACAGGAGGTTAAAGGTGCTGATTCTCCAAGGAGGGAGATGGCTAGTAAATCGGCTGGAATGGCGAACCCGAGCAAAGGAGATGAGAAATGAGGTGCGTTTTAGAAACCTTTCCCGATCACACGGTGTACCATCTTCTGGGTTTCTCATGCCTGTTTTCGATGTAGGAAGATGCCCTTGAACCTGGAGATTTGGGACCCATGGGATGGGTACCATGCAGTATTACTTGAAAGGGTCTGCGTTGGCTCACCCAACCTCACCGAACCTCTCAGCCCCAAGAGTGTCCACCCTTATGTCTCAATCAGCTGTGGGTCTAGATATGGTCAATCCAGGTTGCATCACAGCCCCTGAACGAATTTTGTAAGAATTTCTCTCTCTTTCACTGTCTTTGTTTCACGGGTTTTGAAAAGTAATTTATTTTTATAATGGGGTTTAGCTGCTTTTCACGGCTGTGTTTATGCCGCTTTACACCCCCTTGACTCACTTACAGAGAGATATCAATACATAGGTTTGAGGATTCTTACGAGTCAGATATATTCTTGTGCGGTGAATAGGGGCTGTTGAGTCCAGTTCACTGAAAAAGGAATAGGTCTTGTCTCTTACATATTGGGTTTATGGAACGGTATCGGAGCTAATTTGAAACCCTTGTTTTATGCATCACCCCACCTCACCTTTCCCGTTCAGCAGCCATAGTGTGTTTCCTAAACGTGTGACTCTGTTCTGTTTTGCAATTCAGTTCAAGTGTAGCGGTTTTTACATTTCCTCTCTAAGTGATATCTTAGGATAAGTGTCTTTTTCTGTGTGACTTATTTCACTTAGAATCGTCGTACCTAAATCCACTCATCGTGCTGATACTAGCCTTATGACGTTGATTTCATGGCTGAGTGATATTCCATTGTACATGAGGACCCCAACTTCTTTATCCATTTTTCTCTTTCCTAGGATATTTAAGGTGTAATGAAGTGGGGGTTCTTGTCAACAGAGCAGCCCTAAACTTTGGGGTGCCTGTGTCTTGCTGATTTTTAGTTTTCCCAATTTATACGCCCATGAGTGGAAGTGCCCTATGCTCTCCAAGCTGTGTTTTTTAGATGTTTCAGAACACACCGTACACTTCTCCAGAGTGGCTGTTGGCAATTTACATCCCACCCATCAGCGTAGCAAGGCTCCCATTTCTCCATGGCCGGTCCTGCATTTCTGGTTTGGACACTTTTTTCCGCATGGCCCTTTTGCCCGCTGGGAAGCGACACTTCTTTGGAGCGCTGATTTGCCTTTCCAGGTTGCTTGGTTGGCCAAAAAGGGCGTATGCGTTTTTTCCTGAATATATTCAGGAAAAAACGCATACGCCCTTTTTGGCCAAGGGCATCATTGTCCACGTTTTGCCGCTTTTCATGTGCTTTCAAGGCGATTCGAATCTACCTCCTGAAATCTGTTTCCTGCAATTCTGCCTTGCTTTCAAAGCCTCTTCGTTGCCTTCCCTTAATATATTTGTGGACGAGAGGTATCATTTAAAACTCTGCAGGTTTGTGAATTGCAGTGCCCCTGAGCTCCATTTTTCAACTCGCTTTTTTGGGAGCTGGCCGCAAAAGCGCAGGATTGCTTCAGGCCCTCTTCTGGTTCTGGGGGGCAGGCTGAGCTTGTGCTTAATTCTTCTTCCTGATGGGAAAATAGAGTGACCTGTGCCTGTCCCAACACCTAGAGCTAGTCTCTCATTGGTTCCCCCTCTTCCCGTTCATCCTCAGGACAAATTGCAACCTGTACGGAACAGGAGGTTAAAGGTGCTGATTCTCCAAGGAGGGAGATGGCTAGTAAATCGGCTGGAATGGCGAACCCGAGCAAAGGAGATGAGAAATGAGGTGCGTTTTAGAAACCTTTCCCGATCACACGGTGTACCATCTTCTGGGTTTCTCATGCCTGTTTTCGACGTAGGAAGATGCCCTTGAACCTGGAGATTTGGGACCCATGGGATGGGTACCATGCAGTATTACTTGAAAGGGTCTGCGTTGGCTCACCAAACCTCACCGAACCTCTCAGCCCCAAGAGTGTCCACCCTTATGTCTCAATCAGCTGTGGGTCTAGATATGGTCAATCCAGGTTGAATCACAGCCCCTGAACGAATTTTGTAAGAAATTCTCTCTCTTTCACTGTCTTTGTTTCACGGGTTTTGAAAAGTAATTTATTTTTATAATGGGGTTTAGCTGCTTTTCACGGCTGTGTTTATGCTGCTTTACACCCCCTTGACTCACTTACAGAGAGATATCAATACATAGGTTTGAAGATTCTTACTAGTCAGATATATTCTTGTGCAGTGAATAGGGGGTGTTGAGTCCAGTTCACTGAAAAAGGAATAGGTCTTGTCTCTTACATATTGGGTTTATGGAACGGTATCTGAGCTAATTTGAAACCCTTGTTTTATGCATCACCCCACCTCACCTTTCCCTTTCAGCAGCCATAGTGTGTTTCCTAAACGTGTGACTCTGTTCTGTTTTGTAATTCAGTTCAAGTGTAGCGGTTTTTACTTTCCCTCTAGAAGTGATATCTTATGATAAGTGTCTTTTTCTGTGTGACTTATTTCACTTAGAATCGTCGTACCTAAATCCACTCATCATGCTGCTACTAGCCTTATGACGTTGATTTCATGGCTGAGTGATATTCCATTGTACATGAGGACCACAACTTCTTTATCCATTTTTCTCTTTCCTAGGATATTTAAGGTGTAATGAAGTGGGGGTTCTTGTCAACAGAGCAGCCCTAAACTTTGGGGTGCCTGTGTCTTGCTGATTTTTAGTTTTCCCAATTTATACGCCCATGAGTGGAAGTGCCCTATGCTCTCCAAGCTGTGTTTTTTAGATGTTTCAGAACACACCATACACTTCTCCAGAGTGGCTTTTGGCAATTTACATCCCACCCATCAGCGTAGCAAGGCTCCCATTTCTCCATGGCCGGTCCTGCATTTCTGGTTTGGACACTTTTTTCCGCATGGCCCTTTTGCCCGCTGGGAAGCGAGACTTCTTGGAGCGCTGATTTGCCTTTCCAGGTTGCTTGGTTGGCCAAAAAGGGCGTATGCGTTTTTTCCTGAATATATTCAGGAAAAAACGCATACGCCCTTTTTGGCCAAGGGCATCATTGTCCACGTTTTGCCGCTTTTCATGTGCTTTCAAGGCGATTCGAATCTACCTCCTGAAATCTGTTTCCTGCAATTCTGCCTTGCTTTCAAAGCCTCTTCGTTGCCTTCCCTTAATATATTTGTGGACGAGAGGTATCATTTAAAACTCTGCAGGTTTGTGAATTGCAGTGCCCCTGAGCTCCATTTTTCAACTCGCTTTTTTGGGAGCTGGCCGCAAAAGCGCAGGATTGCTTCAGGCCCTCTTCTGGTTCTGGGGGGCAGGCTGTGCTTGTGCTTAATTCTTCTTACTGATGGGAAAATAGAGTGACCTGTGCCTGTCCCAACACCTAGAGCTAGTCTCTCATTGGTTCCCCCTCTTCCCGTTCATCCTCAGGACAAATTGCAACCTGTACGGTACAGGAGGTTAAAGGTGCTGATTCTCCAAGGAGGGAGATGGCTAGTAAATCGGCTGGAATGGCGAACCCGAGCCAAGGAGATGAGAAATGAGGTGCGTTTTAGAAACCTTTCCCGATCACACGGTGTACCATCTTCTGGGTTTCTCATGCCTGTTTTCGACGTAGGAAGATGCCCTTGAACCTGGAGATTTGGGACCCATGGGATGGGTACCATGCAGTATTACTTGAAAGGGTCTGCGTTGCCTCACCCAACCTCACCGAACCTCTCAGCCCCAAGAGTGTCCACCCTTATGTCTCAATCAGCTGTGGGTCTAGATATGGTCAATCCAGGTTGAATCACAGCCCCTGAACGAATTTTGTAAGAAATTCTCTCTCTTTCACTGTCTTTGTTTCACGGGTTTTGAAAAGTAATTTATTTTTATAATGGGGTTTAGCTGCTTTTCACGGCTGTGTTTATGCTGCTTTACACCCCCTTGACTCACTTACAGAGAGATATCAATACATAGGTTTGAAGATTCTTACTAGTCAGATATATTCTTGTGCGGTGAATAGGGGGTGTTGAGTCCAGTTCACTGAAAAAGGAATAGGTCTTGTCTCTTACATATTGGGTTTATGGAACGGTATCTGAGCTAATTTGAAACCCTTGTTTTATGCATCACCCCACCTCACCTTTCCCTTTCAGCAGCCATAGTGTGTTTCCTAAACGTGTGACTCTGTTCTGTTTTGTAATTCAGTTCAAGTGTAGCGGTTTTTACATTCCCTCTAGAAGTGATATCTTATGATAAGTGTCTTTTTCTGTGTGACTTATTTCACTTAGAATCGTCGTACCTAAATCCACTCATCGTGCTGCTACTAGCCTTATGACGTTGATTTCATGGCTGAGTGATATTCCATTGTACATGAGGACCACAACTTCTTTATCCATTTTTCTCTTTCCTAGGATATTTAAGGTGTAATGAAGTGGGGGTTCTTGTCAACAGAGCAGCCCTAAACTTTGGGGTGCCTGTGTCTTGCTGATTTTTAGTTTTCCCAATTTATACGCCCATGAGTGGAAGTGCCCTATGCTCTCCAAGCTGTGTTTTTTAGATGTTTCAGAACACACCGTACACTTCTCCAGAGTGGCTGTTGGCAATTTACATCCCACCCATCAGCGTAGCAAGGCTCCCATTTCTCCATGGCCGGTCCTGCATTTCTGATTTGGACACTTTTTTCCGCATGGCCCTTTTGCCCGCTGGGAAGCGAGACTTCTTTGGAGCGCTGATTGGCCTTTCCAGGTTGCTTGGTTGGCCAAAAAGGGCGTATGCGTTTTTTCCTGAATATATTCAGGAAAAAACGCATACGCCCTTTTTGGCCAAGGGCATCATTGTCCACGTTTTGCCACTTTTCATGTGCTTTCAAGGCGATTCGAATCTACCTCCTGAAATCTGTTTTCTGCAATTCTGCCTTGCTTTCAAAGCCTCTTCGTTGCCTTCCCTTAATATATTTGTGGACGAGAGGTATCATTTAAAACTCTGCAGGTTTGTGAATTGCAGTGCCCCTGAGCTCCATTTTTCAACTCGCTTTTTTGGGAGCTGGCCGCAAAAGCGCAGGATTGCTTCAGGCCCTCTTCTGGTTCTGGGGGGCAGGCTGAGCTTGTGCTTAATTCTTCTTCCTGATGGGAAAATAGAGTGACCTGTGCCTGTCCCAACACCTAGAGCTAGTCTCTCATTGGTTCCCCCTCTTCCCGTTCATCCTCAGGACAAATTGCAACCTGTAAGGAACAGGAGGTTAAAGGTGCTGATTCTCCAAGGAGGGAGATGGCTAGTAAATCGGCTGGAATGGCGAACCCGAGCAAAGGAGATGAGAAATGAGGTGCGTTTTAGAAACCTTTCCCGATCACACGGTGTACCATCTTCTGGGTTTCTCATGCCTGTTTTCGACGTAGGAAGATGCCCTTGAACCTGGAGATTTGGGACCCATGGGATGGGTACCATGCAGTATTACTTGAAAGGGTCTGCGTTGGCTCACCCAACCTCACCGAACCTCTCAGCCCCAAGAGTGTCCACCCTTATGTCTCAATCAGCTGTGGGTCTAGATATGGTCAATCCAGGTTGCATCACAGCCCCTGAACGAATTTTGTAAGAATTTCTCTCTCTTTCACTGTCTTTGTTTCACGGGTTTTGAAAAGTAATTTATTTTTATAATGGGGTTTAGCTGCTTTTCACGGCTGTGTTTATGCCGCTTTACACCCCCTTGACTCACTTACAGAGAGATATCAATACATAGGTTTGAAGATTCTTACTAGTCAGATATATTCTTGTGCGGTGAATAGGGGGTGTTGAGTCCAGTTCACTGAGCAAGGAATAATTCTTGTCTCTTACATATTGGGTTTATGGAACGGTATCTGAGCTAATTTGAAACCCTTGTTTTATGCATCACCCCACCTCACCTTTCCCGTTCAGCAGCCATAGTGTGTTTCCTAAACGTGTGACTCTGTTCTGTTTTGTAATTCAGTTCAAGTGTAGCGGTTTTTACATTCCCTCTAGAAGTGATATCTTATGATAAGTGTCTTTTTCTGTGTGACTTATTTCACTTAGAATCGTCGTACCTAAATCCACTCATCGTGCTGCTACTAGCCTTATGACGTTGATTTCATGGCTGAGTGATATTCCATTGTACATGAGGACCACAACTTCTTTATCCATTTTTCTCTTTCCTAGGATATTTAAGGTGTAATGAAGTGGGGGTTCTTGTCAACAGAGCAGCCCTAAACTTTGGGGTGCCTGTGTCTTGCTGATTTTTAGATTTCCCAATTTATACGCCCATGAGTGGAAGTGCCCTATGCTCTCCAAGCTGTGTTTTTTAGATGTTTCAGAACACACCGTACACTTCTCCAGAGTGGCTGTTGGCAATTTACATCCCACCCATCAGCGTAGCAAGGCTCCCATTTCTCCATGGCCGGTCCTGCATTTCTGGTTTGGACACTTTTTTCCGCATGGCCCTTTTGCCCGCTGGGAAGCGAGACTTCTTTGGAGCGCTGATTTGCCTTTCCAGGTTGCTTGGTTGGCCAAAAGGGCGTATGCGTTTTTTCCTGAATATATTCAGGAAAAAACGCATACGCCCTTTTTGGCCAAGGGCATCATTGTCCACGTTTTGCCGCTTTTCATGTGCTTTCAAGGCGATTCGAATCTACCTCTTGAAATCTGTTTCCTGCAATTCTGCCTTGCTTTCAAAGCCTCTTCGTTGCCTTCCCTTAATATATTTGTGGACGAGAGGTATCATTTAAAACTCTGCAGGTTTGTGAATTGCAGTGCCCCTGAGCTCCATTTTTCAACTCGCTTTTTTGGGAGCTGGCCGCAAAAGCGCAGGATTGCTTCAGGCCCTCTTCTGGTTCTGGGGGGCAGGCTGAGCTTGTGCTTAATTCTTCTTCCTGATGGGAAAATAGAGTGACCTGTGCCTGTCCCAACACCTAGAGCTAGTCTCTCATTGGTTCCCCCTCTTCCCGTTCATCCTCAGGACAAATTGCAACCTGTACGGAACAGGAGGTTAAAGGTGCTGATTCTCCAAGGAGGGAGATGGCTAGTAAATCGGCTGGAATGGCGAACCCGAGCAAAGGAGATGAGAAATGAGGTGCGTTTTAGAAACCTTTCCCGATCAAACGGTGAACCATCTTCTGGGTTTCTCATGCCTGTTTTCGACGTAGGAAGATGCCCTTGAACCTGGAGATTTGGGACCCATGGGATGGGTACCATGCAGTATTACTTGAAAGGGTCTGCGTTGGCTCACCAAACCTCGCCGAACCTCTCAGCACCAAGAGTGTCCACCCTTATGTCTCAATCAGCTGTGGGTCTAGATATGGTCAATCCAGGTTGAATCACAGCCCCTGAACGAATTTTGTAAGAAATTCTCTCTCTTTCACTGTCTTTGTTTCACGGGTTTTGAAAAGTAATTTATTTTTATAATGGGGTTTAGCTGCTTTTCACGGCTGTGTTTATGCCGCTTTACACCCCCTTGACTCACTTACAGAGAGATATCAATACATAGGTTTGAAGATTCTTACTAGTCAGATATATTCTTGTGCGGTGAATAGGGGGTGTTGAGTCCAGTTCACTGAGCAAGGAATAAGTCTTGTCTCTTACATATTGGGTTTATGGAACGGTATCTGAGCTAATTTGAAACCCTTGTTTTATGCATCACCCCACCTCACCTTTCCCGTTCAGCAGCCATAGTGTGTTTCCTAAACGTATGACTCTGTCCTGTTTTGTAATTCAGTTCAAATGTAGCGGTTTTTACTTTCCCTCTAGAAGTGATATCTTATGATAAGTGTCTTTTTCTGTGTGACTTATTTCACTTAGAATCGTCGTACCTAAATCCACTCATCGTGCTGCTACTAGCCTTATGACGTTGATTTCATGGCTGAGTGATATTCCATTGTACATGAGGACCACAACTTCTTTATCCATTTTTCTCTTTCCTAGGATATTTAAGGTGTAATGACGTGGGGGTTCTTGTCAACAGAGCAGCCCTAAACTTTGGGGTGCCTGTGTCTGGCTGATTTTTAGTTTTCCCAATTTATACGCCCATGAGTGGAAGTGCCCTATGCTCTCCAAGCTGTGTTTTTTAGATGTTTCAGAACACACCGTACAGTTCTCCAGAGTGGCTGTTGGCAATTTACATCCCACCCATCAGCGTAGCAAGGCTCCCATTTCTCCATGGCCGGTCCTGCATTTCTGGTTTGGACACTTTTTTCCGCATGGCCCTTTTGCCCGCTGGGAAGCGAGACTTCTTTGGAGCGCAGATTTGCCTTTCCAGGTTGCTTGGTTGGCCAAAAAGGGCGTATGCGTTTTTTCCTGAATATATTCAGGAAAAAACGCATATGCCCTTTTTGGCCAAGGGCATCATTGTCCACGTTTGGCCGCTTTTCATGTGCTTTCAAGGCGATTCGAATCTACCTCCTGAAATCTGTTTCCTGCAATTCTGCCTTGCTTTCAAAGCCTCTTCGTTGCCTTCCCTTAATATATTTGTGGACGAGAGGTATCATTTAAAACTCTGCAGGTTTGTGAATTGCACTGCCCCTGAGCTCCATTTTTCAACTCGCTTTTTTGGGAGCTGGCCGCAAAAGCGCAGGATTGCTTCAGGCCCTCTTCTGGTTCTGGGGGGCAGGCTGAGCTTGTGCTTAATTCTTCTTCCTGATGGGAAAATAGAGTGACCTGTGCCTGTCCCAACACCTAGACCTAGTCTCTCATTGGTTCCCCCTCTTCCCGTTCATCCTCAGGACAAATTGCAACCTGTACGGAACAGGAGGTTAAAGGTGCTGATTCTCCAAGGAGGGAGATGGCTAGTAAATCGGCTGGAATGGCGAACCCGAGCCAAGGAGATGAGAAATGAGGTGCGTTTTAGAAACCTTTCCCGATCACACGGTGTACCATCTTCTGGGTTTCTCATGCCTGTTTTCGACGTAGGAAGATGCCCTTGAACCTGGAGATTTGGGACCCATGGGATGGGTACCATGCAGTATTACTTGAAAGGGTCTGCATTGGCTCACCCAACCTCACCGAACGTCTCAGCCCCAAGAGTGTCCACCCTTATGTCTCAATCAGCTGTGGGTCTAGATATTGTCAATCCAGGTTGCATCACAGCCCCTGAACGAATTTTGTAAGAATTTCTCTCTCTTTCACTGTCTTTGTTTCACGGGTTTTGAAAAGTAATTTATTTTTATAATGGGGTTTAGCTGCTTTTCACGGCTGTGTTTATGCCGCTTTACACCCCCTTGACTCACTTACAGAGAGATATCAATACATAGGTTTGAAGATTCTTACTAGTCAGATATATTCTTGTGCGGTGAATAGGGGGTGTTGAGTCCAGTTCACTGAAAAAGGAATAGGTCTTGTCTCTTACATATTGGGTTTATGGAACGGTATCTGAGCTAATTTGAAACCCTTGTTTTATGCATCACCCCACCTCACCTTTCCCGTTCAGCAGCCATAGTGTGTTTCCTAAACGTGTGACTCTGTCCTGTTTTGTAATTCAGTTCAAGTGTAGCGGTTTTTACATTCCCTCTAGAAGTGATATCTTATGATAAGTGTCTTTTTCTGTGTGACTTATTTCACTTAGAATCGTCGTACCTAAATCCACTCATCGTGCTGCTACTAGCCTTATGACGTTGATTTCATGGCTGAGTGATATTCCATTGTACATGAGGACCACAACTTCTTTATCCATTTTTCTCTTTTCTAGGATATTTAAGGTGTAATGACGTGGGGGTTCTTGTCAACAGAGCAGCCCTAAACTTTGGGGTGCCTGTGTCTGGCTGATTTTTAGTTTTCCCAATTTATACGCCCATGAGTGGAAGTGCCCTATGCTCTCCAAGCTGTGTTTTTTAGATGTTTCAGAACACACCGTACAGTTCTCCAGAGTGGCTGTTGGCAATTTACATCCCACCCATCAGCGTAGCAAGGCTCCCATTTCTCCATGGCCGGTCCTGCATTTCTGGTTTGGACACTTTTTTCCGCATGGCCCTTTTGCCCGCTGGGAAGCGAGACTTCTTTGGAGCGCAGATTTGCCTTTCCAGGTTGCTTGGTTGGCCAAAAAGGGCGTATGCGTTTTTTCCCGAATATATTCAGGAAAAAACGCATACGCCCTTCTTGGCCAAGGGCATCATTGTCCACGTTTGGCCGCTTTTCATGTGCTTTCAAGGCGATTCGAATCTACCTCCTGAAATCTGTTTCCTGCAATTCTGCCTTGCTTTCAAAGCCTCTTCGTTGCCTTCCCTTAATATATTTGTGGACGAGAGGTATCATTTAAAACTCTGCAGGTTTGTGAATTGCAGTGCCCCTGAGCTCCATTTTTCAACTCGCTTTTTTGGGAGCTGGCCGCAAAAGCGCAGGATTGCTTCAGGCCCTCTTCTGGTTCTGGGGGGCAGGCTGAGCTTGTGCTTAATTCTTCTTCCTGATGGGAAAATAGAGTGACCTGTGCCTGTCCCAACACCTAGAGCTAGTCTCTCATTGGTTCCCCCTCTTCCCGTTCATCCTCAGGACAAATTGCAACCTGTACGGAACAGGAGGTTAAAGGTGCTGATTCTCCAAGGAGGGAGATGGCTAGTAAATCGGCTGGAATGGCGAACCCGAGCAAAGGAGATGAGAAATGAGGTGCGTTTTAGAAACCTTTCCCGATCAAACGGTGAACCATCTTCTGGGTTTCTCATGCCTGTTTTCGACGTAAGAAGATGCCCTTGAACCTGGAGATTTGGGACCCATGGGATGGGTACCATGCAGTATTACTTGAAAGGGTCTGCGTTGGCTCACCAAACCTCGCCGAACCTCTCAGCACCAAGAGTGTCCACCCTTATGTCTCAATCAGCTGTGGGTCTAGATATGGTCAATCCAGGTTGAATCACAGCCCCTGAACGAATTTTGTAAGAAATTCTCTCTCTTTCACTGTCTTTCTTTCACGGGTTTTGAAAAGTAATTTATTTTTATAATGGGGTTTAGCTGCTTTTCACGGCTGTGTTTATGCCGCTTTACACCCCCTTGACTCACTTACAGAGAGATATCAATACATAGGTTTGAAGATTCTTACTAGTCAGATATATTCTTGTGCGGTGAATAGTGGGTGTTGAGTCCAGTTCACTGAGCAAGGAATAAGTCTTGTCTCTTACATATTGGGTTTATGGAACGGTATCTGAGCTAATTTGAAACCCTTGTTTTATGCATCACCCCACCTCACCTTTCCCGTTCAGCAGCCATAGTGTGTTTCCTAAACGTATGACTCTGTCCTGTTTTGTAATTCAGTTCAAATGTAGCGGTTTTTACTTTCCCTCTAGAAGTGATATCTTATGATAAGTGTCTTTTTCTGTGTGACTTATTTCACTTAGAATCGTCGTACCTAAATCCACTCATCGTGCTGCTACTAGCCTTATGACGTTGATTTCATGGCTGAGTGATATTCCATTGTACATGAGGACCACAACTTCTTTATCCATTTTTCTCTTTCCTAGGATATTTAAGGTGTAATGAAGTGGGGGTTCTTGTCAACAGAGCAGCCCTAAACTTTGGGGTGCCTGTGTCTTGCTGATTTTTAGTTTTCCCAATTTATACGCCCATGAGTGGAAGTGCCCTATGCTCTCCAAGCTGTGTTTTTTAGATGTTTCAGAACACACCGTACACTTCTCCAGAGTGGCTGTTGGCAATTTACATCCCACCCATCAGCGTAGCAAGGCTCCCATTTCTCCATGGCCGGTCCTGCATTTCTGGTTTGGACACTTTTTTCCGCATGGCCCTTTTGCCCGCTGGGAAGCGAGACTTCTTTGGAGCGCTGATTGGCCTTTCCAGGTTGCTTGGTTGGCCAAAAAGGGCGTATGCGTTTTTTCCTGAATATATTCAGGAAAAAACGCATACGCCCTTTTTGGCCAAGGGCATCATTGTCCACGTTTTGCCGCTTTTCATGTGCTTTCAAGGCGATTCGAATCTACCTCTTGAAATCTGTTTCCTGCAATTCTGCCTTGCTTTCAAAGCCTCTTCGTTGCCTTCCCTTAATATATTTGTGGACGAGAGGTATCATTTAAAACTCTGCAGGTTTGTGAATTACAGTGCCCCTGAGCTCCATTTTTCAACTCGCTTTTTTGGGAGCTGGCCGCAAAAGCGCAGGATTGCTTCAGGCCCTCTTCTGGTTCTGGGGGGCAGGCTGAGCTTGTGCTTAATTCTTCTTCCTGATGGGAAAATAGAGTGACCTGTGCCTGTCCCAACACCTAGAGCTAGTCTCTCATTGGTTCCCCCTCTTCCCGTTCATCCTCAGGACAAATTGCAACCTGTACGGAACAGGAGGTTAAAGGTGCTGATTCTACAAGGAGGGAGATGGCTAGTAAATCGGCTGGAATGGCGAACCCGAGCCAAGGAGATGAGAAATGAGGTGCGTTTTAGAAACCTTTCCCGATCACACGGTGTACCATCTTCTGGGTTTCTCATGCCTGTTTTCGACGTAGGAAGATGCCCTTGAACCTGGAGATTTGGGACCCATGGGATGGGTACCATGCAGTATTACTTGAAAGGGTCTGCGTTGCCTCACCCAACCTCACCGAACCTCTCAGCCCCAAGAGTGTCCACCCTTATGTCTCAATCAGCTGTGTGTCTGGATATGGTCAATCCAGGTTGAATCACAGCCCCTGAACGAATTTTGTAAGAATTTCTCTCTCTTTCACTGTCTTTGTTTCACGGGTTTTGAAAAGTAATTTATTTTTATAATGGGGTTTAGCTGCTTTTCACGGCTGTGTTTATGCCGCTTTACACCCCCTTGACTCACTTACAGAGAGATATCAATACATAGGTTTGAAGATTCTTACTAGTCAGATATATTCTTGTGCGGTGAATAGGGGGTGTTGAGTCCAGTTCACTGAAAAAGGAATAGGTCTTGTCTCTTACATATTGGGTTTATGGAACGGTATCTGAGCTAATTTGAAACCCTTGTTTTATGCATCACCCCACCTCACCTTTCCCGTTCAGCAGCCATAGTGTGTTTCCTAAACGTGTGACTCTGTCCTGTTTTGTAATTCAGTTCAAGTGTAGCGGTTTTTACATTCCCTCTAGAAGTGATATCTTATGATAAGTGTCTTTTTCTGTGTGACTTATTTCACTTAGAATCGTCGTACCTAAATCCACTCATCGTGCTGCTACTAGCCTTATGACGTTGATTTCATGGCTGAGGGATATTCCATTGTACATGAGGACCACAACTTCTTTATCCATTTTTCTCTTTCCTAGGATATTTAAGGTGTAATGACGTGGGGGTTCTTGTCAACAGAGCAGCCCTAAACTTTGGGGTGCCTGTGTCTGGCTGATTTTTAGTTTTCCCAATTTATACGCCCATGAGTGGAAGTGCCCTATGCTCTCCAAGCTGTGTTTTTTAGATGTTTCAGAACACACCGTACAGTTCTCCAGAGTGGCTGTTGGCAATTTACATCCCACCCATCAGCGTAGCAAGGCTCCCATTTCTCCATGGCCGGTCCTGCATTTCTGGTTTGGACACTTTTTTCCGCATGGCCCTTTTGCCCGCTGGGAAGCGAGACTTCTTTGGAGCGCAGATTTGCCTTTCCAGGTTGCTTGGTTGGCCAAAAAGTGCGTATGCGTTTTTTCCTGAATATATTCAGGAAAAAACGCATACGCCCTTTTTGGCCAAGGGCATCATTGTCCACGTTTGGCCGCTTTTCATGTGCTTTCAAGGCGATTCGAATCTACCTCCTGAAATCTGTTTCCTGCAATTCTGCCTTGCTTTCAAAGCCTCTTCGTTGCCTTCCCTTAATATATTTGTGGACGAGAGGTATCATTTAAAACTCTGCAGGTTTGTGAATTGCAGTGCCCCTGAGCTCCATTTTTCAACTCGCTTTTTTGGGAGCTGGCCGCAAAAGCGCAGGATTTTTCAGGCCCTCTTCTGGTTCTGGGGGGCAGGCTGTGCTTGTGCTTAATTCTTCTTCCTGATGGGAAAATAGAGTGACCTGTGCCTGTCCCAACACCTAGAGCTAGTCTCTCATTGGTTCCCCCTCTTCCCGTTCATCCTCAGGACAAATTGCAACCTGTACGGAACAGGAGGTTAAAGGTGCTGATTCTCCAAGGAGGGAGATGGCTAGTAAATCGGCTGGAATGGCGAACCAGAGCAAAGGAGATGAGAAATGAGGTGCGTTTTAGAAACCTTTCCCGATCACACGGTGTACCATCTTCTGGGTTTCTCATGCCTGTTTTCGACGTAGGAAGATGCCCTTGAACCTGGAGATTTGGGACCCATGGGATGGGTACCATGCAGTATTACTTGAAAGGGTCTGCGTTGGCTCACCAAACCTCGCCGAACCTCTCAGCACCAAGAGTGTCCACCCTTATGTCTCAATCAGCTGTGGGTCTAGATATGGTCAATCCAGGTTGAATCACAGCCCCTGAACGAATTTTGTAAGAAATTCTCTCTCTTTCACTGTCTTTGTTTCACGGGTTTTGAAAAGTAATTTATTTTTATAATGGGGTTTAGCTGCTTTTCACGGCTGTGTTTATGCCGCTTTACACCCCATTGACTCACTTACAGAGAGATATCAATACATAGGTTTGAAGATTCTTACTAGTCAGATATATTCTTGTGCGGTGAATAGGGGGTGTTGAGTCCAGTTCACTGAGCAAGGAATAAGTCTTGTCTCTTACATATTGGGTTTATGGAACGGTATATGAGCTAATTTGAAACCCTTGTTTTATGCATCACCCCACCTCACCTTTCCCGTTCAGCAGCCATAGTGTGTTTCCTAAACGTATGACTCTGTCCTGTTTTGTAATTCAGTTCAAATGTAGCGGTTTTTACTTTCCCTCTAGAAGTGATATCTTATGATAAGTGTCTTTTTCTGTGTGACTTATTTCACTTAGAATCGTCGTACCTAAATCCACTCATCGTCCTGCTACTAGCCTTATGACGTTGATTTCATGGCTGAGTGATATTCCATTGTACATGAGGACCACAACTTCTTTATCCATTTTTCTCTTTCCTAGGATATTTAAGGTGTAATGAAGTGGGGGTTCTTGTCAACAGAGCAGCCCTAAACTTTGGGGTGCCTGTGTCTTGCTGATTTTTATTTTTCCCAATTTATACGCCCATGAGTGGAAGTGCCCTATGCTCTCCAAGCTGTGTTTTTTAGATGTTTCAGAACACACCGTACACTTCTCCAGAGTGGCTGTTGGCAATTTACATCCCACCCATCAGCGTAGCAAGGCTCCCATTTCTCCATGGCCGGTCCTGCATTTCTGGTTTGGACACTTTTTTCCGCATGGCCCTTTTGCCCGCTGGGAAGCGACACTTCTTTGGAGCGGTGATTGGCCTTTCCAGGTTGCTTGGTTGGCCAAAAAGGGCGTATGCGTTTTTTCCTGAATATATTCAGGAAAAAACGCATACGCCCTTTTTGGCCAAGGGCATCATTGTCCACGTTTGGCCGCTTTTCATGTGCTTTCAAGGCGATTCGAATCTACCTCCTGAAATCTGTTTCCTGCAATTCTGCCTTGCTTTCAAAGCCTCTTCGTTGCCTTCCCTTAATATATTTGTGGACGAGAGGTATCATTTAAAACTCTGCAGGTTTGTGAATTGCAGTGCCCCTGAGCTCCATTTTTCAACTCGCTTTTTTGGGAGCTGGCCGCAAAAGCGCAGGATTGCTTCAGGCCCTCTTCTGGTTCTGGGGGGCAGGCTGAGCTTGTGCTTAATTCTTCTTCCTGATGGGAAAATAGAGTGACCTGTGCCTGTCCCAACACCTAGACCTAGTCTCTCATTGGTTCCCCCTCTTCCCGTTCATCCTCAGGACAAATTGTAACCTGTACGGAACAGGAGGTTAAAGGTGCTGATTCTCCAAGGAGGGAGATGGCTAGTAAATCGGCTGGAATGGCGAACCCGAGCCAAGGAGATGAGAAATGAGGTGCGTTTTAGAAACCTTTCCGATCACACGGTGTACCATCTTCTGGGTTTCTCATGCCTGTTTTCGACGTAGGAAGATGCCCTTGAACCTGGAGATTTGGGACCCATGGGATGGGTACCATGCAGTATTACTTGAAAGGGTCTGCGTTGCCTCACCCAACCTCACCGAACGTCTCAGCCCCAAGAGTGTCCACCCTTATGTCTCAATCAGCTGTGGGTCTAGATATTGTCAATCCAGGTTGCATCACAGCCCCTGAACGAATTTTGTAAGAATTTCTCTCTCTTTCACTGTCTTTGTTTCACGGGTTTTGAAAAGTAATTTATTTTTATAATGGGGTTTAGCTGCTTTTCACGGCTGTGTTTATGCCGCTTTACACCCCCTTGACTCACTTACAGAGAGATATCAATACATAGGTTTGAAGATTCTTACTAGTCAGATATATTCTTGTGCGGTGAATAGGGGGTGTTGAGTCCAGTTCTCTGAAAAAGGAATAGGTCTTGTCTCTTACATATTGGGTTTATGGAACGGTATCTGAGCTAATTTGAAACCCTTGTTTTATGCATCACCCCACCTCACCTTTCCCGTTCAGCAGCCATAGTGTGTTTCCTAAACGTGTGACTCTGTCCTGTTTTGTAATTCAGTTCAAGTGTAGCGGTTTTTACATTCCCTCTAGAAGTGATATCTTATGATAAGTGTCTTTTTCTGTGTGACTTATTTCACTTAGAATCGTCGTACCTAAATCCACTCATCGTGCTGCTACTAGCCTTATGACGTTGATTTCATGGCTGAGGGATATTCCATTGTACATGAGGACCACAACTTCTTTATCCATTTTTCTCTTTCCTAGGATATTTAAGGTGTAATGACGTGGGGGTTCTTGTCAACAGAGCAGCCCTAAACTTTGGGGTGCCTGTGTCTGGCTGATTTTTAGTTTTCCCAATTTATACGCCCATGAGTGGAAGTGCCCTATGCTCTCCAAGCTGTGTTTTTTAGATGTTTCAGAACACACCGTACAGTTCTCCAGAGTGGCTGTTGGCAATTTACATCCCACCCATCAGCGTAGCAAGGCTCCCATTTCTCCATGGCCGGTCCTGCATTTCTGGTTTGGACACTTTTTTCCGCATGGCCCTTTTGCCCGCTGGGAAGCGAGACTTCTTTGGAGCGCAGATTTGCCTTTCCAGGTTGCTTGGTTGGCCAAAAAGGGCGTATGCGTTTTTTCCCGAATATATTCAGGAAAAAACGCATACGCCCTTTTTGGCCAAGGGCATCATTTCCACGTTTGGCCGCTTTTCATGTGCTTTCAAGGCGATTCGAATCTACCTCCTGAAATCTGTTTCCTGCAATTCTGCCTTGCTTTCAAAGCCTCTTCGTTGCCTTCCCTTAATATATTTGTGGACGAGAGGTATCATTTAAAACTCTGCAGGTTTGTGAATTGCAGTGCCCCTGAGCTCCATTTTTCAACTCGCTTTTTTGGGAGCTGGCCGCAAAAGCGCAGGATTGCTTCAGGCCCTCTTCTGGTTCTGGGGGGCAGGCTGAGCTTGTGCTTAATTCTTCTTCCTGATGGGAAAATAGAGTGACCTGTGCCTGTCCCAACACCTAGAGCTAGTCTCTCATTGGTTCCCCCTCTTCCCGTTCATCCTCAGGACAAATTGCAACCTGTACGGAACAGGAGGTTAAAGGTGCTGATTCTCCAAGGAGGGAGATGTCTAGTAAATCGGCTGGAATGGCGAACCAGAGCAAAGGAGATGAGAAATGAGGTGCGTTTTAGAAACCTTTCCCGATCACACGGTGTACCATCTTCTGGGTTTCTCATGCATGTTTTCAATGTAGGAAGATGCCCTTGAACCTGGAGATTTGGGACCCATGGGATGGGTACCATGCAGTATTACTTGAAAGGGTCTGCGTTGGCTCACCCAACCTCACCGAACCTCTCAGCCCCAAGAGGGTCCACCCTTATGTCTCAATCAGCTGTGGGTCTAGATATGGTCAATCCAGGTTGCATCACAGCCCCTGAACGAATTTTGTAAGAATTTCTCTCTCTTTCACTGTCTTTGTTTCACGGGCTTTGAAAAGTAATTTATTTTTATAATGGGGTTTAGCTGCTTTTCACGGCTGTGTTTATGCCGCTTTACACCCCCTTGACTCACTTACAGAGAGATATCAATACATAGGTTTGAAGATTCTTACTAGTCAGATATATTCTTGTGCGGTGAATAGGGGGTGTTGAGTCCAGTTCACTGAAAAAGGAATAGGTCTTGTCTCTTACATATTGGGTTTATGGAACGGTATCTGAGCTAATTTGAAACCCTTGTTTTATGCATCACCCCACCTCACCTTTCCCGTTCAGCAGCCATAGTGTGTTTCCTAAACGTGTGACTCTGTCCTGTTTTGTAATTCAGTTCAAGTGTAGCGGTTTTTACTTTCCCTCTAGAAGTGATATCTTATGATAAGTGTCTTTTTCTGTGTGACTTATTTCACTTAGAATCGTCGTACCTAAATCCACTCATCGTGCTGCTACTAGCCTTATGACGTGGATTTCATGGCTGAGTGATATTCCATTGTACATGAGGACCACAACTTCTTTATCCATTTTTCTCTTTCCTAGGATATTTAAGGTGTAATGAAGTGGGGGTTCTTGTCAACAGAGCAGCCCTAAACTTTGGGGTGCCTGTGTCTTGCTGATTTTTAGTTTTCCCAATTTATACGCCCATGAGTGGAAGTGCCCTATGCTCTCCAAGCTGTGTTTTTTAGATGTTTCAGAACACACCGTACACTTCTCCAGAGTGGCTGTTGGCAATTTACATCCCACCCATCAGCGTAGCAAGGCTCCCATTTCTCCATGGCCGGTCCTGCATTTCTGGTTTGGACACTTTTTTCCGCATGGCCCTTTTGCCCGCTGGGAAGCGAGACTTCTTTGGAGCGCTGATTTGCCTTTCCAGGTTGCTTGGTTGGCCAAAAAGGGCGTATGCGTTTTTTCCTGAATATATTCAGGAAAAAACGCATACGCCCTTTTTGGCCAAGGGCATCATTGTCCACGTTTTGCCGCTTTTCATGTGCTTTCAAGGCGATTCGAATCTACCTCCTGAAATCTGTTTCCTGCAATTCTGCCTTGCTTTCAAAGCCTCTTCGTTGCCTTCCCTTAATATATTTGTGGACGAGAGGTATCATTTAAAACTCTGCAGGTTTGTGAATTGCAGTGCCCCTGAGCTCCATTTTTCAACTCGCTTTTTTGGGAGCTGGCCGCAAAAGCGCAGGATTGCTTCAGGCCCTCTTCTGGTTCTGGGGGGCAGGCTGAGCTTGTGCTTAATTCTTCTTCCTGATGGGAAAATAGACTGACCTGTGCCTGTCCCAACCCCTAGAGCTAGTCTCTCATTGGTTCCCCCTCTTCCCGTTCATCCTCAGGACAAATTGCAACCTGTACGGAACAGGAGGTTAAAGGTGCTGATTCTCCAAGGAGGGAGATGGCTAGTAAATCGGCTGGAATGGCGAACCCGAGCAAAGGAGATGAGAAATGAGGTGCGTTTTAGAAACCTTTCCCGATCACACGGTGTACCATCTTCTGGGTTTCTCATGCCTGTTTTCGATGTAGGAAGATGCCCTTGAACCTGGAGATTTGGGACCCATGGGATGCGTACCATGCCGTATTACTTGAAAGGGTCTGCGTTGGCTCACCCAACCTCACCGAACCTCTCAGCCCCAAGAGTGTCCACCCTTATGTCTCAATCAGCTATGGGTCTAGATATGGTCAATCCAGGTTGCATCACAGCCCCTGAACGAATTTTGTAAGAATTTCTCTCTCTTTCACTGTCTTTGTTTCACGGGTTTTGAAAAGTAATTTATTTTTATAATGGGGTTTAGCTGCTTTTCACGGCTGTGTTTATGCCGCTTTACACCCCCTTGACTCACTTACAGATAGATATCAATACATAGGTTTGAAGATTCTTACTAGTCAGATATATTCTTGTGCGGTGAATAGGGGGTGTTGAGTCCAGTTCACTGAAAAAGGAATAGGTCTTGTCTCTTACATATTGGGTTTATGGAACGGTATCTGAGCTAATTTGAAACCCTTGTTTTATGCATCACCCCACCTCACCTTTCCCATTCAGCAGCCATAGTGTGTTTCCTAAACGTGTGACTCTGTTCTGTTTTGCAATTCAGTTCAAGTGTAGCGGTTTTTATATTCCCTCTATAAGTGATATCTTAGGATAAGTGTCTTTTTCTGTGTGACTTATTTCACTTAGAATCGTCGTACCTAAATCCACTCATCGTGCTGCTACTAGCCTTATGACGTGGATTTCATGGCTGAGTGATATTCCATTGTACATGAGGACCACAACTTCTTTATCCATTTTTCTCTTTCCTAGGATATTTAAGGTGTAATGAAGTGGGGGTTCTTGTCAACAGAGCAGCCCTAAACTTTGGGGTGCCTGTGTCTTGCTGATTTTTAGTTTTCCCAATTTATACGCCCATGAGTGGAAGTGCCCTATGCTCTCCAAGCTGTGTTTTTTAGATGTTTCAGAACACACCGTACACTTCTCCAGAGTGGCTGTTGGCAATTTACATCCCACCCATCAGCGTAGCAAGGCTCCCATTTCTCCATGGCCGGTCCTGCATTTCTGGTTTGGACACTTTTTTCCGCATGGCCCTTTTGCCCGCTGGGAAGCGACACTTCTTTGGAGCGCTGATTGGCCTTTCCAGGTTGCTTGGTTGGCCAAAAAGGGCGTATGCGTTTTTTCCTGAATATATTCAGGAAAAAACGCATACGCCCTTTTTGGCCAAGGGCATCATTGTCCACGTTTGGCCGCTTTTCATGTGCTTTCAAGGCGATTCGAATCTACCTCCTGAAATCTGTTTCCTGCAATTCTGCCTTGCTTTCAAAGCCTCTTCGTTGCCTTCCCTTAATATATTTGTGGACGAGAGGTATCATTTAAAACTCTGCAGGTTTGTGAATTGCAGTGCCCCTGAGCTCCATTTTTCAACTCGCTTTTTTGGGAGCTGGCCGCAAAAGCGCAGGATTGCTTCAGGCCCTCTTCTGGTTCTGGGGGGCAGGCTGAGCTTGTGCTTAATTCTTCTTCCTGATGGGAAAATAGAGTGACCTGTGCCTGTCCCAACACCTAGACCTAGTCTCTCATTGGTTCCCCCTCTTCCCGTTCATCCTCAGGACAAATTGCAACCTGTACGGAACAGGAGGTTAAAGGTGCTGATTCTCCAAGGAGGGAGATGGCTAGTAAATCGGCTGGAATGGCGAACCCGAGCCAAGGAGATGAGAAATGAGGTGCGTTTTAGAAACCTTTCCGATCACACGGTGTACCATCTTCTGGGTTTCTCATGCCTGTTTTCGACGTAGGAAGATGCCCTTGAACCTGGAGATTTGGGACCCATGGGATGGGTACCATGCAGTATTACTTGAAAGGGTCTGCGTTGCCTCACCCAACCTCACCGAACGTCTCAGCCCCAAGAGTGTCCACCCTTATGTCTCAATCAGCTGTGGGTCTAGATATTGTCAATCCAGGTTGCATCACAGCCCCTGAACGAATTTTGTAAGAATTTCTCTCTCTTTCACTGTCTTTGTTTCACGGGTTTTGAAAAGTAATTTATTTTTATAATGGGGTTTAGCTGCTTTTCACGGCTGTGTTTATGCCGCTTTACACCCCCTTGACTCACTTACAGAGAGATATCAATACATAGGTTTGAAGATTCTTACTAGTCAGATATATTCTTGTGCGGTGAATAGGGGGTGTTGAGTCCAGTTCTCTGAAAAAGGAATAGGTCTTGTCTCTTACATATTGGGTTTATGGAACGGTATCTGAGCTAATTTGAAACCCTTGTTTTATGCATCACCCCACCTCACCTTTCCCGTTCAGCAGCCATAGTGTGTTTCCTAAACGTGTGACTCTGTCCTGTTTTGTAATTCAGTTCAAGTGTAGCGGTTTTTACATTCCCTCTAGAAGTGATATCTTATGATAAGTGTCTTTTTCTGTGTGACTTATTTCACTTAGAATCGTCGTACCTAAATCCACTCATCGTGCTGCTACTAGCCTTATGACGTTGATTTCATGGCTGAGGGATATTCCATTGTACATGAGGACCACAACTTCTTTATCCATTTTTCTCTTTCCTAGGATATTTAAGGTGTAATGACGTGGGGGTTCTTGTCAACAGAGCAGCCCTAAACTTTGGGGTGCCTGTGTCTGGCTGATTTTTAGTTTTCCCAATTTATACGCCCATGAGTGGAAGTGCCCTATGCTCTCCAAGCTGTGTTTTTTAGATGTTTCAGAACACACCGTACAGTTCTCCAGAGTGGCTGTTGGCAATTTACATCCCACCCATCAGCGTAGCAAGGCTCCCATTTCTCCATGGCCGGTCCTGCATTTCTGGTTTGGACACTTTTTTCCGCATGGCCCTTTTGCCCGCTGGGAAGCGAGACTTCTTTGGAGCGCAGATTTGCCTTTCCAGGTTGCTTGGTTGGCCAAAAAGGGCGTATGCGTTTTTTCCCGAATATATTCAGGAAAAAACGCATACGCCCTTTTTGGCCAAGGGCATCATTGTCCACGTTTGGCCGCTTTTCATGTGCTTTCAAGGCGATTCGAATCTACCTCCTGAAATCTGTTTCCTGCAATTCTGCCTTGCTTTCAAAGCCTCTTCGTTGCCTTCCCTTAATATATTTGTGGACGAGAGGTATCATTTAAAACTCTGCAGGTTTGTGAATTGCAGTGCCCCTGAGCTCCATTTTTCAACTCGCTTTTTTGGGAGCTGGCCGCAAAAGCGCAGGATTGCTTCAGGCCCTCTTCTGGTTCTGGGGGGCAGGCTGAGCTTGTGCTTAATTCTTCTTCCTGATGGGAAAATAGAGTGACCTGTGCCTGTCCCAACACCTAGAGCTAGTCTCTCATTGGTTCCCCCTCTTCCCGTTCATCCTCAGGACAAATTGCAACCTGTACGGAACAGGAGGTTAAAGGTGCTGATTCTCCAAGGAGGGAGATGGCTAGTAAATCGGCTGGAATGGCGAACCAGAGCAAAGGAGATGAGAAATGAGGTGCGTTTTAGAAACCTTTCCCGATCACACGGTGTACCATCTTCTGGGTTTCTCATGCATGTTTTCAATGTAGGAAGATGCCCTTGAACCTGGAGATTTGGGACCCATGGGATGGGTACCATGCAGTATTACTTGAAAGGGTCTGCGTTGGCTCACCCAACCTCACCGAACCTCTCAGCCCCAAGAGGGTCCACCCTTATGTCTCAATCAGCTGTGGGTCTAGATATGGTCAATCCAGGTTGCATCACAGCCCCTGAACGAATTTTGTAAGAATTTCTCTCTCTTTCACTGTCTTTGTTTCACGGGCTTTGAAAAGTAATTTATTTTTATAATGGGGTTTAGCTGCTTTTCACGGCTGTGTTTATGCCGCTTTACACCCCCTTGACTCACTTACAGAGAGATATCAATACATAGGTTTGAAGATTCTTACTAGTCAGATATATTCTTGTGCGGTGAATAGGGGGTGTTGAGTCCAGTTCACTGAAAAAGGAATAGGTCTTGTCTCTTACATATTGGGTTTATGGAACGGTATCTGAGCTAATTTGAAACCCTTGTTTTATGCATCACCCCACCTCACCTTTCCCGTTCAGCAGCCATAGTGTGTTTCCTAAACGTGTGACTCTGTCCTGTTTTGTAATTCAGTTCAAGTGTAGCGGTTTTTACTTTCCCTCTAGAAGTGATATCTTATGATAAGTGTCTTTTTCTGTGTGACTTATTTCACTTAGAATCGTCGTACCTAAATCCACTCATCGTGCTGCTACTCGCCTTATGACGTGGATTTCATGGCTGAGTGATATTCCATTGTACATGAGGACCACAACTTCTTTATCCATTTTTCTCTTTCCTAGGATATTTAAGGTGTAATGAAGTGGGGGTTCTTGTCAACAGAGCAGCCCTAAACTTTGGGGTGCCTGTGTCTTGCTGATTTTTAGTTTTCCCAATTTATACGCCCATGAGTGGAAGTGCCCTATGCTCTCCAAGCTGTGTTTTTTAGATGTTTCAGAACACACCGTACACTTCTCCAGAGTGGCTGTTGGCAATTTACATCCCACCCATCAGCGTAGCAAGGCTCCCATTTCTCCATGGCCGGTCCTGCATTTCTGGTTTGGACACTTTTTTCCGCATGGCCCTTTTGCCCGCTGGGAAGCGACACTTCTTTGGAGCGGTGATTGGCCTTTCCAGGTTGCTTGGTTGGCCAAAAAGGGCGTATGCGTTTTTTCCTGAATATATTCAGGAAAAAACGCATACGCCCTTTTTGGCCAAGGGCATCATTGTCCACGTTTGGCCGCTTTTCATGTGCTTTCAAGGCGATTCGAATCTACCTCCTGAAATCTGTTTCCTGCAATTCTGCCTTGCTTTCAAAGCCTCTTCGTTGCCTTCCCTTAATATATTTGTGGACGAGAGGTATCATTTAAAACTCTGCAGGTTTGTGAATTGCAGTGCCCCTGAGCTCCATTTTTCAACTCGCTTTTTTGGGAGCTGGCCGCAAAAGCGCAGGATTGCTTCAGGCCCTCTTCTGGTTCTGGGGGGCAGGCTGAGCTTGTGCTTAATTCTTCTTCCTGATGGGAAAATAGAGTGACCTGTGCCTGTCCCAACACCTAGACCTAGTCTCTCATTGGTTCCCCCTCTTCCCGTTCATCCTCAGGACAAATTGCAACCTGTACGGAACAGGAGGTTAAAGGTGCTGATTCTCCAAGGAGGGAGATGGCTAGTAAATCGGCTGGAATGGCGAACCCGAGCCAAGGAGATGAGAAATGAGGTGCGTTTTAGAAACCTTTCCGATCACACGGTGTACCATCTTCTGGGTTTCTCATGCCTGTTTTCGACGTAGGAAGATGCCCTTGAACCTGGAGATTTGGGACCCATGGGATGGGTACCATGCAGTATTACTTGAAAGGGTCTGCGTTGCCTCACCCAACCTCACCGAACGTCTCAGCCCCAAGAGTGTCCACCCTTATGTCTCAATCAGCTGTGGGTCTAGATATTGTCAATCCAGGTTGCATCACAGCCCCTGAACGAATTTTGTAAGAATTTCTCTCTCTTTCACTGTCTTTGTTTCACGGGTTTTGAAAAGTAATTTATTTTTATAATGGGGTTTAGCTGCTTTTCACGGCTGTGTTTATGCCGCTTTACACCCCCTTGACTCACTTACAGAGAGATATCAATACATAGGTTTGAAGATTCTTACTAGTCAGATATATTCTTGTGCGGTGAATAGGGGGTGTTGAGTCCAGTTCTCTGAAAAAGGAATAGGTCTTGTCTCTTACATATTGGGTTTATGGAACGGTATCTGAGCTAATTTGAAACCCTTGTTTTATGCATCACCCCACCTCACCTTTCCCGTTCAGAAGCCATAGTGTGTTTCCTAAACGTGTGACTCTGTCCTGTTTTGTAATTCAGTTCAAGTGTAGCGGTTTTTACATTCCCTCTAGAAGTGATATCTTATGATAAGTGTCTTTTTCTGTGTGACTTATTTCACTTAGAATCGTCGTACCTAAATCCACTCATCGTGCTGCTACTAGCCTTATGACGTTGATTTCATGGCTGAGGGATATTCCATTGTACATGAGGACCACAACTTCTTTATCCATTTTTCTCTTTCCTAGGATATTTAAGGTGTAATGACGTGGGGGTTCTTGTCAACAGAGCAGCCCTAAACTTTGGGGTGCCTGTGTCTGGCTGATTTTTAGTTTTCCCAATTTATACGCCCATGAGTGGAAGTGCCCTATGCTCTCCAAGCTGTGTTTTTTAGATGTTTCAGAACACACCGTACAGTTCTCCAGAGTGGCTGTTGGCAATTTACATCCCACCCATCAGCGTAGCAAGGCTCCCATTTCTCCATGGCCGGTCCTGCATTTCTGGTTTGGACACTTTTTTCCGCATGGCCCTTTTGCCCGCTGGGAAGCGAGACTTCTTTGGAGCGCAGATTTGCCTTTCCAGGTTGCTTGGTTGGCCAAAAAGGGCGTATGCGTTTTTTCCCGAATATATTCAGGAAAAAACGCATACGCCCTTTTTGGCCAAGGGCATCATTGTCCACGTTTGGCCGCTTTTCATGTGCTTTCAAGGCGATTCGAATCTACCTCCTGAAATCTGTTTCCTGCAATTCTGCCTTGCTTTCAAAGCCTCTTCGTTGCCTTCCCTTAATATATTTGTGGACGAGAGGTATCATTTAAAACTCTGCAGGTTTGTGAATTGCAGTGCCCCTGAGCTCCATTTTTCAACTCGCTTTTTTGGGAGCTGGCCGCAAAAGCGCAGGATTGCTTCAGGCCCTCTTCTGGTTCTGGGGGGCAGGCTGAGCTTGTGCTTAATTCTTCTTCCTGATGGGAAAATAGAGTGACCTGTGCCTGTCCCAACACCTAGAGCTAGTCTCTCATTGGTTCCCCCTCTTCCCGTTCATCCTCAGGACAAATTGCAACCTGTACGGAACAGGAGGTTAAAGGTGCTGATTCTCCAAGGAGGGAGATGGCTAGTAAATCGGCTGGAATGGCGAACCAGAGCAAAGGAGATGAGAAATGAGGTGCGTTTTAGAAACCTTTCCCGATCACACGGTGTACCATCTTCTGGGTTTCTCATGCATGTTTTCAATGTAGGAAGATGCCCTTGAACCTGGAGATTTGGGACCCATGGGATGGGTACCATGCAGTATTACTTGAAAGGGTCTGCGTTGGCTCACCCAACCTCACCGAACCTCTCAGCCCCAAGAGGGTCCACCCTTATGTCTCAATCAGCTGTGGGTCTAGATATGGTCAATCCAGGTTGCATCACAGCCCCTGAACGAATTTTGTAAGAATTTCTCTCTCTTTCACTGTCTTTGTTTCACGGGCTTTGAAAAGTAATTTATTTTTATAATGGGGTTTAGCTGCTTTTCACGGCTGTGTTTATGCCGCTTTACACCCCCTTGACTCACTTACAGAGAGATATCAATACATAGGTTTGAAGATTCTTACTAGTCAGATATATTCTTGTGCGGTGAATAGGGGGTGTTGAGTCCAGTTCACTGAAAAAGGAATAGGTCTTGTCTCTTACATATTGGGTTTATGGAACGGTATCTGAGCTAATTTGAAACCCTTGTTTTATGCATCACCCCACCTCACCTTTCCCGTTCAGCAGCCATAGTGTGTTTCCTAAACGTGTGACTCTGTCCTGTTTTGTAATTCAGTTCAAGTGTAGCGGTTTTTACTTTCCCTCTAGAAGTGATATCTTATGATAAGTGTCTTTTTCTGTGTGACTTATTTCACTTAGAATCGTCGTACCTAAATCCACTCATCGTGCTGCTACTAGCCTTATGACGTGGATTTCATGGCTGAGTGATATTCCATTGTACATGAGGACCACAACTTCTTTATCCATTTTTCTCTTTCCTAGGATATTTAAGGTGTAATGAAGTGGGGGTTCTTGTCAACAGAGCAGCCCTAAACTTTGGGGTGCCTGTGTCTTGCTGATTTTTAGTTTTCCCAATTTATACGCCCATGAGTGGAAGTGCCCTATGCTCTCCAAGCTGTGTTTTTTAGATGTTTCAGAACACACCGTACACTTCTCCAGAGTGGCTGTTGGCAATTTACATCCCACCCATCAGCGTAGCAAGGCTCCCATTTCTCCATGGCCGGTCCTGCATTTCTGGTTTGGACACTTTTTTCCGCATGGCCCTTTTGCCCGCTGGGAAGCGAGACTTCTTTGGAGCGCTGATTTGCCTTTCCAGGTTGCTTGGTTGGCCAAAAAGGGCGTATGCGTTTTTTCCTGAATATATTCAGGAAAAAACGCATACGCCCTTTTTGGCCAAGGGCATCATTGTCCACGTTTTGCCGCTTTTCATGTGCTTTCAAGGCGATTCGAATCTACCTCCTGAAATCTGTTTCCTGCAATTCTGCCTTGCTTTCAAAGCCTCTTCGTTGCCTTCCCTTAATATATTTGTGGACGAGAGGTATCATTTAAAACTCTGCAGGTTTGTGAATTGCAGTGCCCCTGAGCTCCATTTTTCAACTCGCTTTTTTGGGAGCTGGCCGCAAAAGCGCAGGATTGCTTCAGGCCCTCTTCTGGTTCTGGGGGGCAGGCTGTGCTTGTGCTTAATTCTTCTTCCTGATGGGAAAATAGAGTGACCTGTGCCTGTCCCAACACCTAGAGCTAGTCTCTCATTGGTTCCCCCTCTTCCCGTTCATCCTCAGGACAAATTGCAACCTGTACGGAACAGGAGGTTAAAGGTGCTGATTCTCCAAGGAGGGAGATGGCTAGTAAATCGGCTGGAATGGCGAACCAGAGCAAAGGAGATGAGAAATGAGGTGCGTTTTAGAAACCTTTCCCGATCACACGGTGTACCATCTTCTGGGTTTCTCATGCATGTTTTCAATGTAGGAAGATGCCCTTGAACCTGGAGATTTGGGACCCATGGGATGGGTACCATGCAGTATTACTTGAAAGGGTCTGCGTTGGCTCACCCAACCTCACCGAACCTCTCAGCCCCAAGAGGGTCCACCCTTATGTCTCAATCAGCTGTGGGTCTAGATATGGTCAATCCAGGTTGCATCACAGCCCCTGAACGAATTTTGTAAGAATTTCTCTCTCTTTCACTGTCTTTGTTTCACGGGCTTTGAAAAGTAATTTATTTTTATAATGGGGTTTAGCTGCTTTTCACGGCTGTGTTTATGCCGCTTTACACCCCCTTGACTCACTTACAGAGAGATATCAATACATAGGTTTGAAGATTCTTACTAGTCAGATATATTCTTGTGCGGTGAATAGGGGGTGTTGAGTCCAGTTCACTGAAAAAGGAATAGGTCTTGTCTCTTACATATTGGGTTTATGGAACGGTATCTGAGCTAATTTGAAACCCTTGTTTTATGCATCACCCCACCTCACCTTTCCCTTTCAGCAGCCATAGTGTGTTTCCTAAACGTGTGACTCTGTTCTGTTTTGTAATTCAGTTCAAGTGTAGCGGTTTTTACATTCCCTCTAGAAGTGATATCTTATGATAAGTGTCTTTTTCTGTGTGACTTATTTCACTTAGAATCGTCGTACCTAAATCCACTCATCGTGCTGCTACTAGCCTTATGACGTTGATTTCATGGCTGAGTGATATTCCATTGTACATGAGGACCACCACTTCTTTATCCATTTTTCTCTTTCCTAGGATATTTAAGGTGTAATGAAGTGGGGGTTCTTGTCAACAGAGCAGCCCTAAACTTTGGGGTGCCTGTGTCTTGCTGATTTTTAGTTTTCCCAATTTATACGCCCATGAGTGGAAGTGCCCTATGCTCTCCAAGCTGTGTTTTTTAGATGTTTCAGAACACACAGTACACTTCTCCAGAGTGGATGTCGGCAATTTACATCCCACCCATCAGCGTAGCAAGGCTCCCATTTCTCCATGGCCGGTCCTGCATTTCTGGTTTGGACACTTTTTTCCGCATGGCCCTTTTGCCCGCTGGGAAGCGAGACTTCTTTGGAGCGCTGATTTGCCTTTCCAGGTTGCTTGGTTGGCCAAAAAGGGCGTATGCGTTTTTTCCTGAATATATTCAGGAAAAAACGCATACGCCCTTTTTGGCCAAGGGCATCATTGTCCACGTTTTGCCGCTTTTCATGTGCTTTCAAGGCGATTCGAATCTACCTCCTGAAATCTGTTTCCTGCAATTCTGCCTTGCTTTCAAAGCCTCTTCGTTGCCTTCCCTTAATATATTTGTGGACGAGAGGTATCATTTAAAACTCTGCAGGTTTGTGAATTGCAGTGCCCCTGAGCTCCATTTTTCAACTCGCTTTTTTGGGAGCTGGCCGCAAAAGCGCAGGATTGCTTCAGGCCCTCTTCTGGTTCTGTGGGGCAGGCTGTGCTTGTGCTTAATTCTTCTTCCTGATGGGAAAATAGAGTGACCTGTGCCTGTCCCAACACCTAGAGCTAGTCTCTCATTGGTTCCCCCTCTTCCCGTTCATCCTCAGGACAAATTGCAACCTGTACGGAACAGGAGGTTAAAGGTGCTGATTCTCCAAGGAGGGAGATGGCTAGTAAATCGGCTGGAATGGCGAACCCGAGCAAAGGAGATGAGAAATGAGGTGCGTTTTAGAAACCTTTCCCGATCACACGGTGTACCATCTTCTGGGTTTCTCATGCCTGTTTTCGACGTAGGAAGATGCCCTTGAACCTGGAGATTTGGGACCCATGGGATGGGTACCATGCAGTATTACTTGAAAGGGTCTGCGTTGGCTCACCCAACCTCACCGAACCTCTCAGCCCCAAGAGTGTCCACCCTTATGTCTCAATCAGCTGTGGGTCTAGATATGGTCAATCCAGGTTGCATCACAGCCCCTGAACGAATTTTGTAAGAATTTCTCTCTCTTTCACTGTCTTTGTTTCACGGGTTTTGAAAAGTAATTTATTTTTATAATGGGGTTTAGCTGCTTTTCACGGCTGTGTGTATGCCGCTTTACACCCCCTTGACTCACTTACAGAGAGATATCAATACATAGGTTTGTAGATTCTTACTAGTCAGATATATTCTTGTGCGGTGAATAGGGGGTGTTGAGTCCAGTTCACTGAAAAAGGAATGGGTCTTGTCTCTTACATATTGGGTTTATGGAACGGTATCTGAGCTAATTTGAAACCCTTGTTTTATGCATCACCCCACCTCACCTTTCCCGTTCAGCAGCCATAGTGTGTTTCCTAAACATGTGACTCTGTCCTGTTTTGTAATTCAGTTCAAGTGTAGCGGTTTTTACTTTCCCTCTAGAAGTGATATCTTATGATAAGTGTCTTTTTCTGTGTGACTTATTTCACTTAGAATCGTCGTACCTAAATCCACTCATCGTGCTGCTACTAGCCTTATGACGTTGATTTCATGGCTGAGTGATATTCCATTGTACATGAGGACCACAACTTCTTTATCCATTTTTCTCTTTCCTAGGATATTTAAGGTGTAATGAAGTGGGGGTTCTTGTCAACAGAGCAGCCCTAAACTTTGGGGTGCCTGTGTCTTGCTGATTTTTAGTTTTCCCAATTTATACGCCCATGAGTGGAAGTGCCCTATGCTCTCCAAGCTGTGTTTTTTAGATGTTTCAGAACACACCGTACACTTCTCCAGAGTGGATGTTGGCAATTTACATCCCACCCATCAGCGTAGCAAGGCTCCCATTTCTCCATGGCCGGTCCTGCATTTCTGGTTTGGACACTTTTTCCGCATGGCCCTTTTGCCCGCTGGGAAGCGAGACTTCTTTGGAGCGCTGATTTGCCTTTCCAGGTTGCTTGGTTGGCCAAAAAGGGCGTATGCGTTTTTTCCTGAATATATTCAGGAAAAAACGCATACGCCCTTTTTGGCCAAGGGCATCATTTTCCACGTTTTGCCGCTTTTCATGTGCTTTCAAGGCGATTCGAATCTACCTCCTGAAATCTGTTTCCTGCAATTCTGCCTTGCTTTCAAAGCCTCTTCGTTGCCTTCCCTTAATATATTTGTGGACGAGAGGTATCATTTAAAACTCTGCAGGTTTGTGAATTGCAGTGCCCCTGAGCTCCATTTTTCAACTCGCTTTTTTGGGAGCTGGCCGCAAAAGCGCAGGATTGCTTCAGGCCCTCTTCTGGTTCTGGGGGGCAGGCTGTGCTTGTGCTTAATTCTTCTTCCTGATGGGAAAATAGAGTGACCTGTGCCTGTCCCAACACCTAGAGCTAGTCTCTCATTGGTTCCCCCTCTTCCCGTTCATCCTCAGGACAAATTGCAACCTGTACGGAACAGGAGGTTAAAGGTGCTGATTCTCCAAGGAGGGAGATGGCTAGTAAATCGGCTGGAATGGCGAACCCGAGCCAAGGAGATGAGAAATGAGGTGCGTTTTAGAAACCTTTCCCGATCACACGGTGTACCATCTTCTGGGTTTCTAATGCCTGTTTTCGACGTAGGAAGATGCCCTTGATCCTGGAGATTTGGGACCCATGGGATGGGTACCATGCAGTATTAATTGAAAGGGTCTGCGTTGCCTCACCCAACCTCACCGAACCTCTCAGCCCCAAGAGTGTCCACCCTTATGTCTCAATCAGCTGTGGGTCTAGATATGGTCAATCCAGGTTGCATCACAGCCCCTGAACGAATTTTGTAAGAATTTCTCTCTCTTTCACTGTCTTTGTTTCACGGGTTTTGAAAAGTAATTTATTTTTATAATGGGGTTTAGCTGCTTTTCACGGCTGTGTTTATGCCGCTTTACACCCCCTTGACTCACTTACAGAGAGATATCAATATATAGGTTTGAAGATTCTTACTAGTCAGATATATTCTTGTGCGGTGAATAGGGGGGTGTTGAGTCCAGTTCACTGAGCAAGGAATAAGTCTTGTCTCTTACATATTGGGTTTATGGAACGGTATCTGAGCTAATTTGAAACCCTTGTTTTATGCATCACCCCACCTCACCTTTCCCGTTCAGCAGCCATAGTGTGTTTCCTAAACGTATGACTCTGTTCTGTTTTGTAATTCAGTTCAAGTGTAGCGGTTTTTACATTCCCTCTATAAGTGATATCTTATGATAAGTGTCTTTTTCTGTGTGACTTATTTCACTTAGAATCGTCGTACCTAAATCCACTCATCGTGCTGCTACTAGCCTTATGACGTTGATTTCATGGCTGAGTGATATTCCATTGTACATGAGGACCACAACTTCTTTATCCATTTTTCTCTTTCCTAGGATATTTAAGGTGTAATGAAGTGGGGGTTCTTGTCAACAGAGCAGCCCTAAACTTTGGGGTGCCTGTGTCTTGCTGATTTTTAGTTTTCCCAATTTATACGCCCATGAGTGGAAGTGCCCTATGCTCTCCAAGCTGTGTTTTTTAGATGTTTCAGAACACACCGTACACTTCTCCAGATTGGCTGTTGGCAATTTACATCCCACCCATCAGCGTAGCAAGGCTCCCATTTCTCCATGGCCGGTCCTGCACTTCTGGTTTGGACACTTTTTTCCGCATGGCCCTTTTGCCCGCTGGGAAGCGACACTTCTTTGGAGCGCTGATTGGCCTTTCCAGGTTGCTTGGTTGGCCAAAAAGGGCGTATGCGTTTTTTCCTGAATATATTCAGGAAAAAACGCATACGCCCTTTTTGGCCAAGGGCATCATTGTCCATGTTTTGCCGCTTTTCATGTGCTTTCAAGGCGATTCGAATCTACCTCCTGAAATCTGTTTCCTGCAATTCTGCCTTGCTTTCAAAGCCTCTTCGTTGCCTTCCCTTAATATATTTGTGGACGAGAGGTATCATTTAAAACTCTGCAGGTTTGTGAATTGCAGTGCCCCTGAGCTCCATTTTTCAACTCGCTTTTTTGGGAGCTGGCCGCAAAAGCGCAGGATTGCTTCAGGCCCTCTTCTGGTTCTGGGGGGCAGGCTGAGCTTGTGCTTAATTCTTCTTCCTGATGGGAAAATAGAGTGACCTGTGCCTGTCCCAACACCTAGAGCTAGTCTCTCATTGGTTCCCCCTCTTCCCGTTCATCCTCAGGACAAATTGCAACCTGTACGGAACAGGAGGTTAAAGGTGCTGATTCTCCAAGGAGGGAGATGGCTAGTAAATCGGCTGGAATGGCGAACCAGAGCAAAGGAGATGAGAAATGAGGTGCGTTTTAGAAACCTTTCCCGATCACACGGTGTACCATCTTCTGGGTTTCTCATGCATGTTTTCAATGTAGGAAGATGCCCTTGAACCTGGAGATTTGGGACCCATGGGATGGGTACCATGCAGTATTACTTGAAAGGGTCTGCGTTGGCTCACCCAACCTCACCGAACCTCTCAGCCCCAAGAGGGTCCACCCTTATGTCTCAATCAGCTGTGGGTCTAGATATGGTCAATCCAGGTTGCATCACAGCCCCTGAACGAATTTTGTAAGAATTTCTCTCTCTTTCACTGTCTTTGTTTCACGGGCTTTGAAAAGTAATTTATTTTTATAATGGGGTTTAGCTGCTTTTCACGGCTGTGTTTATGCCGCTTTACACCCCCTTGACTCACTTACACAGAGATATCAATACATAGGTTTGAAGATTCTTACTAGTCAGATATATTCTTGTGCGGTGAATAGGGGGTGTTGAGTCCAGTTCACTGAAAAAGGAATAGGTCTTGTCTCTTACATATTGGGTTTATGGAACGGTATCTGAGCTAATTTGAAACCCTTGTTTTATGCATCACCCCACCTCACCTTTCCCTTTCAGCAGCCATAGTGTGTTTCCTAAACGTGTAACTCTGTTCTGTTTTGTAATTCAGTTCAAGTGTAGCGGTTTTTACATTCCCTCTAGAAGTGATATCTTATGATAAGTGTCTTTTTCTGTGTGACTTATTTCACTTAGAATCGTCGTACCTAAATCCACTCATCGTGCTGCTACTAGCCTTATGACGTTGATTTCATGGCTGAGTGATATTCCATTGTACATGAGGACCACCACTTCTTTATCCATTTTTCTCTTTCCTAGGATATTTAAGGTGTAATGAAGTGGGGGTTCTTGTCAACAGAGCAGCCCTAAACTTTGGGGTGCCTGTGTCTTGCTGATTTTTAGTTTTCCCAATTTATACGCCCATGAGTGGAAGTGCCCTATGCTCTCCAAGCTGTGTTTTTTAGATATTTCAGAACACACCGTACACTTCTCCAGAGTGGCTGTTGGCAATTTACATCCCACCCATCAGCGTAGCAAGGCTCCCATTTCTCCATGGCCGGTCCTGCATTTCTGGTTTGGACACTTTTTTCCACATGGCCCTTTTGCCCGCTGGGAAGCGAGACTTCTTTGGAGCGCTGATTGGCCTTTCCAGGTTGCTTGTTTGGCCAAAAAGGGCGTATGCGTTTTTTCCTGAATATATTCAGGAAAAAACGCATACGCCCTTTTTGGCCAAGGGCATCATTGTCCACGTTTTGCCGCTTTTCATGTGCTTTCAAGGCGATTCGAATCTACCTCCTGAAATCTGTTTCCTGCAATTCTGCCTTGCTTTCAAAGCCTCTTCGTTGCCATCCCTTAATATATTTGTGGACGAGAGGTATCATTTAAAACTCTGCAGGTTTGTGAATTGCAGTGCCCCTGAGCTCCATTTTTCAACTCGCTTTTTTGGGAGCTGGCCGCAAAAGCGCAGGATTGCTTCAGGCCCTCTTCTGGTTCTGGGGGGCAGGCTGAGCTTGTGCTTAATTCTTCTTCCTGATGGGAAAATAGAGTGACCTGTGCCTGTCCCAACACCTAGAGCTAGTCTCTCATTGGTTCCCCCTCTTCCCGTTCATCCTCAGGACAAATTGCAACCTGTACGGAACAGGAGGTTAAAGGTGCTGATTCTCCAAGGAGGGAGATGGCTAGTAAATCGGCTGGAATGGCGAACCCGAGCAAAGGAGATGAGAAATGAGGTGCGTTTTAGAAACCTTTCCCGATCACACGGTGTACCATCTTCTGGGTTTCTCATGCCTGTTTTCGACGTAGGAAGATGCCCTTGAACCTGGAGATTTGGGACCCATGGGATGGGTACCATGCAGTATTACTTGAAAGGGTCTGCGTTGGCTCACCCAACCTCACCGAACCTCTCAGCCCCAAGAGTGTCCACCCTTATGTCTCAATCAGCTGTGGGTCTAGATATGGTCAATCCAGGTTGCATCACAGCCCCTGAACGAATTTTGTAAGAATTTCTCTCTCTTTCACTGTCTTTGTTTCACGGGTTTTGAAAAGTAATTTATTTTTATAATGGGGTTTAGCTGCTTTTCACGGCTGTGTTTATGCCGCTTTACACCCCCTTGACTCACTTACAGAGAGATATCAATACATAGGTTTGTAGATTCTTACTAGTCCGATATATTCTTGTGCGGTGAATAGGGGGTGTTGAGTCCAGTTCACTGAAAAAGGAATGGGTCTTGTCTCTTACATATTGGGTTTATGGAACGGTATCTGAGCTAATTTGAAACCCTTGTTTTATGCATCACCCCACCTCACCTTTCCCGTTCAGCAGCCATAGTGTGTTTCCTAAACATGTGACTCTGTCCTGTTTTGTAATTCAGTTCAAGTGTAGCGGTTTTTACTTTCCCTCTAGAAGTGATATCTTATGATAAGTGTCTTTTTCTGTGTGACTTATTTCACTTAGAATCGTCGTACCTAAATCCACTCATCGTCCTGCTACTAGCCTTATGACGTTGATTTCATGGCTGAGTGATATTCCATTGTACATGAGGACCACAACTTCTTTATCCATTTTTCTCTTTCCTAGGATATTTAAGGTGTAATGAAGTGGGGGTTCTTGTCAACAGAGCAGCCCTAAACTTTGGGGTGCCTGTGTCTTGCTGATTTTTAGTTTTCCCAATTTATACGCCCATGAGTGGAAGTGCCCTATGCTCTCCAAGCTGTGTTTTTTAGATGTTTCAGAACACACCGTACACTTCTCCAGAGTGGATGTTGGCAATTTACATCCCACCCATCAGCGTAGCAAGGCTCCCATTTCTCCATGGCCGGTCCTGCATTTCTGGTTTGGACACTTTTTTCCGCATGGCCCTTTTGCCCGCTGGGAAGCGAGACTTCTTTGGAGCGCTGATTTGCCTTTCCAGGTTGCTTGGTTGGCCAAAAAGGGCGTATGCGTTTTTTCCTGAATATATTCAGGAAAAAACGCATACGCCCTTTTTGGCCAAGGGCATCATTGTCCACGTTTTGCCGCTTTTCATGTGCTTTCAAGGCGATTCGAATCTACCTCCTGAAATCTGTTTCCTGCAATTCTGCCTTGCTTTCAAAGCCTCTTCGTTGCCTTCCCTTAATATATTTGTGGACGAGAGGTATCATTTAAAACTCTGCAGGTTTGTGAATTGCAGTGCCCCTGAGCTCCATTTTTCAACTCGCTTTTTTGGGAGCTGGCCGCAAAAGCGCAGGATTGCTTCAGGCCCTCTTCTGGTTCTGGGGGGCAGGCTGTGCTTGTGCTTAATTCTTCTTCCTGATGGGAAAATAGAGTGACCTGTGCCTGTCCCAACACCTAGAGCTAGTCTCTCATTGGTTCCCCCTCTTCCCGTTCATCCTCAGGACAAATTGCAACCTGTACGGAACAGGAGGTTAAAGGTGCTGATTCTCCAAGGAGGGAGATGGCTAGTAAATCGGCTGGAATGGCGAACCCGAGCCAAGGAGATGAGAAATGAGGTGCGTTTTAGAAACCTTTCCCGATCACACGGTGTACCATCTTCTGGGTTTCTAATGCCTGTTTTCGACGTAGGAAGATGCCCTTGATCCTGGAGATTTGGGACCCATGGGATGGGTACCATGCAGTATTAATTGAAAGGGTCTGCGTTGCCTCACCCAACCTCACCGAACCTCTCAGCCCCAAGAGTGTCCACCCTTATGTCTCAATCAGCTGTGGGTCTAGATATGGTCAATCCAGGTTGCATCACAGCCCCTGAACGAATTTTGTAAGAATTTCTCTCTCTTTCACTGTCTTTGTTTCACGGGTTTTGAAAAGTAATTTATTTTTATAATGGGGTTTAGCTGCTTTTCACGGCTGTGTTTATGCCGCTTTACACCCCCTTGACTCACTTACAGAGAGATATCAATACATAGGTTTGAAGATTCTTACTAGTCAGATATATTCTTGTGCGGTGAATAGGGGGTGTTGAGTCCAGTTCACTGAGCAAGGAATAAGTCTTGTCTCTTACATATTGGGTTTATGGAACGGTATCTGAGCTAATTTGAAACCCTTGTTTTATGCATCACCCCACCTCACCTTTCCCGTTCAGCAGCCATAGTGTGTTTCCTAAACGTATGACTCTGTTCTGTTTTGTAATTCAGTTCAAGTGTAGCGGTTTTTACATTCCCTCTAGAAGTGATATCTTATGATAAGTGTCTTTTTCTGTGTGACTTATTTCACTTAGAATCGTCGTACCTAAATCCACTCATCGTGCTGCTACTAGCCGTATGACGTTGATTTCATGGCTGAGTGATATTCCATTGTACATGAGGACCACAACTTCTTTATCCATTTTTCTCTTTCCTAGGATATTTAAGGTGTAATGAAGTGGGGGTTCTTGTCAACAGAGCAGCCCTAAACTTTGGGGTGCCTGTGTCTTGCTGATTTTTAGTTTTCCCAATTTATACGCCCATGAGTGGAAGTGCCCTATGCTCTCCAAGCTGTGTTTTTTAGATGTTTCAGAACACACCGTACACTTCTCCAGATTGGCTGTTGGCAATTTACATCCCACCCATCAGCGTAGCAAGGCTCCCATTTCTCCATGGCCGGTCCTGCATTTCTGGTTTGGACACTTTTTTCCGCATGGCCCTTTTGCCCGCTGGGAAGCGAGACTTCTTTGGAGCACAGATTTGCCTTTCCAGGTTGCTTGGTTGGCCAAAAAGGGCGTATGCGTTTTTTCCTGAATATATTCAGGAAAAAACGCATACGCCCTTTTTGGCCAAGGGCATCATTGTCCACGTTTTGCCGCTTTTCATGTGCTTTCAAGGCGATTCGAATCTACCTCCTGAAATCTGTTTCCTGCAATTCTGCCTTGCTTTCAAAGCCTCTTCGTTGCCTTCCCTTAATATATTTGTGGACGAGAGGTATCATTTAAAACTCTGCAGGTTTGTGAATTGCAGTGCCCCTGAGCTCCATTTTTCAACTCGCTTTTTTGGGAGCTGGCCGCAAAAGCGCAGGATTGCTTCAGGCCCTCTTCTGGTTCTGGGGGGCAGGCTGTGCTTGTGCTTAATTCTTCTTCGTGATGGGAAAATAGAGTGACCTGTGCCTTTCCCAACACCTAGAGCTAGTCTCTCATTGGTTCCCCCTCTTCCCGTTCATCCTCAGGACAAATTGCAACCTGTACGGAACAGGAGGTTAAAGGTGCTGATTCTCCAAGGAGGGAGATGGCTAGTAAATCGGCTGGAATGGCGAACCCGAGCAAAGGAGATGAGAAATGAGGTGCGTTTTAGAAACCTTTCCCGATCACACGGTGTACCATCTTCTGGGTTTCTCATGCCTGTTTTCGATGTAGGAAGATGCCCTTGAACCTGGAGATTTGGGACCCATGGGATGGGTACCATGCAGTATTACTTGAAAGGGTCTGCGTTGGCTCACCCAACCTCACCGAACCTCTCAGCCCCAAGAGTGTCCACCCTTATGTCTCAATCAGCTGTGGGTCTAGATATGGTCAATCCAGGTTGCATCACAGCCCCTGAACGAATTTTGTAAGAATTTCTCTCTCTTTCACTGTCTTTGTTTCACGGGTTTTGAAAAGTAATTTATTTTTATAATGGGGTTTAGCTGCTTTTCACGGCTGTGTTTATGCCGCTTTACACCCCCTTGACTCACTTACAGAGAGATATCAATACATAGGTTTGTAGATTCTTACTAGTCCGATATATTCTTGTGCGGTGAATAGGGGGTGTTGAGTCCAGTTCACTGAAAAAGGAATGGGTCTTGTCTCTTACATATTGGGTTTATGGAACGGTATCTGAGCTAATTTGAAACCCTTGTTTTATGCATCACCCCACCTCACCTTTCCCGTTCAGCAGCCATAGTGTGTTTCCTAAACATGTGACTCTGTCCTGTTTTGTAATTCAGTTCAAGTGTAGCGGTTTTTACTTTCCCTCTAGAAGTGATATCTTATGATAAGTGTCTTTTTCTGTGTGACTTATTTCACTTAGAATCGTCGTACCTAAATCCACTCATCGTCCTGCTACTAGCCTTATGACGTTGATTTCATGGCTGAGTGATATTCCATTGTACATGAGGACCACAACTTCTTTATCCATTTTTCTCTTTCCTAGGATATTTAAGGTGTAATGAAGTGGGGGTTCTTGTCAACAGAGCAGCCCTAAACTTTGGGGTGCCTGTGTCTTGCTGATTTTTAGTTTTCCCAATTTATACGCCCATGAGTGGAAGTGCCCTATGCTCTCCAAGCTGTGTTTTTTAGATGTTTCAGAACACACCGTACACTTCTCCAGAGTGGATGTTGGCAATTTACATCCCACCCATCAGCGTAGCAAGGCTCCCATTTCTCCATGGCCGGTCCTGCATTTCTGGTTTGGACACTTTTTTCCGCATGGCCCTTTTGCCCGCTGGGAAGCGAGACTTCTTTGGAGCGCTGATTTGCCTTTCCAGGTTGCTTGGTTGGCCAAAAAGGGCGTATGCGTTTTTTCCTGAATATATTCAGGAAAAAACGCATACGCCCTTTTTGGCCAAGGGCATCATTGTCCACGTTTTGCCGCTTTTCATGTGCTTTCAAGGCGATTCGAATCTACCTCCTGAAATCTGTTTCCTGCAATTCTGCCTTGCTTTCAAAGCCTCTTCGTTGCCTTCCCTTAATATATTTGTGGACGAGAGGTATCATTTAAAACTCTGCAGGTTTGTGAATTGCAGTGCCCCTGAGCTCCATTTTTCAACTCGCTTTTTTGGGAGCTGGCCGCAAAAGCGCAGGATTGCTTCAGGCCCTCTTCTGGTTCTGGGGGGCAGGCTGTGCTTGTGCTTAATTCTTCTTCCTGATGGGAAAATAGAGTGACCTGTGCCTGTCCCAACACCTAGAGCTAGTCTCTCATTGGTTCCCCCTCTTCCCGTTCATCCTCAGGACAAATTGCAACCTGTACGGAACAGGAGGTTAAAGGTGCTGATTCTCCAAGGAGGGAGATGGCTAGTAAATCGGCTGGAATGGCGAACCCGAGCCAAGGAGATGAGAAATGAGGTGCGTTTTAGAAACCTTTCCCGATCACACGGTGTACCATCTTCTGGGTTTCTAATGCCTGTTTTCGACGTAGGAAGATGCCCTTGATCCTGGAGATTTGGGACCCATGGGATGGGTACCATGCAGTATTAATTGAAAGGGTCTGCGTTGCCTCACCCAACCTCACCGAACCTCTCAGCCCCAAGAGTGTCCACCCTTATGTCTCAATCAGCTGTGGGTCTAGATATGGTCAATCCAGGTTGCATCACAGCCCCTGAACGAATTTTGTAAGAATTTCTCTCTCTTTCACTGTCTTTGTTTCACGGGTTTTGAAAAGTAATTTATTTTTATAATGGGGTTTAGCTGCTTTTCACGGCTGTGTTTATGCCGCTTTACACCCCCTTGACTCACTTACAGAGAGATATCAATACATAGGTTTGAAGATTCTTACTAGTCAGATATATTCTTGTGCGGTGAATAGGGGGTGTTGAGTCCAGTTCACTGAGCAAGGAATAAGTCTTGTCTCTTACATATTGGGTTTATGGAACGGTATCTGAGCTAATTTGAAACCCTTGTTTTATGCATCACCCCACCTCACCTTTCCCGTTCAGCAGCCATAGTGTGTTTCCTAAACGTATGACTCTGTTCTGTTTTGTAATTCAGTTCAAGTGTAGCGGTTTTTACATTCCCTCTAGAAGTGATATCTTATGATAAGTGTCTTTTTCTGTGTGACTTATTTCACTTAGAATCGTCGTACCTAAATCCACTCATCGTGCTGCTACTAGCCGTATGACGTTGATTTCATGGCTGAGTGATATTCCATTGTACATGAGGACCACAACTTCTTTATCCATTTTTCTCTTTCCTAGGATATTTAAGGTGTAATGAAGTGGGGGTTCTTGTCAACAGAGCAGCCCTAAACTTTGGGGTGCCTGTGTCTTGCTGATTTTTAGTTTTCCCAATTTATACGCCCATGAGTGGAAGTGCCCTATGCTCTCCAAGCTGTGTTTTTTAGATGTTTCAGAACACACCGTACACTTCTCCAGATTGGCTGTTGGCAATTTACATCCGACCCATCAGCGTAGCAAGGCTCCCATTTCTCCATGGCCGGTCCTGCATTTCTGGTTTGGACACTTTTTTCCGCATGGCCCTTTTGCCCGCTGGGAAGCGAGACTTCTTTGGAGCACAGATTTGCCTTTCCAGGTTGCTTGGTTGGCCAAAAAGGGCGTATGCGTTTTTTCCTGAATATATTCAGGAAAAAACGCATACGCCCTTTTTGGCCAAGGGCATCATTGTCCACGTTTTGCCGCTTTTCATGTGCTTTCAAGGCGATTCGAATCTACCTCCTGAAATCTGTTTCCTGCAATTCTGCCTTGCTTTCAAAGCCTCTTCGTTGCCTTCCCTTAATATATTTGTGGACGAGAGGTATCATTTAAAACTCTGCAGGTTTGTGAATTGCAGTGCCCCTGAGCTCCATTTTTCAACTCGCTTTTTTGGGAGCTGGCCGCAAAAGCGCAGGATTGCTTCAGGCCCTCTTCTGGTTCTGGGGGGCAGGCTGTGCTTGTGCTTAATTCTTCTTCGTGATGGGAAAATAGAGTGACCTGTGCCTTTCCCAACACCTAGAGCTAGTCTCTCATTGGTTCCCCCTCTTCCCGTTCATCCTCAGGACAAATTGCAACCTGTACGGAACAGGAGGTTAAAGGTGCTGATTCTCCAAGGAGGGAGATGGCTAGTAAATCGGCTGGAATGGCGAACCCGAGCAAAGGAGATGAGAAATGAGGTGCGTTTTAGAAACCTTTCCCGATCACACGGTGTACCATCTTCTGGGTTTCTCATGCCTGTTTTCGATGTAGGAAGATGCCCTTGAACCTGGAGATTTGGGACCCATGGGATGGGTACCATGCAGTATTACTTGAAAGGGTCTGCGTTGGCTCACCCAACCTCACCGATCCTCTCAGCCCCAAGAGTGTCCACCCTTATGTCTCAATCAGCTGTGGGTCTAGATATGGTCAATCCAGGTTGCATCACAGCCCCTGAACGAATTTTGTAAGAATTTCTCTCTCTTTCACTGTCTTTGTTTCACGGGTTTTGAAAAGTAATTTATTTTTATAATGGGGTTTAGCTGCTTTTCACGGCTGTGTTTATGCCGCTTTACACCCCCTTGACTCACTTACAGAGAGATATCAATACATAGGTTTGAAGATTCTTACTAGTCAGATATATTCTTGTGCGGTGAATAGGGGGTGTTGAGTCCAGTTCACTGAAAAAGGAATAGGTCTTGTCTCTTACATATTGGGTTTATGGAACGGTATCTGAGCTAATTTGAAACCCTTGTTTTATGCATCACCCCACCTCACCTTTCCCGTTCAGCAGCCATAGTGTGTTTCCTAAACGTGTGACTCTGTTCTGTTTTGTAATTCAGTTGAAGTGTAGCGGTTTTTACATTCCCTCTAGAAGTGATATCTTATGATAAGTGTCTTTTTCTGTGTGACTTATTTCACTTAGAATCGTCGTACCTAAATCCACTCATCGTGCTGCTCCTGGCCTTATGACGTGGATTTCATGGCTGAGTGATATTCCATTGTACATGAGGACCACAACTTCTTTATCCATTTTTCTCTTTCCTAGGATATTTAAGGTGTAATGAAGTGGGGGTTCTTGTCAACAGAGCAGCCCTAAACTTTGGGGTGCCTGTGTCTTGCTGATTTTTAGTTTTCCCAATTTATACGCCCATGAGTGGAAGTGCCCTATGCTCTCCAAGCTGTGTTTTTTAGATGTTTCAGAACACACCGTACACTTCTCCAGAGTGGCTGTTGGCAATTTACATCCCACCCATCAGCGTAGCAAGGCTCCCATTTCTCCATGGCCGGTCCTGCATTTCTGGTTTGGACACTTTTTTCCGCATGGCCCTTTTGCCCGCTGGGAAGCGAGACTTCTTTGGAGCGCTGATTTGCCTTTCCAGGTTGCTTGGTTGGCCAAAAAGGGCGTATGCGTTTTTTCCTGAATATATTCAGCAAAAAACGCATACGCCCTTTTTGGCCAAGGGCATCATTGTCCACGTTTGGCCGCTTTTCATGTGCTTTCAAGGCGATTCGAATCTACCTCCTGAAATCTGTTTCCTGCAATTCTGCCTTGCTTTCAAAGCCTCTTCGTTGCCTTCCCTTAATATATTTGTGGACGAGAGGTATCATTTAAAACTCTGCAGGTTTGTGAATTGCAGTGCCCCTGAGCTCCATTTTTCAACTCGCTTTTTTGGGAGCTGGCCGCAAAAGCGCAGGATTGCTTCAGGCCCTCTTCTGGTTCTGGGGGGCAGGCTGAGCTTGTGCTTAATTCTTCTTCCTGATGGGAAAATAGAGTGACCTGTGCCTGTCCCAACACCTAGAGCTAGTCTCTCATTGGTTCCCCCTCTTCCCGTTCATCCTCAGGACAAATTGCAACCTGTACGGAACAGGAGTTTAAAGGTGCTGATTCTCCAAGGAGGGAGATGGCTAGTAAATCGGCTGGAATGGCGAACCCGAGCCAAGGAGATGAGAAATGAGGTGCGTTTTAGAAACCTTTCCCGATCACACGGTGTACCATCTTCTGGGTTTCTCATGCCTGTTTTCGACGTAGGAAGATGCCCTTGAACCTGGAGATTTGGGACCCATGGGATGGGTACCATGCAGTATTACTTGAAAGGGTCTGCGTTGGCTCACCCAACCACACCGAACCTCTCAGCCCCAAGAGTGTCCACCCTTATGTCTCAATCAGCTGTGGGTCTAGATATGGTCAATCCAGGTTGCATCACAGCCCCTGAAAGAATTTTGTAAGAATTTCTCTCTCTTTCACTGTCTTTGTTTCACGGGTTTTGAAAGGTAATTTATTTTTATAATGGGGTTTAGCTGCTTTTCACGGCTGTGTTTATGCCGCTTTACACCCCCTTGACTCACTTACAGAGAGATATCAATAGATAGGTTTGAAGATTCTTACTAGTCAGATATATTCTTGTGCGGTGAATAGGGGGTGTTGAGTCCAGTTCACTGAAAAAGGAATAGGTCTTGTCTCTTACATATTGGCTTTATGGAACGGTATCTGAGCTAATTTGAAACCCTTGTTTTATGCATCACCCCACCTCACCTTTCCCGTTCAGCAGCCATAGTGTGTTTCCTAAACGTGTGACTCTGTTCTGTTTTGTAATTCAGTTCAAGTGTAGCGGTTTTTTCATTCCCTCTCTAAGTGATATCTTATGATAAGTGTCTTTTTCTGTGTGACTTATTTCACTTAGAATCGTCGTACCTAAATCCACTCATCGTGCTGCTACTAGCCTTATGACGTTGATTTCATGACTGAGTGATATTCCATTGTACATGAGGACCACAACTTCTTTATCCATTTTTCTCTTTCCTAGGATATTTAAGGTGTAATGAAGTGGGGGTTCTTGTCCACAGAGCAGCCCTAAACTTTGGGGTGCCTGTGTCTTGCTGATTTTTAGTTTTCCCAATTTATACGCCCATGAGTGGCAGTGCCCTATGCTCTCCAAGCTGTGTTTTTTAGATGTTTCAGAACACACCGTACACTTCTCCAGATTGGCTGTTGGCAATTTACATCCCACCCATCAGCGTAGCAAGGCTCCCATTTCTCCATGGCCGGTCCTGCATTTCTGGTTTGGACACTTTTTTCCGCATGGCCCTTTTGCCCGCTGGGAAGCGAGACTTCTTTGGAGCGCAGATTTGCCTTTCCAGGTTGCTTGGTTGGCCAAAAAGGGCGTATGCGTTTTTTCCTGAATATATTCAGGAAAAAACGCATACGCCCTTTTTGGCCAAGGGCATCATTGTCCACGTTTGGCCGCTTTTCATGTGCTTTCAAGGCGATTCGAATCTACCTCCTGAAATCTGTTTCCTGCAATTCTGCCTTGCTTTCAAAGCCTCTTCGTTGCCTTCCCTTAATATATTTGTGGACGAGAGGTATCATTTAAAACTCTGCAGGTTTGTGAATTGCAGTGCCCCTGAGCTCCATTTTTCAACTCGCTTTTTTGGGAGCTGGCCGCAAAAGCGCAGGATTGCTTCAGGCCCTCTTCTGGTTCTGGGGGGCAGGCTGTGCTTGTGCTTAATTCTTCTTCGTGATGGGAAAATAGAGTGACCTGTGCCTGTCCCAACACCTAGAGCTAGTCTCTCATTGGTTCCCCCTCTTCCCGTTCATCCTCAGGACAAATTGCAACCTGTACGGAACAGGAGGTTAAAGGTGCTGATTCTCCAAGGAGGGAGATGGCTAGTAAATCGGCTGGAATGGCGAACCCGAGCAAAGGAGATGAGAAATGAGGTGCGTTTTAGAAACCTTTCCCGATCACACGGTGTACCATCTTCTGGGTTTCTCATGCCTGTTTTCGATGTAGGAAGATGCCCTTGAACCTGGATTTTTGGGACCCATGGGATGGGTACCATGCAGTATTACTTGAAAGGGTCTGCGTTGCCTCACCCAACCTCACCGATCCTCTCAGCCCCAAGAGTGTCCACCCTTATGTCTCAATCAGCTGTGGGTCTAGATATGGTCAATCCAGGTTGCATCACAGCCCCTGAACGAATTTTGTAAGAATTTCTCTCTCTTTCACTGTCTTTGTTTCACGGGTTTTGAAAAGTAATTTATTTTTATAATGGGGTTTAGCTGCTTTTCACGGCTGTGTTTATGCCGCTTTACACCCCCTTGACTCACTTACAGAGAGATATCAATACATAGGTTTGAAGATTCTTACTAGTCAGATATATTCTTGTGCGGTGAATAGGGGGTGTTGAGTCCAGTTCACTGAAAAAGGAATAGGTCTTGTCTCTTACATATTGGGTTTATGGAACGGTATCTGAGCTAATTTGAAACCCTTGTTTTATGCATCACCCCACCTCACCTTTCCCGTTCAGCAGCCATAGTGTGTTTCCTAAACGTGTGACTCTGTTCTGTTTTGTAATTCAGTTGAAGTGTAGCGGTTTTTACATTCCCTCTAGAAGTGATATCTTATGATAAGTGTCTTTTTCTGTGTGACTTATTTCACTTAGAATCGTCGTACCTAAATCCACTCATCGTGCTGCTACTAGCCTTATGACGTGGATTTCATGGCTGAGTGATATTCCATTGTACATGAGGACCACAACTTCTTTATCCATTTTTCTCTTTCCTAGGATATTTAAGGTGTAATGAAGTGGGGGTTCTTGTCAACAGAGCAGCCCTAAACTTTGGGGTGCCTGTGTCTTGCTGATTTTTAGTTTTCCCAATTTATACGCCCATGAGTGGAAGTGCCCTATGCTCTCCAAGCTGTGTTTTTTAGATGTTTCAGAACACACCGTACACTTCTCCAGAGTGGCTGTTGGCAATTTACATCCCACCCATCAGCGTAGCAAGGCTCCCATTTCTCCATGGCCGGTCCTGCATTTCTGGTTTGGACACTTTTTTCCGCATGGCCCTTTTGCCCGCTGGGAAGCGAGACTTCTTTGGAGCGCTGATTTGCCTTTCCAGGTTGCTTGGTTGGCCAAAAAGGGCGTATGCGTTTTTTCCTGAATATATTCAGGAAAAAAAGCATACGCCCTTTTTGGCCAAGGGCATCATTGTCCACGTTTGGCCGCTTTTCATGTGCTTTCAAGGCGATTCGAATCTACCTCCTGAAATCTGTTTCCTGCAATTCTGCCTTGCTTTCAAAGCCTCTTCGTTGCCTTCCCTTAATATATTTGTGGACGAGAGGTATCATTTAAAACTCTGCAGGTTTGTGAATTGCAGTGCCCCTGAGCTCCATTTTTCAACTCGCTTTTTTGGGAGCTGGCCGCAAAAGCGCAGGATTGCTTCAGGCCCTCTTCTGGTTCTGGGGGGCAGGCTGAGCTTGTGCTTAATTCTTCTTCCTGATGGGAAAATAGAGTGACCTGTGCCTGTCCCAACACCTAGAGCTAGTCTCTCATTGGTTCCCCCTCTTCCCGTTCATCCTCAGGACAAATTGCAACCTGTACGGAACAGGAGTTTAAAGGTGCTGATTCTCCAAGGAGGGAGATGGCTAGTAAATCGGCTGGAATGGCGAACCCGAGCCAAGGAGATGAGAAATGAGGTGCGTTTTAGAAACCTTTCCCGATCACACGGTGTACCATCTTCTGGGTTTCTCATGCCTGTTTTCGACGTAGGAAGATGCCCTTGAACCTGGAGATTTGGGACCCATGGGATGGGTACCATGCAGTATTACTTGAAAGGGTCTGCGTTGGCTCACCCAACCACACCGAACCTCTCAGCCCCAAGAGTGTCCACCCTTATGTCTCAATCAGCTGTGGGTCTAGATATGGTCAATCCAGGTTGCATCACAGCCCCTGAAAGAATTTTGTAAGAATTTCTCTCTCTTTCACTGTCTTTGTTTCACGGGTTTTGAAAGGTAATTTATTTTTATAATGGGGTTTAGCTGCTTTTCACGGCTGTGTTTATGCCGCTTTACACCCCCTTGACTCACTTACAGAGAGATATCAATAGATAGGTTTGAAGATTCTTACTAGTCAGATATATTCTTGTGCGGTGAATAGGGGGTGTTGAGTCCAGTTCACTGAAAAAGGAATAGGTCTTGTCTCTTACATATTGGGTTTATGGAACGGTATCTGAGCTAATTTGAAACCCTTGTTTAATGCATCACCCCACCTCACCTTTCCCGTTCAGCAGCCATAGTGTGTTTTCTAAACGTGTGACTCTGTTCTGTTTTGTAATTCAGTTCAAGTGTAGCGGTTTTTACATTCCCTCTAGAAGTGATATCTTATGATAAGTGTCTTTTTCTGTGTGACTTATTTCACTTAAAATCGTCGTACCTAAATCCACTCATCGTGCTGCTACTAGCCGTATGACGTTGATTTCATGGCTGAGTGATATTCCATTGTACATGAGGACCACAACTTCTTTATCCATTTTTCTCTTTCCTAGGATATTTAAGGTGTAATGAAGTGGGGGTTCTTGTCAACAGAGCAGCCCTAAACTTTGGGGTGCCTGTGTCTTGCTGATTTTTAGTTTTCCCAATTTATACGCCCATGAGTGGAAGTGCCCTATGCTCTCCAAGCTGTGTTTTTTAGATGTTTCAGAACACACCGTACACTTCTCCAGAGTGGCTGTTGGCAATTTACATCCCACCCATCAGCGTAGCAAGGCTCCCATTTCTCCATGGCCGGTCCTGCACTTCTGGTTTGGACACTTTTTTCCGCATGGCCCTTTTGCCCGCTGGGAAGCGAGACTTCTTTGGAGCGCTGATTTGCCTTTCCAGGTTGCTTGGTTGGCCAAAAAGGGCGTATGCGTTTTTTCCTGAATATATTCAGGAAAAAACGCATACGCCCTTTTTGGCCAAGGGCATCATTGTCCACGTTTGGCCGCTTTTCATGTGCTTTCAAGGCGATTCGAATCTACCTCCTGAAATCTGTTTCTTGCAATTCTGCCTTGCTTTCAAAGCCTCTTCGTTGCCTTCCCTTAATATATTTGTGGACGAGAGGTATCATTTAAAACTCTGCAGGTTTGTGAATTGCAGTGCCCCTGAGCTCCATTTTTCATCTCGCTTTTTTGGGAGCTGGCCGCAAAAGCGCAGGATTGCTTCAGGCCCTCTTCTGGTTCTGGGGGGCAGGCTGAGCTTGTGCTTAATTCTTCTTCCTGATGGGAAAATAGAGTGACCTGTGCCTGTCCCAACACCTAGAGCTAGTCTCTCATTGGTTCCCCCTCTTCCCGTTCATCCTCAGGACAAATTGCAACCTGTACGGAACAGGAGGTTAAAGGTGCTGATTCTCCAAGGAGGGAGATGGCTAGTAAATCGGCTGGAATGGCGAACCCGAGCCAAGGAGATGAGAAATGAGGTGCGTTTTAGAAACCTTTCCCGATCACACGGTGTACCATCTTCTGGGTTTCTCATGCCTGTTTTCGATGTAGGAAGATGCCCTTGAACCTGGAGATTTGGGACCCATGGGATGGGTACCATGCAGTATTACTTGAAAGGGTCTGCGTTGCCTCACCCAACCTCACCGAACCTCTCAGCCCCAAGAATGTCCACCCTTATGTCTCAATCAGCTGTGGGTCTAGATATGGTCAATCCAGGTTGCATCACAGCCCCTGAACGAATTTTGGAAGAATTTCTCTCTCTTTCACTGTCTTTGTTTCACGGGTTTTGAAAAGTAATTTATTTTTATAATGGGGTTTAGCTGCTTTTCACGGCTGTGTTTATGCCGCTTTACACCCCCTTGACTCACTTACAGAGAGATATCAATACATAGGTTTGAAGATTCTTACTAGTCAGATATATTCTTGTGCGGTGAATAGGGGGTGTTGAGTCCAGTTCACTGAAAAAGGAATAGGTCTTGTCTCTTACATATTGGGTTTATGGAACGGTATCTGAGCTAATTTGAAACCCTTGTTTTATGCATCACCCCACCTCACCTTTCCCGTTCAGCAGCCATAGTGTGTTTTCTAAACGTGTGACTCTGTTCTGTTTTGTAATTCAGTTCAAGTGTAGCGGTTTTTACATTCCCTCTAGAAGTGATATCTTATGATAAGTGTCTTTTTCTGTGTGACTTATTTCACTTAAAATCGTCGTACCTAAATCCACTCATCGTGCTGCTACTAGCCGTATGACGTTGATTTCATGGCTGAGTGATATTCCATTGTACATGAGGACCACAACTTCTTTATCCATTTTTCTCTTTCCTAGGATATTTAAGGTGTAATGAAGTGGGGGTTCTTGTCAACAGAGCAGCCCTAAACTTTGGGGTGCCTGTGTCTTGCTGATTTTTAGTTTTCCCAATTTATACGCCCATGAGTGGAAGTGCCCTATGCTCTCCAAGCTGTGTTTTTTAGATGTTTCAGAACACACCGTACACTTCTCCAGAGTGGCTGTTGGCAATTTACATCCCACCCATCAGCGTAGCAAGGCTCCCATTTCTCCATGGCCGGTCCTGCACTTCTGGTTTGGACACTTTTTTCCGCATGGCCCTTTTGCCCGCTGGGAAGCGAGACTTCTTTGGAGCGCTGATTTGCCTTTCCAGGTTGCTTGGTTGGCCAAAAAGGGCGTATGCGTTTTTTCCTGAATATATTCAGGAAAAAACGCATACGCCCTTTTTGGCCAAGGGCATCATTGTCCACGTTTGGCCGCTTTTCATGTGCTTTCAAGGCGATTCGAATCTACCTCCTGAAATCTGTTTCCTGCAATTCTGCCTTGCTTTCAAAGCCTCTTCGTTGCCTTCCCTTAATATATTTGTGGACGAGAGGTATCATTTAAAACTCTGCAGGTTTGTGAATTGCAGTGCCCCTGAGCTCCATTTTTCATCTCGCTTTTTTGGGAGCTGGCCGCAAAAGCGCAGGATTGCTTCAGGCCCTCTTCTGGTTCTGGGGGGCAGGCTGAGCTTGTGCTTAATTCTTCTTCCTGATGGGAAAATAGAGTGACCTGTGCCTGTCCCAACACCTAGAGCTAGTCTCTCATTGGTTCCCCCTCTTCCCGTTCATCCTCAGGACAAATTGCAACCTGTACGGAACAGGAGGTTAAAGGTGCTGATTCTCCAAGGAGGGAGATGGCTAGTAAATCGGCTGGAATGGCGAACCCGAGCCAAGGAGATGAGAAATGAGGTGCGTTTTAGAAACCTTTCCCGATCACACGGTGTACCATCTTCTGGGTTTCTCATGCCTGTTTTCGATGTAGGAAGATGCCCTTGAACCTGGAGATTTGGGACCCATGGGATGGGTACCATGCAGTATTACTTGAAAGGGTCTGCGTTGCCTCACCCAACCTCACCGAACCTCTCAGCCCCAAGAGTGTCCACCCTTATGTCTCAATCAGCTGTGGGTCTAGATATGGTCAATCCAGGTTGCATCACAGCCCCTGAACGAATTTTGGAAGAATTTCTCTCTCTTTCACTGTCTTTGTTTCACGGGTTTTGAAAAGTAATTTATTTTTATAATGGGGTTTAGCTGCTTTTCACGGCTGTGTTTATGCCGCTTTACACCCCCTTGACTCACTTACAGAGAGATATCAATAGATAGGTTTGAAGATTCTTACTAGTCAGATATAATCTTGTGCGGTGAATAGGGGGTGTTGAGTCCAGTTCACTGAAAAAGGAATAGGTCTTGTCTCTTACATATTGGGTTTATGGAACGGTATCTGAGCTAATTTGAAACCCTTGTTTTATGCATCACCCCACCTCACCTTTCCCGTTCAGCAGCCATAGTGTGTTTTCTAAACGTGTGACTCTGTTCTGTTTTGTAATTCAGTTCAAGTGTAGCGGTTTTTACATTCCCTCTAGAAGTGATATCTTATGATAAGTGTCTTTTTCTGTGTGACTTATTTCACTTAAAATCGTCGTACCTAAATCCACTCATCGTGCTGCTACTAGCCGTATGACGTTGATTTCATGGCTGAGTGATATTCCATTGTACATGAGGACCACAACTTCTTTATCCATTTTTCTCTTTCCTAGGATATTTAAGGTGTAATGAAGTGGGGGTTCTTGTCAACAGAGCAGCCCTAAACTTTGGGGTGCCTGTGTCTTGCTGATTTTTAGTTTTCCCAATTTATACGCCCATGAGTGGAAGTGCCCTATGCTCTCCAAGCTGTGTTTTTTAGATGTTTCAGAACACACCGTACACTTCTCCAGAGTGGCTGTTGGCAATTTACATCCCACCCATCAGCGTAGCAAGGCTCCCTTTTCTCCATGGCCGGTCCTGCACTTCTGGTTTGGACACTTTTTTCCGCATGGCCCTTTTGCCCGCTGGGAAGCGAGACTTCTTTGGAGCGCTGATTTGCCTTTCCAGGTTGCTTGGTTGGCCAAAAAGGGCGTATGCGTTTTTTCCTGAATATATTCAGGAAAAAACGCATACGCCCTTTTTGGCCAAGGGCATCATTGTCCACGTTTGGCCGCTTTTCATGTGCTTTCAAGGCGATTCGAATCTACCTCCTGAAATCTGTTTCCTGCAATTCTGCCTTGCTTTCAAAGCCTCTTCGTTGCCTTCCCTTAATATATTTGTGGACGAGAGGTATCATTTAAAACTCTGCAGGTTTGTGAATTGCAGTGCCCCTGAGCTCCATTTTTCATCTCACTTTTTTGGGAGCTGGCCACAAAAGTGCAGGATTGCTTCAGGCCCTCTTCTGGTTCTGGGGGGCAGGCTGAGCTTGTGCTTAATTCTTCTTCCTGATGGGAAAATAGAGTGACCTGTGCCTGTCCCAACACCTAGAGCTAGTCTCTCATTGGTTCCCCCTCTTCCCGTTCATCCTCAGGACAAATTGCAACCTGTACGGAACAGGAGGTTAAAGGTGCTGATTCTCCAAGGAGGGAGATGGCTAGTAAATCGGCTGGAATGGCGAACCCGAGCCAAGGAGATGAGAAATGAGGTGCGTTTTAGAAACCTTTCCCGATCACACGGTGTACCATCTTCTGGGTTTCTCATGCCTGTTTTCGATGTAGGAAGATGCCCTTGAACCTGGAGATTTGGGACCCATGGGATGGGTACCATGCAGTATTACTTGAAAGGGTCTGCGTTGGCTCACCCAACCTCACCGAACCTCTCAGCCCCAAGAGTGTCCACCCTTATGTCTCAATCAGCTGTGGGTCTAGATATGGTCAATCCAGGTTGCATCACAGCCCCTGAACGAATTTTGTAAGAATTTCTCTCTCTTTCACTGTCTTTGTTTCACGGGTTTTGAAAAGTAATTTATTTTTATAATGGGGTTTAGCTGCTTTTCACGGCTGTGTTTATGCCGCTTTACACCCCCTTGACTCACTTACAGAGAGATATCAATACATAGGTTTGAAGATTCTTACTAGTCAGATATAATCTTGTGCGGTGAATAGGGGGTGTTGAGTCCAGTTCACTGAAAAAGGAATAGGTCTTGTCTCTTACATATTGGGTTTATGGAACGGTATCTGAGCTAATTTGAAACCCTTGTTTTATGCATCACCCCACCTCACCTTTCCCGTTCAGCAGCCATAGTGTGTTTTCTAAACGTGTGACTCTGTTCTGTTTTGTAATTCAGTTCAAGTGTAGCGGTTTTTACATTCCCTCTAGAATTGATATCTTATGATAAGTGTCTTTTTCTGTGTGACTTATTTCACTTAGAATCGTCGTACCTAAATCCACTCATCGTGCTGCTACTAGCCTTATGACGTTGATTTCATGGCTGAGTGATATTCCATTGTACATGAGGACCACAACTTCTTTATTCATTTTTCTCTTTCCTAGGATATTTAAGGTGTAATGAAGTGGGGGTTCTTGTCAACAGAGCAGCCCTAAACTTTGGGGTGCCTGTGTCTTGCTGATTTTTAGTTTTCCCAACTTATACGCCCATGAGTGGAAGTGCCCTATGCTCTCCAAGCTGTGTTTTTTAGATGTTTCAGAACACACCGTACACTTCTCCAGAGTGGCTGTTGGCAATTTACATCCCACCCATCAGGGTAGCAAGGCTCCCATTTCTCCATGGCCGGTCCTGCACTTCTGGTTTGGACACTTTTTTCCGCATGGCCCTTTTGCCCGCTGGGAAGCGAGACTTCTTTGGAGCGCTGATTTGCCTTTCCAGGTTGCTTGGTTGGCCAAAAAGGGCGTATGCGTTTTTTCCTGAATATATTCAGGAAAAAACGCATACGCCCTTTTTGGCCAAGGGCATCATTGTCCACGTTTTGCCGCTTTTCATGTGCTTTCAAGGCGATTCGAATCTACCTCCTGAAATCTGTTTCCTGCAATTCTGCCTTGCTTACAAAGCCTCTTCGTTGCCTTCCCTTAATATATTTGTGGACGAGAGGTATCATTTAAAACTCTGCAGGTTTGTGAATTGCAGTGCCCCTGAGCTCCATTTTTCATCTCGCTTTTTTGGGAGCTGGCCGCAAAAGCGCAGGATTGCTTCATGCCCTCTTCTGGTTCTGGGGGGCAGGCTGAGCTTGTGCTTAATTCTTCTTCCTGATGGGAAAATAGAGTGACCTGTGCCTGTCCCAACACCTAGAGCTAGTCTCTCATTGGTTCCCCCTCTTCCCGTTCATCCTCAGGACAAATTGCAACCTGTACGGAACAGGAGGTTAAAGGTGCTGATTCTCCAAGGAGGGAGATGGCTAGTAAATCGGCTGGAATGGCGAACCCGAGCCAAGGAGATGAGAAATGAGGTGCGTTTTAGAAACCTTTCCCGATCACACGGTGTACCATCTTCTGGGTTTCTCATGCCTGTTTTCGATGTAGGAAGATGCCCTTGAACCTGGAGATTTGGGACCCATGGGATGGGTACCATGCAGTATTACTTGAAAGGGTCTGCGTTGGCTCACCCAACCTCACCGAACCTCTCAGCCCCAAGAATGTCCACCCTTATGTCTCAATCAGCTGTGGGTCTAGATATGGTCAATCCAGGTTGCATCACAGCCCCTGAACGAATTTTGGAAGAATTTCTCTCTCTTTCACTGTCTTTGTTTCACGGGTTTTGAAAAGTAATTTATTTTTATAATGGGGTTTAGCTGCTTTTCACGGCTGTGTTTATGCCGCTTTACACCCCCTTGACTCACTTACAGAGAGATATCAATAGATAGGTTTGAAGATTCTTACTAGTCAGATATATTCTTGTGCGGTGAATAGGGGGTGTTGAGTCCAGTTCACTGAAAAAGGAATAGGTCTTGTCTCTTACATATTGGGTTTATGGAACGGTATCTGAGCTAATTTGAAACCCTTGTTTTATGCATCACCCCACCTCACCTTTCCCGTTCAGCAGCCATAGTGTGTTTTCTAAACGTGTGACTCTGTTGTGTTTTGTAAATCAGTTCAAGTGTAGCGGTTTTTACATTCCCTCTAGAAGTGATATCTTATGATAAGTGTCTTTTTCTGTGTGACTTATTTCACTTAGAATCGTCGTACCTAAATCCACTCATCGTGCTGCTACTAGCCTTATGACGTTGATTTCATGGCTGAGTGATATTCCATTGTACATGAGGACCACAACTTCTTTATCCATTTTTCTCTTTCCTAGGATATTTAAGGTGTAATGAAGTGGGGGTTCTTGTCAACAGAGCAGCCCTAAACTTTGGGGTGCCTGTGTCTTGCTGATTTTTAGTTTTCCCAACTTATACGCCCATGAGTGGAAGTGCCCTATGCTCTCCAAGCTGTGTTTTTTAGATGTTTCAGAACACACCGTACACTTCTCCAGAGTGGCTGTTGGCAATTTACATCCCACCCATCAGCGTAGCAAGGCTCCCATTTCTCCATGGCCGGTCCTGCACTTCTGGTTTGGACACTTTTTTCCGCATGGCCCTTTTGCCCGCTGGGAAGCGAGACTTCTTTGGAGCGCTGATTTGCCTTTCCAGGTTGCTTGGTTGGCCAAAAAGGGCGTATGCGTTTTTTCCTGAATATATTCAGGAAAAAACGCATACGCCCTTTTTGGCCAAGGGCATCATTGTCCACGTTTGGCCGCTTTTCATGTGCTTTCAAGGCGATTCGAATCTACCTCCTGAAATCTGTTTCCTGCAATTCTGCCTTGCTTTCAAAGCCTCTTCGTTGCCTTCCCTTAATATATTTGTGGACGAGAGGTATCATTTAAAACTCTGCAGGTTTGTAAATTGCAGTGCCCCTGAGCTCCATTTTTCATCTCGCTTTTTTGGGAGCTGGCCGCAAAAGCGCAGGATTGCTACAGGCCCTCTTCTGGTTCTGGGGGGCAGGCTGAGCTTGTGCTTAATTCTTCTTCCTGATGGGAAAATAGAGTGACCTGTGCCTGTCCCAACACCTAGAGCTAGTCTCTCATTGGTTCCCCCTCTTCCTGTTCATCCTCAGGACAAATTGCAACCTGTACGGAACAGGAGGTTAAAGGTGCTGATTCTCCAAGGAGGGAGATGGCTAGCAAATCGGCTGGAATGGCGAACCCGAGCCAAGGAGATGAGAAATGAGGTGCGTTTTAGAAACCTTTCCCGATCACACGGTGTACCATCTTCTGGGTTTCTCATGCCTGTTTTCGATGTAGGAAGATGCCCTTGAACCTGGAGATTTGAGACCCATGGGATGGGTACCATGCAGTATTACTTGAAAGGGTCTGCGTTGGCTCACCCAACCTCACCGAAACTCTCAGCCCCAAGAGTGTCCACCCTTATGTCTCAATCAGCTGTGGGTCTAGATATGGTCAATCCAGGTTGCATCACAGCCCCTGAACGAATTTTGGAAGAATTTCTCTCTCTTTCACTGTCTTTGTTTCACGGGTTTTGAAAAGTAATTTATTTTTATAATGGGGTTTAGCTGCTTTTCACGGCTGTGTTTATGCCGCTTTACACCCCCTTGACTCACATACAGAGAGATATCAATACATAGGTTGAAGATTCTTACTAGTCAGATATAATCTTGTGCGGTGAATAGGGGGTGTTGAGTCCAGTTCACTGAAAAAGGAATAGGTCTTGTCTCTTACATATTGGGTTTATGGAACGGTATCTGAGCTAATTTGAAACCCTTGTTTTATGCATCACCCCACCTCACCTTTCCCGTTCAGCAGCCGTAGTGTGTTTTCTAAACGTGTGACTCTGTTCTGTTTTGTAATTCAGTTCAAGTGTAGCGGTTTTTACATTCCCTCTAGAAGTGATATCTTAGGATAAGTGTCTTTTTCTGTGTGACTTATTTCACTTAGAATCGTCGTACCTAAATCCACTCATCGTGCTGCTACTAGCCTTATGACGTTGATTTCATGGCTGAGTGATATTCCATTGTACATGAGGACCACAACTTCTTTATCCATTTTTCTCTTTCCTAGGATATTTAAGGTGTAATGAAGTGGGGGTTCTTGTCAACAGAGCAGCCCTAAACTTTGGGGTGCCTGTGTCTTGCTGATTTTTAGTTTTCCCAACTTATACGCCCATGAGTGGAAGTGCCCTATGCTCTCCAAGCTGTGTTTTTTAGATGTTTCAGAACACACCGTACACTTCTCCAGAGTGGCTGTTGGCAATTTACATCCCACCCATCAGCGTAGCAAGGCTCCCATTTCTCCATGGCCGGTCCTGCACTTCTGGTTTGGACACTTTTTTCCGCATGGCCCTTTTGCCCGCTGGGTAGCGAGACTTCTTTGGAGCGCTGATTTGCCTTTCCAGGTTGCTTGGTTGGCCAAAAAGGGCATATGCGTTTTTTCCTGAATATATTCAGGAAAAAACGCATATGCCCTTTTTGGCCAAGGGCATCATTGTCCACGTTTTGCCGCTTTTCATGTGCTTTCAAGGCGATTCGAATCTACCTCCTGAAATCTGTTTCCTGCAATTCTGCCTTGCTTTCAAAGCCTCTTCGTTGCCTTCCCTTAATATATTTGTGGACGAGAGGTATCATTTAAATCTCTGCAGGTTTGTGAATTGCAGTGCCCCTGAGCTCCATTTTTCATCTCGCTTTTCTGGGAGCTGGCCGCAAAAGCGCAGGATTGCTTCAGGCCCTCTTCTGGTTCTGGGGGGCAGGCTGAGCTTGTGCTTAATTCTTCTTCCTGATGGGAAAATAGAGTGACCTGTGCCTGTCCCAACACCTAGAGCTAGTCTCTCATTGGTTTCCCCTCTTCCCGTTCATCCTCAGGACAAATTGCAACCTGTACGGAACAGGAGGTTAAAGGTGCTGATTCTCCGAGGAGGGAGATGGCTAGTAAATCGGCTGGAATGGCGAACCCGAGCAAAGGAGATGAGAAATGAGGTGCGTTTTAGAAACCTTTCCCGATCACACGGTGTACCATCTTCTGGGTTGCTCATGCCTGTTTTTGATGTAGGAAGATGCCCTTGACCCTGGAGATTTGGGACCCATGGGATGGGTACCATGCAGTATTACTTGAAAGGGTCTGCGTTGGCTCACCCAACCTCACCGAACCTCTCAGCCCCAAGAGTGTCCACCCATATGTCTCAATCAGTTGTGGGTCTAGATATGGTCAATCCAGGTTGCATCACAGCCCCTGAACGAATTTTGGAAGAATTTCTCTCTCTTTCACTGTCTTTGTTTCACGGGTTTTGAAAAGTAATTTATTTTTATAATGGGGTTTAGCTGCTTTTCACGGCTGTGTTTATGCCGCTTTACACCCCCTTGACTCACTTACAGAGAGATATCAATACATAGGTTTGAAGATTCTTACTAGTCAGATATATTCTTGTGCGGTGAATAGGGGGTGTTGAGTCCAGTTCACTGAAAAAGGAATAGGTCTTGTCTCTTACATATTGGGTTTATGGAACGGTATCTGAGCTAATTTGAAACCCTTGTTTTATGCATCACCCCACCTCACCTTTCCCGTTCAGCAGCCATAGTGTGTTTTCTAAACGTGTGACTCTGTTGTGTTTTGTAATTCAGTTCAAGTGTAGCGGTTTTTACATTCCCTCTAGAAGTGATATCTTATGATAAGTGTCTTTTTCTGTGTGACTTATTTCACTTAGAATCGTCGTACCTAAATCCACTCATCGTGCTGCTACTAGCCTTATGACGTTGATTTCATGGCTGAGTGATATTCCATTGTACATGAGGACCACAACTTCTTTATCCATTTTTCTCTTTCCTAGGATATTTAAGGTGTAATGAAGTGGGGGTTCTTGTCAACAGAGCAGCCCTAAACTTTGGGGTGCCTGTGTCTTGCTGATTTTTAGTTTTCCCAACTTATACGCCCATGAGTGGAAGTGCCCTATGCTCTCCAAGCTGTGTTTTTTAGATGTTTCAGAACACACCGTACACTTCTCCAGAGTGGCTGTTGGCAATTTACATCCCACCCATCAGCGTAGCAAGGCTCCCATTTCTCCATGGCCGGTCCTGCACTTCTGGTTTGGACACTTTTTTCCGCATGGCCCTTTTGCCCGCTGGGAAGCGAGACTTCTTTGGAGCGCTGATTTGCCTTTCCAGGTTGCTTGGTTGGCCAAAAAGGGCGTATGCGTTTTTTCCTGAATATATTCAGGAAAAAACGCATACGCCCTTTTTGGCCAAGGGCATCATTGTCCACGTTTGGCCGCTTTTCATGTGCTTTCAAGGCGATTCGAATCTACCTCCTGAAATCTGTTTCCTGCAATTCTGCCTTGCTTTCAAAGCCTCTTCGTTGCCTTCCCTTAATATATTTGTGGACGAGAGGTATCATTTAAAACTCTGCAGGTTTGTAAATTGCAGTGCCCCTGAGCTCCATTTTTCATCTCGCTTTTTTGGGAGCTGGCCGCAAAAGCGCAGGATTGCTTCAGGCCCTCTTCTGGTTCTGGGGGGCAGGCTGAGCTTGTGCTTAATTCTTCTTCCTGATGGGAAAATAGAGTGACCTGTGCCTGTCCCAACACCTAGAGCTAGTCTCTCATTGGTTCCCCCTCTTCCCGTTCATCCTCAGGACAAATTGCAACCTGTACGGAACAGGAGGTTAAAGGTGCTGATTCTCCAAGGAGGGAGATGGCTAGCAAATCGGCTGGAATGGCGAACCCGAGCCAAGGAGATGAGAAATGAGGTGCGTTTTAGAAACCTTTCCCGATCACACGGTGTACCATCTTCTGGGTTTCTCATGCCTGTTTTCGATGTAGGAAGATGCCCTTGAACCTGGAGATTTGAGACCCATGGGATGGGTACCATGCAGTATTACTTGAAAGGGTCTGCGTTGGCTCACCCAACCTCACCGAAACTCTCAGCCCCAAGAGTGTCCACCCTTATGTCTCAATCAGCTGTGGGTCTAGATATGGTCAATCCAGGTTGCATCACAGCCCCTGAACGAATTTTGGAAGAATTTCTCTCTCTTTCACTGTCTTTGTTTCACGGGTTTTGAAAAGTAATTTATTTTTATAATGGGGTTTAGCTGCTTTTCACGGCTGTGTTTATGCCGCTTTACACCCCCTTGACTCACATACAGAGAGATATCAATACATAGGTTTGAAGATTCTTACTAGTCAGATATAATCTTGTGCGGTGAATAGGGGGTGTTGAGTCCAGTTCACTGAAAAAGGAATAGGTCTTGTCTCTTACATATTGGGTTTATGGAACGGTATCTGAGCTAATTTGAAACCCTTGTTTTATGCATCACCCCACCTCACCTTTCCCGTTCAGCAGCCATAGTGTGTTTTATAAACGTGTGACTCTGTTCTGTTTTGTAATTCAGTTCAAGTGTAGCGGTTTTTACATTCCCTCTAGAAGTGATATCTTAGGATAAGTGTCTTTTTCTGTGTGACTTATTTCACTTAGAATCGTCGTACCTAAATCCACTCATCGTGCTGCTACTAGCCTTATGACGTTGATTTCATGGCTGAGTGATATTCCATTGTACATGAGGACCACAACTTCTTTATCCATTTTTCTCTTTCCTAGGATATTTAAGGTGTAATGAAGTGGGGGTTCTTGTCAACAGAGCAGCCCTAAACTTTGGGGTGCCTGTGTCTTGCTGATTTTTAGTTTTCCCAACTTATACGCCCATGAGTGGAAGTGCCCTATGCTCTCCAAGCTGTGTTTTTTAGATGTTTCAGAACACACCGTACACTTCTCCAGAGTGGCTGTTGGCAATTTACATCCCACCCATCAGCGTAGCAAGGCTCCCATTTCTCCATGGCCGGTCCTGCACTTCTGGTTTGGACACTTTTTTCCGCATGGCCCTTTTGCCTGCTGGGAAGCGAGACTTCTTTGGAGCGCTGATTTGCCTTTCCAGGTTGCTTGGTTGGCCAAAAAGGGCATATGCGTTTTTTCCTGAATATATTCAGGAAAAAACGCATATGCCCTTTTTGGCCAAGGGCATCATTGTCCACGTTTTGCCGCTTTTCATGTGCTTTCAAGGCGATTCGAATCTACCTCCTGAAATCTGTTTCCTGCAATTCTGCCTTGCTTTCAAAGCCTCTTCGTTGCCTTCCCTTAATATATTTGTGGACGAGAGGTATCATTTAAAACTCTGCAGGTTTGTGAATTGCAGTGCCCCTGAGCTCCATTTTTCATCTCGCTTTTCTGGGAGCTGGCCGCAAAAGCGCAGGATTGCTTCAGGCCCTCTTCTGGTTCTGGGGGGCAGGCTGAGCTTGTGCTTAATTCTTCTTCCTGATGGGAAAATAGAGTGACCTGTGCCTGTCCCAACACCTAGAGCTAGTCTCTCATTGGTTTCCCCTCTTCCCGTTCATCCTCAGGACAAATTGCAACCTGTACGGAACAGGAGGTTAAAGGTGCTGATTCTCCGAGGAGGGAGATGGCTAGTAAATCGGCTGGAATGGCGAACCCGAGCAAAGGAGATGAGAAATGAGGTGCGTTTTAGAAACCTTTCCCGATCACACGGTGTACCATCTTCTGGGTTGCTCATGCCTGTTTTTGATGTAGGAAGATGCCCTTGAACCTGGAGATTTGGGACCCATGGGATGGGTACCATGCAGTATTACTTGAAAGGGTCTGCGTTGGCTCACCCAACCTCACCGAACCTCTCAGCCCCAAGAGTGTCCACCCATATGTCTCAATCAGTTGTGGGTCTAGATATGGTCAATCCAGGTTGCATCACAGCCCCTGAACGAATTTTGGAAGAATTTCTCTCTCTTTCACTGTCTTTGTTTCACGGGTTTTGAAAAGTAATTTATTTTTATAATGGGGTTTAGCTGCTTTTCACGGCTGTGTTTATGCCGCTTTACACCCCCTTGACTCACTTACAGAGAGATATCAATACATAGGTTTGAAGATTCTTACTAGTCAGATATATTCTTGTGCGGTGAATAGGGGGTGTTGAGTCCAGTTCACTGAAAAAGGAATAGGTCTTGTCTCTTACATATTGGGTTTATGGAACGGTATCTGAGCTAATTTGAAACCCTTGTTTTATGCATCACCCCACCTCACCTTTCCCGTTCAGCAGCCATAGTGTGTTTTCTAAACGTGTGACTCTGTTCTGTTTTGTAATTCAGTTCAAGTGTAGCGGTTTTTACATTCCCTCTAGAAGTGATATCTTATGATAAGTGTCTTTTTCTGTGTGACTTATTTCACTTAGAATCGTCGTACCTAAATCCACTCATCGTGCTGCTACTACCCTTATGACGTTGATTTCATGGCTGAGTGATATTCCATTGTACATGAGGACCACAACTTCTTTATCCATTTTTCTCTTTCCTAGGATATTTAAGGTGTAATGAAGTGGGGGTTCTTGTCAACAGAGCAGCCCTAAACTTTGGGGTGCCTGTGTCTTGCTGATTTTTAGTTTTCCCAACTTATACGCCCATGAGTGGAAGTGCCCTATGCTCTCCAAGCTGTGTTTTTTAGATGTTTCAGAACACACCGTACACTTCTCCAGAGTGGCTGTTGGCAATTTACATCCCACCCATCAGCGTAGCAAGGCTCCCATTTCTTCATGGCCGGTCCTGCACTTCTGGTTTGGACACTTTTTTCCGCATGGCCCTTTTGCCCGCTGGGAAGCGAGACTTCTTTGGAGCGCTGATTTGCCTTTCCAGGTTGCTTGGTTGGCCAAAAAGGGCGTATGCGTTTTTTCCTGAATATATTCAGGAAAAAACGCATACGCCCTTTTTGGCCAAGGGCATCATTGTCCACGTTTGGCCGCTTTTCATGTGCTTTCAAGGCGATTCGAATCTACCTCCTGAAATCTGTTTCCTGCAATTCTGCCTTGCTTTCAAAGCCTCTTCGTTGCCTTCCCTTAATATATTTGTGGACGAGAGGTATCATTTAAAACTCTGCAGGTTTGTAAATTGCAGTGCCCCTGAGCTCCATTTTTCATCTCGCTTTTTTGGGAGCTGGCCGCAAAAGCGCAGGATTGCTTCAGGCCCTCTTCTGGTTCTGGGGGGCAGGCTGAGCTTGTGCTTAATTCTTCTTCCTGATGGGAAAATAGAGTGACCTGTGCCTGTCCCAACACCTAGAGCTAGTCTCTCATTGGTTCCCCCTCTTCCCGTTCATCCTCAGGACAAATTGCAACCTGTACGGAACAGGAGGTTAAAGGTGCTGATTCTCCAAGGAGGGAGATGGCTAGCAAATCGGCTGGAATGGCGAACCCGAGCCAAGGAGATGAGAAATGAGGTGCGTTTTAGAAACCTTTCCCGATCACACGGTGTACCATCTTCTGGGTTTCTCATGCCTGTTTTCGATGTAGGAAGATGCCCTTGAACCTGGAGATTTGAGACCCATGGGATGGGTACCATGCAGTATTACTTGAAAGGGTCTGCGTTGGCTCACCCAACCTCACCGAAACTCTCAGCCCCAAGAGTGTCCACCCTTATGTCTCAATCAGCTGTGGGTCTAGATATGGTCAATCCAGGTTGCATCACAGCCCCTGAACGAATTTTGGAAGAATTTCTCTCTCTTTCACTGTCTTTGTTTCACGGGTTTTGAAAAGTAATTTATTTTTATAATGGGGTTTAGCTGCTTTTCACGGCTGTGTTTATGCCGCTTTACACCCCCTTGACTCACATACAGAGAGATATCAATACATAGGTTTGAAGATTCTTACTAGTCAGATATAATCTTGTGCGGTGAATAGGGGGTGTTGAGTCCAGTTCACTGAAAAAGGAATAGGTCTTGTCTCTTACATATTGGGTTTATGGAACGGTATCTGAGCTAATTTGAAACCCTTGTTTTATGCATCACCCCACCTCACCTTTCCCGTTCAGCAGCCATAGTGTGTTTTATAAACGTGTGACTCTGTTCTGTTTTGTAATTCAGTTCAAGTGTAGCGGTTTTTACATTCCCTCTAGAAGTGATATCTTAGGATAAGTGTCTTTTTCTGTGTGACTTATTTCACTTAGAATCGTCGTACCTAAATCCACTCATCGTGCTGCTACTAGCCTTATGACGTTGATTTCATGGCTGAGTGATATTCCATTGTACATGAGGACCACAACTTCTTTATCCATTTTTCTCTTTCCTAGGATATTTAAGGTGTAATGAAGTGGGGGTTCTTGTCAACAGAGCAGCCCTAAACTTTGGGGTGCCTGTGTCTTGCTGATTTTTAGTTTTCCCAACTTATACGCCCATGAGTGGAAGTGCCCTATGCTCTCCAAGCTGTGTTTTTTAGATGTTTCAGAACACACCGTACACTTCTCCAGAGTGGCTGTTGGCAATTTACATCCCACCCATCAGCGTAGCAAGGCTCCCATTTCTCCATGGCCGGTCCTGCACTTCTGGTTTGGACACTTTTTTCCGCATGGCCCTTTTGCCCGCTGGGAAGCGAGACTTCTTTGGAGCGCTGATTTGCCTTTCCAGGTTGCTTGGTTGGCCAAAAAGGGCATATGCGTTTTTTCCTGAATATATTCAGGAAAAAACGCATATGCCCTTTTTGGCCAAGGGCATCATTGTCCACGTTTTGCCGCTTTTCATGTGCTTTCAAGGCGATTCGAATCTACCTCCTGAAATCTGTTTCCTGCAATTCTGCCTTGCTTTCAAAGCCTCTTCGTTGCCTTCCCTTAATATATTTGTGGACGAGAGGTATCATTTAAAACTCTGCAGGTTTGTGAATTGCAGTGCCCCTGAGCTCCATTTTTCATCTCGCTTTTCTGGGAGCTGGCCGCAAAAGCGCAGGATTGCTTCAGGCCCTCTTCTGGTTCTGGGGGGCAGGCTGAGCTTGTGCTTAATTCTTCTTCCTGATGGGAAAATAGAGTGACCTGTGCCTGTCCCAACACCTAGAGCTAGTCTCTCATTGGTTTCCCCTCTTCCCGTTCATCCTCAGGACAAATTGCAACCTGTACGGAACAGGAGGTTAAAGGTGCTGATTCTCCAAGGAGGGAGATGGCTAGTAAATCGGCTGGAATGGCGAACCCGAGCAAAGGAGATGAGAAATGAGGTGCGTTTTAGAAACCTTTCCCGATCACACGGTGTACCATCTTCTGGGTTGCTCATGCCTGTTTTTGATGTAGGAAGATGCCCTTGAACCTGGAGATTTGGGACCCATGGGATGGGTACCATGCAGTATTACTTGAAAGGGTCTGCGTTGGCTCACCCAACCTCACCGAACCTCTCAGCCCCAAGAGTGTCCACCCATATGTCTCAATCAGTTGTGGGTCTAGATATGGTCAATCCAGGTTGCATCACAGCCCCTGAACGAATTTTGGAAGAATTTCTCTCTCTTTCACTGTCTTTGTTTCACGGGTTTTGAAAAGTAATTTATTTTTATAATGGGGTTTAGCTGCTTTTCACGGCTGTGTTTATGCCGCTTTACACCCCCTTGACTCACTTACAGAGAGATATCAATACATAGGTTTGAAGATTCTTACTAGTCAGATATATTCTTGTGCGGTGAATAGGGGGTGTTGAGTCCAGTTCACTGAAAAAGGAATAGGTCTTTTCTCTTACATATTGGGTTTATGGAACGGTATCTGAGCTAATTTGAAACCCTTGTTTTATGCATCACCCCACCTCACCTTTCCCGTTCAGCAGCCATAGTGTGTTTTCTAAACGTGTGACTCTGTTGTGTTTTGTAATTCAGTTCAAGTGTAGCGGTTTTTACATTCCCTCTAGAAGTGATATCTTATGATAAGTGTCTTTTTCTGTGTGACTTATTTCACTTAGAATCGTCGTACCTAAATCCACTCATCGTGCTGCTACTAGCCTTATGACGTTGATTTCATGGCTGAGTGATATTCCATTGTACATGAGGACCACAACTTCTTTATCCATTTTTCTCTTTCCTAGGATATTTAAGGTGTAATGAAGTGGGGGTTCTTGTCAACAGAGCAGCCCTAAACTTTGGGGTGCCTGTGTCTTGCTGATTTTTAGTTTTCCCAACTTATACGCCCATGAGTGGAAGTGCCCTATGCTCTCCAAGCTGTGTTTTTTAGATGTTTCAGAACACACCGTACACTTCTCCAGAGTGGCTGTTGGCAATTTACATCCCACCCATCAGCGTAGCAAGGCTCCCATTTCTTCATGGCCGGTCCTGCACTTCTGGTTTGGACACTTTTTTCCGCATGGCCCTTTTGCCCGCTGGGAAGCGAGACTTCTTTGGAGCGCTGATTTGCCTTTCCAGGTTGCTTGGTTGGCCAAAAAGGGCGTATGCGTTTTTTCCTGAATATATTCAGGAAAAAACGCATACGCCCTTTTTGGCCAAGGGCATCATTGTCCACGTTTGGCCGCTTTTCATGTGCTTTCAAGGCGATTCGAATCTACCTCCTGAAATCTGTTTCCTGCAATTCTGCCTTGCTTTCAAAGCCTCTTCGTTGCCTTCCCTTAATATATTTGTGGACGAGAGGTATCATTTAAAACTCTGCAGGTTTGTAAATTGCAGTGCCCCTGAGCTCCATTTTTCATCTCGCTTTTTTGGGAGCTGGCCGCAAAAGCGCAGGATTGCTTCAGGCCCTCTTCTGGTTCTGGGGGGCAGGCTGAGCTTGTGCTTAATTCTTCTTCCTGATGGGAAAATAGAGTGACCTGTGCCTGTCCCAACACCTAGAGCTAGTCTCTCATTGGTTCCCCCTCTTCCCGTTCATCCTCAGGACAAATTGCAACCTGTACGGAACAGGAGGTTAAAGGTGCTGATTCTCCAAGGAGGGAGATGGCTAGCAAATCGGCTGGAATGGCGAACCCGAGCCAAGGAGATGAGAAATGAGGTGCGTTTTAGAAACCTTTCCCGATCACACGGTGTACCATCTTCTGGGTTTCTCATGCCTGTTTTCGATGTAGGAAGATGCCCTTGAACCTGGAGATTTGAGACCCATGGGATGGGTACCATGCAGTATTACTTGAAAGGGTCTGCGTTGGCTCACCCAACCTCACCGAAACTCTCAGCCCCAAGAGTGTCCACCCTTATGTCTCAATCAGCTGTGGGTCTAGATATGGTCAATCCAGGTTGCATCACAGCCCCTGAACGAATTTTGGAAGAATTTCTCTCTCTTTCACTGTCTTTGTTTCACGGGTTTTGAAAAGTAATTTATTTTTATAATGGGGTTTAGCTGCTTTTCACGGCTGTGTTTATGCCGCTTTACACCCCCTTGACTCACATACAGAGAGATATCAATACATAGGTTTGAAGATTCTTACTAGTCAGATATAATCTTGTGCGGTGAATAGGGGGTGTTGAGTCCAGTTCACTGAAAAAGGAATAGGTCTTGTCTCTTACATATTGGGTTTATGGAACGGTATCTGAGCTAATTTGAAACCCTTGTTTTATGCATCACCCCACCTCACCTTTCCCGTTCAGCAGCCATAGTGTGTTTTCTAAACGTGTGACTCTGTTCTGTTTTGTAATTCAGTTCAAGTGTAGCGGTTTTTACATTCCCTCTAGAAGTGATATCTTAGGATAAGTGTCTTTTTCTGTGTGACTTATTTCACTTAGAATCGTCGTACCTAAATCCACTCATCGTGCTGCTACTAGCCTTATGACGTTGATTTCATGGCTGAGTGATATTCCATTGTACATGAGGACCACAACTTCTTTATCCATTTTTCTCTTTCCTAGGATATTTAAGGTGTAATGAAGTGGGGGTTCTTGTCAACAGAGCAGCCCTAAACTTTGGGGTGCCTGTGTCTTGCTGATTTTTAGTTTTCCCAACTTATACGCCCATGAGTGGAAGTGCCCTATGCTCTCCAAGCTGTGTTTTTTAGATGTTTCAGAACACACCGTACACTTCTCCAGAGTGGCTGTTGGCAATTTACATCCCACCCATCAGCGTAGCAAGGCTCCCATTTCTCCATGGCCGGTCCTGCACTTCTGGTTTGGACACTTTTTTCCGCATGGCCCTTTTGCCCGCTGGGAAGCGAGACTTCTTTGGAGCGCTGATTTGCCTTTCCAGGTTGCTTGGTTGGCCAAAAAGGGCATATGCGTTTTTTCCTGAATATATTCAGGAAAAAACGCATATGCCCTTTTTGGCCAAGGGCATCATTGTCCACGTTTTGCCGCTTTTCATGTGCTTTCAAGGCGATTCGAATCTACCTCCTGAAATCTGTTTCCTGCAATTCTGCCTTGCTTTCAAAGCCTCTTCGTTGCCTTCCCTTAATATATTTGTGGACGAGAGGTATCATTTAAAACTCTGCAGGTTTGTGAATTGCAGTGCCCCTGAGCTCCATTTTTCATCTCGCTTTTCTGGGAGCTGGCCGCAAAAGCGCAGGATTGCTTCAGGCCCTCTTCTGGTTCTGGGGGGCAGGCTGAGCTTGTGCTTAATTCTTCTTCCTGATGGGAAAATAGAGTGACCTGTGCCTGTCCCAACACCTAGAGCTAGTCTCTCATTGGTTTCCCCTCTTCCCGTTCATCCTCAGGACAAATTGCAACCTGTACGGAACAGGAGGTTAAAGGTGCTGATTCTCCGAGGAGGGAGATGGCTAGTAAATCGGCTGGAATGGCGAACCCGAGCAAAGGAGATGAGAAATGAGGTGCGTTTTAGAAACCTTTCCCGATCACACGGTGTACCATCTTCTGGGTTGCTCATGCCTGTTTTTGATGTAGGAAGATGCCCTTGAACCTGGAGATTTGGGACCCATGGGATGGGTACCATGCAGTATTACTTGAAAGGGTCTGCGTTGGCTCACCCAACCTCACCGAACCTCTCAGCCCCAAGAGTGTCCACCCATATGTCTCAATCAGTTGTGGGTCTAGATATGGTCAATCCAGGTTGCATCACAGCCCCTGAACGAATTTTGGAAGAATTTCTCTCTCTTTCACTGTCTTTGTTTCACGGGTTTTGAAAAGTAATTTATTTTTATAATGGGGTTTAGCTGCTTTTCACGGCTGTGTTTATGCCGCTTTACACCCCCTTGACTCACTTACAGAGAGATATCAATACATAGGTTTGAAGATTCTTACTAGTCAGATATATTCTTGTGCGGTGAATAGGGGGTGTTGAGTCCAGTTCACTGAAAAAGGAATAGGTCTTGTCTCTTACATATTGGGTTTATGGAACGGTATCTGAGCTAATTTGAAACCCTTGTTTTATGCATCACCCCACCTCACCTTTCCCGTTCAGCAGCCATAGTGTGTTTTCTAAACGTGTGACTCTGTTCTGTTTTGTAATTCAGTTCAAGTGTAGCGGTTTTTACATTCCCTCTCTAAGTGATATCTTAGGATAAGTGTCTTTTTCTGTGTGACTTATTTCACTTAGAATCGTCGTACCTAAATCCACTCATCGTGCTGCTACTAGCCTTATGACGTTGATTTCATGGCTGAGTGATATTCCATTGTACATGAGGACCACAACTTCTTTATTCATTTTTCTCTTTCCTAGGATATTTAAGGTGTAATGAAGTGGGGGTTCTTGTCAACAGAGCAGCCCTAAACTTTGGGGTGCCTGTGTCTTGCTGATTTTTAGTTTTCCCAACTTATACGCCCATGAGTGGAAGTGCCCTATGCTCTCCAAGCTGTGTTTTTTAGATGTTTCAGAACACACCGTACACTTCTCCAGAGTGGCTGTTGGCAATTTACATCCCACCCATCAGGGTAGCAAGGCTCCCATTTCTCCATGGCCGGTCCTGCACTTCTGGTTTGGACACTTTTTTCCACATGGCCCTTTTGCCCGCTGGGAAGCGAGACTTCTTTGGAGCGCTGATTTGCCTTTCCAGGTTGCTTGGTTGGCCAAAAAGGGCGTATGCGTTTTTTCCTGAATATATTCAGGAAAAAACGCATACGCCCTTTTTGGCCAAGGGCATCATTGTCCACGTTTTGCCGCTTTTCATGTGCTTTCAAGGCGATTCGAATCTACCTCCTGAAATCTGTTTCCTGCAATTCTGCCTTGCTTACAAAGCCTCTTCGTTGCCTTCCCTTAATATATTTGTGGACGAGAGGTATCATTTAAAACTCTGCAGGTTTGTGAATTGCAGTGCCCCTGAGCTCCATTTTTCATCTCGCTTTTTTGGGAGCTGGCCGCAAAATCGCAGGATTGCTTCATGCCCTCTTCTGGTTCTGGGGGGCAGGCTGAGCTTGTGCTTAATTCTTCTTCCTGATGGGAAAATAGAGTGACCTGTGCCTGTCCCAACACCGAGAGCTAGTCTCTCATTGGTTCCCCCTCTTCCCGTTCATCCTCAGGACAAATTGCAACCTGTACGGAACAGGAGGTTAAAGGTGCTGATTCTCCAAGGAGGGAGATGGCTAGTAAATCGGCTGGAATGGCGAACCCGAGCCAAGGAGATGAGAAATGAGGTGCGTTTTAGAAACCTTTCCCGATCACACGGTGTACCATCTTCTGGGTTTCTCATGCCTGTTTTCGATGTAGTAAGATGCCCTTGAACCTGGAGATTTGGGACCCATGGGATGGGTACCATGCAGTATTACTTGAAAGGGTCTGCGTTGGCTCACCCAACCTCACCGAACCTCTCAGCCCCAAGAATGTCCACCCTTATGTCTCAATCAGCTGTGGGTCTAGATATGGTCAATCCAGGTTGCATCACAGCCCCTGAACGAATTTTGGAAGAATTTCTCTCTCTTTCACTGTCTTTGTTTCACGGGTTTTGAAAAGTAATTTATTTTTATAATGGGGTTTAGCTGCTTTTCACGGCTGTGTTTATGCCGCTTTACACCCCCTTGACTCACTTACAGAGAGATATCAATAGATAGGTTTGAAGATTCTTACTAGTCAGATATATTCTTGTGCGGTGAATAGGGGGTGTTGAGTCCAGTTCACTGAAAAAGGAATAGGTCTTGTCTCTTACATATTGGGTTTATGGAACGGTATCTGAGCTAATTTGAAACCCTTGTTTTATGCATCACCCCACCTCACCTTTCCCGTTCAGCAGCCATAGTGTGTTTTCTAAACGTGTGACTCTGTTCTGTTTTGTAATTCAGTTCAAGTGTAGCGGTTTTTACATTCCCTCTAGAAGTGATATCTTATGATTAGTGTCTTTTTCTGTGTGACTTATTTCACTTAGAATCGTCGTACCTAAATCCACTCATCGTGCTGCTACTAGCCTTATGACGTTGATTTCATGGCTGAGTGATATTCCATTGTACATGAGGACCACAACTTCTTTATCCATTTTTCTCTTTCTTAGGATATTTAAGGTGTAATGAAGTGGGGGTTCTTGTCAACAGAGCAGCCCTAAACTTTGGGGTGCCTGTGTCTGGCTGATTTTTAGTTTTCCCAACTTATACGCCCATGAGTGGAAGTGCCCTATGCTCTCCAAGCTGTGTTTTTTAGATGTTTCAGAACACACCGTACACTTCTCCAGAGTGGCTGTTGGCAATTTACATCCCACCCATCAGCGTAGCAAGGCTCCCATTTCTCCATGGCCGGTCCTGCACTTCTGGTTTGGACACTTATTTCCGCATGGCCCTTTTGCCCGCTGGGAAGCGAGACTTCTTTGGAGCGCTGATTTGCCTTTCCAGGTTGCTTGGTTGGCCAAAAAGGGCGTATGCGTTTTTTCCTGAATATATTCAGGAAAAAACGCATACGCCCTTTTTGGCCAAGGGCATCATTGTCCACGTTTGGCCGCTTTTCATGTGCTTTCAAGGCGATTCGAATCTACCTCCTGAAATCTGTTTCCTGCAATTCTGCCTTGCTTTCAAAGCCTCTTCGTTGCCTTCCCTTAATATATTTGTGGACGAGAGGTATCATTTAAAACTCTGCAGGTTTGTGAATTGCAGTGCCCCTGAGCTCCATTTTTCATCTCGCTTTTTTGGGAGCTGGCCGCAAAAGCGCAGGATTGCTTCAGGCCCTCTTCTGGTTCTGGGGGGCAGGCTGAGATTGTGCTTAATTCTTCTTCCTGATGGGAAAATAGAGTGACCTGTGCCTGTCCCAACACCTAGAGCTAGTCTCTCATTGGTTCCCCCTCTTCCCGTTCATCCTCAGGACAAATTGCAACCTGTACGGAACAGGAGGTTAAAGGTGCTGATTCTCCAAGGAGGGAGATGGCTAGTAAATCGGCTGGAATGGCGAACCCGAGCCAAGGAGATGAGAAATGAGGTGCGTTTTAGAAACCTTTCCCGATCACACGGTGTACCATCTTCTGGGTTTCTCATGCCTGTTTTCGACGTAGGAAGATGCCCTTGAACCTGGAGATTTGGGACCCATGGGATGGGTACCATGCAGTATTACTTGAAAGGGTCTGCGTTGGCTCACCCAACCTCACCGAACCTCTCAGCCCCAAGAGTGTCCACCCTTATGTCTCAATCAGTTGTGGGTCTAGATATGGTCAATCCAGGTTGCATCACAGCCCCTGAACGAATTTTGGAAGAATTTCTCTCTCTTTCACTGTCTTTGTTTCACGGGTTTTGAAAAGTAATTTATTTTTATAATGGGGTTTAGCTGCTTTTCACGGCTGTGTTTATGCCGCTTTACACCCCCTTGACTCACTTACAGAGAGATATCAATACATAGGTTTGAAGATTCTTACTAGTCAGATATATTCTTGTGCGGTGAATAGGGGGTGTTGAGTCCAGTTCACTGAAAAAGGAATAGGTCTTGTCTCTTACATATTGGGTTTATGGAACGGTATCTGAGCTAATTTGAAACCCTTGTTTTATGCATCACCCCACCTCACCTTTCCCGTTCAGCAGCCATAGTGTGTTTTCTAAACGTGTGACTCTGTTGTGTTTTGTAATTCAGTTCAAGTGTAGCGGTTTTTACATTCCCTCTAGAAGTGATATCTTATGATAAGTGTCTTTTTCTGTGTGACTTATTTCACTTAGAATCGTCGTACCTAAATCCACTCATCGTGCTGCTACTAGCCTTATGACGTTGATTTCATGGCTGAGTGATATTCCATTGTACATGAGGACCACAACTTCTTTATCCATTTTTCTCTTTCCTAGGATATTTAAGGTGTAATGAAGTGGGGGTTCTTGTCAACAGAGCAGCCCTAAACTTTGGGGTGCCTGTGTCTTGCTGATTTTTAGTTTTCCCAACTTATACGCCCATGAGTGGAAGTGCCCTATGCTCTCCAAGCTGTGTTTTTTAGATGTTTCAGAACACACCGTACACTTCTCCAGAGTGGCTGTTGGCAATTTACATCCCACCCATCAGCGTAGCAAGGCTCCCATTTCTCCATGGCCGGTCCTGCACTTCTGGTTTGGACACTTTTTTCCGCATGGCCCTTTTGCCCGCTGGGAAGCGAGACTTCTTTGGAGCGCTGATTTGCCTTTCCAGGTTGCTTGGTTGGCCAAAAAGGGCGTATGCGTTTTTTCCTGAATATATTCAGGAAAAAACGCATACGCCCTTTTTGGCCAAGGGCATCATTGTCCACGTTTGGCCGCTTTTCATGTGCTTTCAAGGCGATTCGAATCTACCTCCTGAAATCTGTTTCCTGCAATTCTGCCTTGCTTTCAAAGCCTCTTCGTTGCCTTCCCTTAATATATTTGTGGACGAGAGGTATCATTTAAAACTCTGCAGGTTTGTAAATTGCAGTGCCCCTGAGCTCCATTTTTCATCTCGCTTTTTTGGGAGCTGGCCGCAAAAGCGCAGGATTGCTTCAGGCCCTCTTCTGGTTCTGGGGGGCAGGCTGAGCTTGTGCTTAATTCTTCTTCCTGATGGGAAAATAGAGTGACCTGTGCCTGTCCCAACACCTAGAGCTAGTCTCTCATTGGTTCCCCCTCTTCCCGTTCATCCTCAGGACAAATTGCAAAGTGTACGGAACAGGAGGTTAAAGGTGCTGATTCTCCAAGGAGGGAGATGGCTAGTAAATCGGCTGGAATGGCGAACCCGAGCAAAGGAGATGAGAAATGAGGTGCGTTTTAGAAACCTTTCCCGATCACACGGTGTACCATCTTCTGGGTTTCTCATGCCTGTTTTCGACGTAGGAAGATGCCCTTGAACCTGGAGATTTGGGACCCATGGGATGGGTACCATGCAGTATTACTTGAAAGGGTCTGCGTTGGCTCACCCAACCTCACCGAAACTCTCAGCCCCAAGAGTGTCCACCCTTATGTCTCAATCAGCTGTGGGTCTAGATATGGTCAATCCAGGTTGCATCACAGCCCCTGAACGAATTTTGGAAGAATTTCTCTCTCTTTCACTGTCTTTGTTTCACGGGTTTTGAAAAGTAATTTATTTTTATAATGGGGTTTAGCTGCTTTTCACGGCTGTGTTTATGCCGCTTTACACCCCCTTGACTCACATACAGAGAGATATCAATACATAGGTTTGAAGATTCTTACTAGTCAGATATAATCTTGTGCGGTGAATAGGGGGTGTTGAGTCCAGTTCACTGAAAAAGGAATAGGTCTTGTCTCTTACATATTGGGTTTATGGAACGGTATCTGAGCTAATTTGAAACCCTTGTTTTATGCATCACCCCACCTCACCTTTCCCGTTCAGCAGCCATAGTGTGTTTTCTAAACGTGTGACTCTGTTCTGTTTTGTAATTCAGTTCAAGTGTAGCGGTTTTTACATTCCCTCTAGAAGTGATATCTTAGGATAAGTGTCTTTTTCTGTGTGACTTATTTCACTTAGAATCGTCATACCTAAATCCACTCATCGTGCTGCTACTAGCCTTATGACGTTGATTTCATGGCTGAGTGATATTCCATTGTACATGAGGACCACAACTTCTTTATCCATTTTTCTCTTTCCTAGGATATTTAAGGTGTAATGAAGTGGGGGTTCTTGTCAACAGAGCAGCCCTAAACTTTGGGCTGCCTGTGTCTTGCTGATTTTTAGTTTTCCCAACTTATACGCCCATGAGTGGAAGTGCCCTATGCTCTCCAAGCTGTGTTTTTTAGATGTTTCAGAACACACCGTACACTTCTCCAGAGTGGCTGTTGGCAATTTACATCCCACCCATCAGCGTAGCAAGGCTCCCATTTCTCCATGGCCGGTCCTGCACTTCTGGTTTGGACACTTTTTTCCGCATGGCCCTTTTGCCCGCTGGGAAGCGAGACTTCTTTGGAGCGCTGATTTGCCTTTCCAGGTTGCTTGGTTGGCCAAAAAGGGCGTATGCGTTTTTTCCTGAATATATTCAGGAAAAAACGCATATGCCCTTTTTGGCCAAGGGCATCATTGTCCACGTTTTGCCGCTTTTCATGTGCTTTCAAGGCGATTCGAATCTACCTCCTGAAATCTGTTTCCTGCAATTCTGCCTTGCTTTCAAAGCCTCTTCGTTGCCTTCCCTTAATATATTTGTGGACGAGAGGTATCATTTAAAACTCTGCAGGTTTGTAAATTGCAGTGCCCCTGAGCTCCATTTTTCATCTCGCTTTTTTGGGAGCTGGCCGCAAAAGCGCAGGATTGCTTCAGGCCCTCTTCTGGTTCTGGGGGGCAGGCTGAGCTTGTGCTTAATTCTTCTTCCTGATGGGAAAATAGAGTGACCTGTGCCTGTCCCAACACATAGAGCTAGTCTCTCATTGGTTCCCCCTCTTCCCGTTCATCCTCATGACAAATTGCAACCTGTACGGAACAGGAGGTTAAAGGTGCTGATTCTCCAAGGAGGGAGATGGCTAGCAAATCGGCTGGAATGGCGAACCCGAGCCAAGGAGATGAGAAATGAGGTGCGTTTTAGAAACCTTTCCCGATCACACGGTGTACCATCTTCTGGGTTTCTCATGCCTGTTTTCGATGTAGGAAGATGCCCTTGAACCTGGAGATTTGAGACCCATGGGATGGGTACCATGCAGTATTACTTGAAAGGGTCTGCGTTGGCTCACCCAACCTCACCGAAACTCTCAGCCCCAAGAGTGTCCACCCTTATGTCTCAATCAGCTGTGGGTCTAGATATGGTCAATCCAGGTTGCATCACAGCCCCTGAACGAATTTTGGAAGAATTTCTCTCTCTTTCACTGTCTTTGTTTCACGGGTTTTGAAAAGTAATTTATTTTTATAATGGGGTTTAGCTGCTTTTCACGGCTGTGTTTATGCCGCTTTACACCCCCGTGACTCACATACAGAGAGATATCAATACATAGGTTTGAAGATTCTTACTAGTCAGATATAATCTTGTGCGGTGAATAGGGGGTGTTGAGTCCAGTTCACTGAAAAAGGAATAGGTCTTGTCTCTTACATATTGGGTTTATGGAACGGTATCTGAGCTAATTTGAAACCCTTGTTTTATGCATCACCCCACCTCACCTTTCCGGTTCAGCAGCCATAGTGTGTTTTCTAAACGTGTGACTCTGTTCTGTTTTGTAATTCAGTTCAAGTGTAGCGGTTTTTACATTCCCTCTAGAAGTGATATCTTAGGATAAGTGTCTTTTTCTGTGTGACTTATTTCACTTAGAATCGTCATACCTAAATCCACTCATCGTGCTGCTACTAGCCTTATGACGTTGATTTCATGGCTGAGTGATATTCCATTGTACATGAGGACCACAACTTCTTTATCCATTTTTCTCTTTCCTAGGATATTTAAGGTGTAATGAAGTGGGGGTTCTTGTCAACAGAGCAGCCCTAAACTTTGGGCTGCCTGTGTCTTGCTGATTTTTAGTTTTCCCAACTTATACGCCCATGAGTGGAAGTGCCCTATGCTCTCCAAGCTGTGTTTTTTAGATGTTTCAGAACACACCGTACACTTCTCCAGAGTGGCTGTTGGCAATTTACATCCCACCCATCAGCGTAGCAAGGCTCCCATTTCTCCATGGCCGGTCCTGCACTTCTGGTTTGGACACTTTTTTCCGCATGGCCCTTTTGCCCGCTGGGAAGCGAGACTTCTTTGGAGCGCTGATTTGCCTTTCCAGGTTGCTTGGTTGGCCAAAAAGGGCGTATGCGTTTTTTCCTGAATATATTCAGGAAAAAACGCATATGCCCTTTTTGGCCAAGGGCATCATTGTCCACGTTTTGCCGCTTTTCATGTGCTTTCAAGGCGATTCGAATCTACCTCCTGAAATCTGTTTCCTGCAATTCTGCCTTGCTTTCAAAGCCTCTTCGTTGCCTTCCCTTAATATATTTGTGGACGAGAGGTATCATTTAAAACTCTGCAGGTTTGTAAATTGCAGTGCCCCTGAGCTCCATTTTTCATCTCGCTTTTTTGGGAGCTGGCCGCAAAAGCGCAGGATTGCTTCAGGCCCTCTTCTGGTTCTGGGGGGCAGGCTGAGCTTGTGCTTAATTCTTCTTCCTGATGGGAAAATAGAGTGACCTGTGCCTGTCCCAACACATAGAGCTAGTCTCTCATTGGTTCCCCCTCTTCCCGTTCATCCTCATGACAAATTGCAACCTGTACGGAACAGGAGGTTAAAGGTGCTGATTCTCCAAGGAGGGAGATGGCTAGCAAATCGGCTGGAATGGCGAACCCGAGCCAAGGAGATGAGAAATGAGGTGCGTTTTAGAAACCTTTCCCGATCACACGGTGTACCATCTTCTGGGTTTCTCATGCCTGTTTTCGATGTAGGAAGATGCCCTTGAACCTGGAGATTTGAGACCCATGGGATGGGTACCATGCAGTATTACTTGAAAGGGTCTGCGTTGGCTCACCCAACCTCACCGAAACTCTCAGCCCCAAGAGTGTCCACCCTTATGTCTCAATCAGCTGTGGGTCTAGATATGGTCAATCCAGGTTGCATCACAGCCCCTGAACGAATTTTGGAAGAATTTCTCTCTCTTTCACTGTCTTTGTTTCACGGGTTTTGAAAAGTAATTTATTTTTATAATGGGGTTTAGCTGCTTTTCACGGCTGTGTTTATGCCGCTTTACACCCCCGTGACTCACATACAGAGAGATATCAATACATAGGTTTGAAGATTCTTACTAGTCAGATATAATCTTGTGCGGTGAATAGGGGGTGTTGAGTCCAGTTCACTGAAAAAGGAATAGGTCTTGTCTCTTACATATTGGGTTTATGGAACGGTATCTGAGCTAATTTGAAACCCTTGTTTTATGCATCACCCCACCTCACCTTTCCGGTTCAGCAGCCATAGTGTGTTTTCTAAACGTGTGACTCTGTTCTGTTTTGTAATTCAGTTCAAGTGTAGCGGTTTTTACATTCCCTCTAGAAGTGATATCTTAGGATAAGTGTCTTTTTCTGTGTGACTTATTTCACTTAGAATCGTCATACCTAAATCCACTCATCGTGCTGCTACTAGCCTTATGACGTTGATTTCATGGCTGAGTGATATTCCATTGTACATGAGGACCACAACTTCTTTATCCATTTTTCTCTTTCCTAGGATATTTAAGGTGTAATGAAGTGGGGGTTCTTGTCAACAGAGCAGCCCTAAACTTTGGGCTGCCTGTGTCTTGCTGATTTTTAGTTTTCCCAACTTATACGCCCATGAGTGGAAGTGCCCTATGCTCTCCAAGCTGTGTTTTTTAGATGTTTCAGAACACACCGTACACTTCTCCAGAGTGGCTGTTGGCAATTTACATCCCACCCATCAGCGTAGCAAGGCTCCCATTTCTCCATGGCCGGTCCTGCACTTCTGGTTTGGACACTTTTTTCCGCATGGCCCTTTTGCCCGCTGGGAAGCGAGACTTCTTTGGAGCGCTGATTTTCCTTTCCAGGTTGCTTGGTTGGCCAAAAAGGGCGTATGCGTTTTTTCCTGAATATATTCAGGAAAAAACGCATACGCCCTTTTTGGCCAAGGGCATCATTGTGCACGTTTGGCCGCTTTTCATGTGCTTTCAAGGCGATTCGAATCTACCTCCTGAAATCTGTTTCCTGCAATTCTGCCTTGCTTTCAAAGCCTCTTCGTTGCCTTCCCTTAATATATTTGTGGACGAGAGGTATCATTTAAAACTCTGCAGGTTTGTGAATTGCAGTGCCCCTGAGCTCCATTTTTCATCTCACTTTTTTGGGAGCTGGCCGCAAAAGCGCAGGATTGCTTCAGGCCCTCTTCTGGTTCTGGGGGGCAGGCTGAGCTTGTGCTTAATTCTTCTTCCTGATGGGAAAATAGAGTGACCTGTGCCTGTCCCAACACCTAGAGCTAGTCTCTCATTGGTTCCCCCTCTTCCCGTTCATCCTCAGGACAAATTGCAACCTGTACGGAACAGGAGGTTAAAGGTGCTGATTCTCCAAGGAGGGAGATGGCTAGTAAATCGGCTGGAATGGCGAACCCGAGCCAAGGAGATGAGAAATGAGGTGCGTTTTAGAAACCTTTCCCGATCACACGGTGTACCATCTTCTGGGTTTCTCATGCCTGTTTTCGATGTAGGAAGATGCCCTTGAACCTGGAGATTTGGGACCCATGGGATGGGTACCATGCAGTATTACTTGAAAGGGTCTGCGTTGCCTCACCCAACCTCACCGAACCTCTCAGCCCCAAGAGTGTCCACCCTTATGTCTCAATCAGCTGTGGGTCTAGATATGGTCAATCCAGGTTGCATCACAGCCCCTGAACGAATTTTGGAAGAATTTCTCTCTCTTTCACTGTCTTTGTTTCACGGGTTTTGAAAAGTAATTTATTTTTATAATGGGGTTTAGCTGCTTTTCACGGCTGTGTTTATGCCGCTTTACACCCCCTTGACTCACTTACAGAGAGATATCAATAGATAGGTTTGAAGATTCTTACTAGTCAGATATAATCTTGTGCGGTGAATAGGGGGTGTTGAGTCCAGTTCACTGAAAAAGGAATAGGTCTTGTCTCTTACATATTGGGTTTATGGAACGGTATCTGAGCTAATTTGAAACCCTTGTTTTATGCATCACCCCACCTCACCTTTCCCGTTCAGCAGCCATAGTGTGTTTTCTAAACGTGTGACTCTGTTCTGTTTTGTAATTCAGTTCAAGTGTAGCGGTTTTTACATTCCCTCTAGAATTGATATCTTATGATAAGTGTCTTTTTCTGTGTGACTTATTTCACTTAGAATCGTCGTACCTAAATCCACTCATCGTGCTGCTACTAGCCTTATGACGTTGATTTCATGGCTGAGTGATATTCCATTGTACATGAGGACCACAACTTCTTTATTCATTTTTCTCTTTCCTAGGATATTTAAGGTGTAATGAAGTGGGGGTTCTTGTCAACAGAGCAGCCCTAAACTTTGGGGTGCCTGTGTCTTGCTGATTTTTAGTTTTCCCAACTTATACGCCCATGAGTGGAAGTGCCCTATGCTCTCCAAGCTGTGTTTTTTAGATGTTTCAGAACACACCGTACACTTCTCCAGAGTGGCTGTTGGCAATTTACATCCCACCCATCAGGGTAGCAAGGCTCCCATTTCTCCATGGCCGGTCCTGCACTTCTGGTTTGGACACTTTTTTCCACATGGCCCTTTTGCCCGCTGGGAAGCGAGACTTCTTTGGAGCGCTGATTTGCCTTTCCAGGTTGCTTGGTTGGCCAAAAAGGGCGTATGCGTTTTTTCCTGAATATATTCAGGAAAAAACGCATACGCCCTTTTTGGCCAAGGGCATCACTGTCCACGTTTTGCCGCTTTTCATGTGCTTTCAAGGCGATTCGAATCTACCTCCTGAAATCTGTTTCCTGCAATTCTGCCTTGCTTTCAAAGCCTCTTCGTTGCCTTCCCTTAATATATTTGTGGACGAGAGGTATCATTTAAAACTCTGCAGGTTTGTGAATTGCAGTGCCCCTGAGCTCCATTTTTCATCTCGCTTTTTTGGGAGCTGGCCGCAAAAGCGCAGGATTGCTTCATGCCCTCTTCTGGTTCTGGGGGGCAGGCTGAGCTTGTGCTTAATTCTTCTTCCTGATGGGAAAATAGAGTGACCTGTGCCTGTCCCAACACCGAGAGCTAGTCTCTCATTGGTTCCCCCTCTTCCCGTTCATCCTCAGGACAAATTGCAACCTGTACGGAACAGGAGGTTAAAGGTGCTGATTCTCCAAGGAGGGAGATGGCTAGTAAATCGGCTGGAATGGCGAACCCGAGCCAAGGAGATGAGAAATGAGGTGCGTTTTAGAAACCTTTCCCGATCACACGGTGTACCATCTTCTGGGTTTCTCATGCCTGTTTTCGATGTAGGAAGATGCCCTTGAACCTGGAGATTTGGGACCCATGGGATGGGTACCATGCAGTATTACTTGAAAGGGTCTGCGTTGGCTCACCCAACCTCACCGAACCTCTCAGCCCCAAGAATGTCCACCCTTATGTCTCAATCAGCTGTGGGTCTAGATATGGTCAATCCAGGTTGCATCACAGCCCCTGAACGAATTTTGGAAGAATTTCTCTCTCTTTCACTGTCTTTGTTTCACGGGTTTTGAAAAGTAATTTATTTTTATAATGGGGTTTAGCTGCTTTTCACGGCTGTGTTTATGCCGCTTTACACCCCCTTGACTCACTTACAGAGAGATATCAATAGATAGGTTTGAAGATTCTTACTAGTCAGATATATTCTTGTGCGGTGAATAGGGGGTGTTGAGTCCAGTTCACTGAAAAAGGAATAGGTCTTGTCTCTTACATATTGGGTTTATGGAACGGTATCTGAGCTAATTTGAAACCCTTGTTTTATGCATCACCCCACCTCACCTTTCCCGTTCAGCAGCCATAGTGTGTTTTCTAAACGTGTGACTCTGTTCTGTTTTGTAATTCAGTTCAAGTGTAGCGGTTTTTACATTCCCTCTAGAAGTGATATCTTATGATTAGTGTCTTTTTCTGTGTGACTTATTTCACTTAGAATCGTCGTACCTAAATCCACTCATCGTGCTGCTACTAGCCTTATGACGTTGATTTCATGGCTGAGTGATATTCCATTGTACATGAGGACCACAACTTCTTTATCCATTTTTCTCTTTCTTAGGATATTTAAGGTGTAATGAAGTGGGGGTTCTTGTCAACAGAGCAGCCCTAAACTTTGGGGTGCCTGTGTCTGGCTGATTTTTAGTTTTCCCAACTTATACGCCCATGAGTGGAAGTGCCCTATGCTCTCCAAGCTGTGTTTTTTAGATGTTTCAGAACACACCGTACACTTCTCCAGAGTGGCTGTTGGCAATTTACATCCCACCCATCAGCGTAGCAAGGCTCCCATTTCTCCATGGCCGGTCCTGCACTTCTGGTTTGGACACTTTTTTCCGCATGGCCCTTTTGCCCGCTGGGAAGCGAGACTTCTTTGGAGCGCTGATTTGCCTTTCCAGGTTGCTTGGTTGGCCAAAAAGGGCGTATGCGTTTTTTCCTGAATATATTCAGGAAAAAACGCATACGCCCTTTTTGGCCAAGGGCATCATTGTCCACGTTTGGCCGCTTTTCATGTGCTTTCAAGGCGATTCGAATCTACCTCCTGAAATCTGTTTCCTGCAATTCTGCCTTGCTTTCAAAGCCTCTTCGTTGCCTTCCCTTAATATATTTGTGGACGAGAGGTATCATTTAAAACTCTGCAGGTTTGTGAATTGCAGTGCCCCTGAGCTCCATTTTTCATCTCGCTTTTTTGGGAGCTGGCCGCAAAAGCGCAGGATTGCTTCAGGCCCTCTTCTGGTTCTGGGGGGCAGGCTGAGATTGTGCTTAATTCTTCTTCCTGATGGGAAAATAGAGTGACCTGTGCCTGTCCCAACACCTAGAGCTAGTCTCTCATTGGTTCCCCCTCTTCCCGTTCATCCTCAGGACAAATTGCAACCTGTACGGAACAGGAGGTTAAAGGTGCTGATTCTCCAAGGAGGGAGATGGCTAGTAAATCGGCTGGAATGGCGAACCCGAGCCAAGGAGATGAGAAATGAGGTGCGTTTTAGAAACCTTTCCCGATCACACGGTGTACCATCTTCTGGGTTTCTCATGCCTGTTTTCGACGTAGGAAGATGCCCTTGAACCTGGAGATTTGGGACCCATGGGATGGGTACCATGCAGTATTACTTGAAAGGGTCTGCGTTGGCTCACCCAACCTCACCGAACCTCTCAGCCCCAAGAGTGTCCACCCTTATGTCTCAATCAGTTGTGGGTCTAGATATGGTCAATCCAGGTTGCATCACAGCCCCTGAACGAATTTTGGAAGAATTTCTCTCTCTTTCACTGTCTTTGTTTCACGGGTTTTGAAAAGTAATTTATTTTTATAATGGGGTTTAGCTGCTTTTCACGGCTGTGTTTATGCCGCTTTACACCCCCTTGACTCACTTACGGAGAGATATCAATACATAGGTTTGAAGATTCTTACTAGTCAGATATATTCTTGTGCGGTGAATAGGGGGTGTTGAGTCCAGTTCACTGAAAAAGGAATAGGTCTTGTCTCTTACATATTGGGTTTATGGAACGGTATCTGAGCTAATTTGAAACCCTTGTTTTATGCATCACCCCACCTCACCTTTCCGGTTCAGCAGCCATAGTGTGTTTTCTAAACGTGTGACTCTGTTCTGTTTTGTAATTCAGTTCAAGTGTAGCGGTTTTTACATTCCCTCTAGAAGTGATATCTTAGGATAAGTGTCTTTTTCTGTGTGACTTATTTCACTTAGAATCGTCATACCTAAATCCACTCATCGTGCTGCTACTAGCCTTATGACGTTGATTTCATGGCTGAATGATATTCCATTGTACATGAGGACCACAACTTCTTTATCCATTTTTCTCTTTCCTAGGATATTTAAGGTGTAATGAAGTGGGGGTTCTTGTCAACAGAGCAGCCCTAAACTTTGGGCTGCCTTTGTCTTGCTGATTTTTAGTTTTCCCAACTTATACGCCCATGAGTGGAAGTGCCCTATGCTCTCCAAGCTGTGTTTTTTAGATGTTTCAGAACACACCGTACACTTCTCCAGAGTGGCTGTTGGCAATTTACATCCCACCCATCAGCGTAGCAAGGCTCCCATTTCTCCATGGCCGGTCCTGCACTTCTGGTTTGGACACTTTTTTCCGCATGGCCCTTTTGCCCGCTGGGAAGCGAGACTTCTTTGGAGCGCTGATTTTCCTTTCCAGGTTGCTTGGTTGGCCAAAAAGGGCGTATGCGTTTTTTCCTGAATATATTCAGGAAAAAACGCATACGCCCTTTTTGGCCAAGGGCATCATTGTGCACGTTTGGCCGCTTTTCATGTGCTTTCAAGGCGATTCGAATCTACCTCCTGAAATCTGTTTCCTGCAATTCTGCCTTGCTTTCAAAGCCTCTTCGTTGCCTTCCCTTAATATATTTGTGGACGAGAGGTATCATTTAAAACTCTGCAGGTTTGTGAATTGCAGTGCCCCTGAGCTCCATTTTTCATCTCACTTTTTTGGGAGCTGGCCGCAAAAGCGCAGGATTGCTTCAGGCCCTCTTCTGGTTCTGGGGGGCAGGCTGAGCTTGTGCTTAATTCTTCTTCCTGATGGGAAAATAGAGTGACCTGTGCCTGTCCCAACACCTAGAGCTAGTCTCTCATTGGTTCCCCCTCTTCCCGTTCATCCTCAGGACAAATTGCAACCTGTACGGAACAGGAGGTTAAAGGTGCTGATTCTCCAAGGAGGGAGATGGCTAGTAAATCGGCTGGAATGGCGAACCCGAGCCAAGGAGATGAGAAATGAGGTGCGTTTTAGAAACCTTTCCCGATCACACGGTGTACCATCTTCTGGGTTTCTCATGCCTGTTTTCGATGTAGGAAGATGCCCTTGAACCTGGAGATTTGGGACCCATGGGATGGGTACCATGCAGTATTACTTGAAAGGGTCTGCGTTGCCTCACCCAACCTCACCGAACCTCTCAGCCCCAAGAGTGTCCACCCTTATGTCTCAATCAGCTGTGGGTCTAGATATGGTCAATCCAGGTTGCATCACAGCCCCTGAACGAATTTTGGAAGAATTTCTCTCTCTTTCACTGTCTTTGTTTCACGGGTTTTGAAAAGTAATTTATTTTTATAATGGGGTTTAGCTGCTTTTCACGGCTGTGTTTATGCCGCTTTACACCCCCTTGACTCACTTACAGAGAGATATCAATAGATAGGTTTGAAGATTCTTACTAGTCAGATATAATCTTGTGCGGTGAATAGGGGGTGTTGAGTCCAGTTCACTGAAAAAGGAATAGGTCTTGTCTCTTACATATTGGGTTTATGGAACGGTATCTGAGCTAATTTGAAACCCTTGTTTTATGCATCACCCCACCTCACCTTTCCCGTTCAGCAGCCATAGTGTGTTTTCTAAACGTGTGACTCTGTTCTGTTTTGTAATTCAGTTCAAGTGTAGCGGTTTTTACATTCCCTCTAGAATTGATATCTTATGATAAGTGTCTTTTTCTGTGTGACTTATTTCACTTAGAATCGTCGTACCTAAATCCACTCATCGTGCTGCTACTAGCCTTATGACGTTGATTTCATGGCTGAGTGATATTCCATTGTACATGAGGACCACAACTTCTTTATTCATTTTTCTCTTTCCTAGGATATTTAAGGTGTAATGAAGTGGGGGTTCTTGTCAACAGAGCAGCCCTAAACTTTGGGGTGCCTGTGTCTTGCTGATTTTTAGTTTTCCCAACTTATACGCCCATGAGTGGAAGTGCCCTATGCTCTCCAAGCTGTGTTTTTTAGATGTTTCAGAACACACCGTACACTTCTCCAGAGTGGCTGTTGGCAATTTACATCCCACCCATCAGGGTAGCAAGGCTCCCATTTCTCCATGGCCGGTCCTGCACTTCTGGTTTGGACACTTTTTTCCACATGGCCCTTTTGCCCGCTGGGAAGCGAGACTTCTTTGGAGCGCTGATTTGCCTTTCCAGGTTGCTTGGTTGGCCAAAAAGGGCGTATGCGTTTTTTCCTGAATATATTCAGGAAAAAACGCATACGCCCTTTTTGGCCAAGGGCATCACTGTCCACGTTTTGCCGCTTTTCATGTGCTTTCAAGGCGATTCGAATCTACCTCCTGAAATCTGTTTCCTGCAATTCTGCCTTGCTTACAAAGCCTCTTCGTTGCCTTCCCTTAATATATTTGTGGACGAGAGGTATCATTTAAAACTCTGCAGGTTTGTGAATTGCAGTGCCCCTGAGCTCCATTTTTCATCTCGCTTTTTTGGGAGCTGGCCGCAAAAGCGCAGGATTGCTTCATGCCCTCTTCTGGTTCTGGGGGGCAGGCTGAGCTTGTGCTTAATTCTTCTTCCTGATGGGAAAATAGAGTGACCTGTGCCTGTCCCAACACCGAGAGCTAGTCTCTCATTGGTTCCCCCTCTTCCCGTTCATCCTCAGGACAAATTGCAACCTGTACGGAACAGGAGGTTAAAGGTGCTGATTCTCCAAGGAGGGAGATGGCTAGTAAATCGGCTGGAATGGCGAACCCGAGCCAAGGAGATGAGAAATGAGGTGCGTTTTAGAAACCTTTCCCGATCACACGGTGTACCATCTTCTGGGTTTCTCATGCCTGTTTTCGATGTAGGAAGATGCCCTTGAACCTGGAGATTTGGGACCCATGGGATGGGTACCATGCAGTATTACTTGAAAGGGTCTGCGTTGGCTCACCCAACCTCACCGAACCTCTCAGCCCCAAGAATGTCCACCCTTATGTCTCAATCAGCTGTGGGTCTAGATATGGTCAATCCAGGTTGCATCACAGCCCCTGAACGAATTTTGGAAGAATTTCTCTCTCTTTCACTGTCTTTGTTTCACGGGTTTTGAAAAGTAATTTATTTTTATAATGGGGTTTAGCTGCTTTTCACGGCTGTGTTTATGCCGCTTTACACCCCCTTGACTCACTTACAGAGAGATATCAATAGATAGGTTTGAAGATTCTTACTAGTCAGATATATTCTTGTGCGGTGAATAGGGGGTGTTGAGTCCAGTTCACTGAAAAAGGAATAGGTCTTGTCTCTTACATATTGGGTTTATGGAACGGTATCTGAGCTAATTTGAAACCCTTGTTTTATGCATCACCCCACCTCACCTTTCCCGTTCAGCAGCCATAGTGTGTTTTCTAAACGTGTGACTCTGTTCTGTTTTGTAATTCAGTTCAAGTGTAGCGGTTTTTACATTCCCTCTAGAAGTGATATCTTATGATTAGTGTCTTTTTCTGTGTGACTTATTTCACTTAGAATCGTCGTACCTAAATCCACTCATCGTGCTGCTACTAGCCTTATGACGTTGATTTCATGGCTGAGTGATATTCCATTGTACATGAGGACCACAACTTCTTTATCCATTTTTCTCTTTCTTAGGATATTTAAGGTGTAATGAAGTGGGGGTTCTTGTCAACAGAGCAGCCCTAAACTTTGGGGTGCCTGTGTCTGGCTGATTTTTAGTTTTCCCAACTTATACGCCCATGAGTGGAAGTGCCCTATGCTCTCCAAGCTGTGTTTTTTAGATGTTTCAGAACACACCGTACACTTCTCCAGAGTGGCTGTTGGCAATTTACATCCCACCCATCAGCGTAGCAAGGCTCCCATTTCTCCATGGCCGGTCCTGCACTTCTGGTTTGGACACTTTTTTCCGCATGGCCCTTTTGCCCGCTGGGAAGCGAGACTTCTTTGGAGCGCTGATTTGCCTTTCCAGGTTGCTTGGTTGGCCAAAAAGGGCGTATGCGTTTTTTCCTGAATATATTCAGGAAAAAACGCATACGCCCTTTTTGGCCAAGGGCATCATTGTCCACGTTTGGCCGCTTTTCATGTGCTTTCAAGGCGATTCGAATCTACCTCCTGAAATCTGTTTCCTGCAATTCTGCCTTGCTTTCAAAGCCTCTTCGTTGCCTTCCCTTAATATATTTGTGGACGAGAGGTATCATTTAAAACTCTGCAGGTTTGTGAATTGCAGTGCCCCTGAGCTCCATTTTTCATCTCGCTTTTTTGGGAGCTGGCCGCAAAAGCGCAGGATTGCTTCAGGCCCTCTTCTGGTTCTGGGGGGCAGGCTGAGATTGTGCTTAATTCTTCTTCCTGATGGGAAAATAGAGTGACCTGTGCCTGTCCCAACACCTAGAGCTAGTCTCTCATTGGTTCCCCCTCTTCCCGTTCATCCTCAGGACAAATTGCAACCTGTACGGAACAGGAGGTTAAAGGTGCTGATTCTCCAAGGAGGGAGATGGCTAGTAAATCGGCTGGAATGGCGAACCCGAGCCAAGGAGATGAGAAATGAGGTGCGTTTTAGAAACCTTTCCCGATCACACGGTGTACCATCTTCTGGGTTTCTCATGCCTGTTTTCGACGTAGGAAGATGCCCTTGAACCTGGAGATTTGGGACCCATGGGATGGGTACCATGCAGTATTACTTGAAAGGGTCTGCGTTGGCTCACCCAACCTCACCGAACCTCTCAGCCCCAAGAGTGTCCACCCTTATGTCTCAATCAGTTGTGGGTCTAGATATGGTCAATCCAGGTTGCATCACAGCCCCTGAACGAATTTTGGAAGAATTTCTCTCTCTTTCACTGTCTTTGTTTCACGGGTTTTGAAAAGTAATTTATTTTTATAATGGGGTTTAGCTGCTTTTCACGGCTGTGTTTATGCCGCTTTACACCCCCTTGACTCACTTACGGAGAGATATCAATACATAGGTTTGAAGATTCTTACTAGTCAGATATATTCTTGTGCGGTGAATAGGGGGTGTTGAGTCCAGTTCACTGAAAAAGGAATAGGTCTTGTCTCTTACATATTGGGTTTATGGAACGGTATCTGAGCTAATTTGAAACCCTTGTTTTATGCATCACCCCACCTCACCTTTCCCGTTCAGCAGCCATAGTGTGTTTTCTAAACGTGTGACTCTGTTGTGTTTTGTAATTCAGTTCAAGTGTAGCGGTTTTTACATTCCCTCTAGAAGTGATATCTTATGATAAGTGTCTTTTTCTGTGTGACTTATTTCACTTAGAATCGTCGTACCTAAATCCACTCATCGTGCTGCTACTAGCCTTATGACGTTGATTTCATGGCTGAGTGATATTCCATTGTACATGAGGACCACAACTTCTTTATCCATTTTTCTCTTTCCTAGGATATTTAAGGTGTAATGAAGTGGGGGTTCTTGTCAACAGAGCAGCCCTAAACTTTGGGCTGCCTGTGTCTTGCTGATTTTTAGTTTTCCCAACTTATACGCCCATGAGTGGAAGTGCCCTATGCTCTCCAAGCTGTGTTTTTTAGATGTTTCAGAACACACCGTACACTTCTCCAGAGTGGCTGTTGGCAATTTACATCCCACCCATCAGCGTAGCAAGGCTCCCATTTCTCCATGGCCGGTCCTGCACTTCTGGTTTGGACACTTTTTTCCGCATGGCCCTTTTGCCCGCTGGGAAGCGAGACTTCTTTGGAGCGCTGATTTGCCTTTCCAGGTTGCTTGGTTGGCCAAAAAGGGCGTATGCGTTTTTTCCTGAATATATTCAGGAAAAAACGCATACGCCCTTTTTGGCCAAGGGCATCATTGTCCACGTTTGGCCGCTTTTCATGTGCTTTCAAGGCGATTCGAATCTACCTCCTGAAATCTGTTTCCTGCAATTCTGCCTTGCTTTCAAAGCCTCTTCGTTGCCTTCCCTTAATATATTTGTGGACGAGAGGTATCATTTAAAACTCTGCAGGTTTGTAAATTGCAGTGCCCCTGAGCTCCATTTTTCATCTCGCTTTTTTGGGAGCTGGCCGCAAAAGCGCAGGATTGCTTCAGGCCCTCTTCTGGTTCTGGGGGGCAGGCTGAGCTTGTGCTTAATTCTTCTTCCTGATGGGAAAATAGAGTGACCTGTGCCTGTCCCAACACCTAGAGCTAGTCTCTCATTGGTTCCCCCTCTTCCCGTTCATCCTCAGGACAAATTGCAAAGTGTACGGAACAGGAGGTTAAAGGTGCTGATTCTCCAAGGAGGGAGATGGCTAGTAAATCGGCTGGAATGGCGAACCCGAGCAAAGGAGATGAGAAATGAGGTGCGTTTTAGAAACCTTTCCCGATCACACGGTGTACCATCTTCTGGGTTTCTCATGCCTGTTTTCGACGTAGGAAGATGCCCTTGAACCTGGAGATTTGGGACCCATGGGATGGGTACCATGCAGTATTACTTGAAAGGGTCTGCGTTGGCTCACCCAACCTCACCGAAACTCTCAGCCCCAAGAGTGTCCACCCTTATGTCTCAATCAGCTGTGGGTCTAGATATGGTCAATCCAGGTTGCATCACAGCCCCTGAACGAATTTTGGAAGAATTTCTCTCTCTTTCACTGTCTTTGTTTCACGGGTTTTGAAAAGTAATTTATTTTTATAATGGGGTTTAGCTGCTTTTCACGGCTGTGTTTATGCCGCTTTACACCCCCTTGACTCACATACAGAGAGATATCAATACATAGGTTTGAAGATTCTTACTAGTCAGATATAATCTTGTGCGGTGAATAGGGGGTGTTGAGTCCAGTTCACTGAAAAAGGAATAGGTCTTTTCTGTTACATATTGGGTTTATGGAACGGTATCTGAGCTAATTTGAAACCCTTGTTTTATTCATCACCCCACCTCACCTTTCCCGTTCAGCAGCCATAGTGTGTTTTCTAAACGTGTGACTCTGTTCTGTTTTGTAATTCAGTTCAAGTGTAGCGGTTTTTACATTCCCTCTAGAAGTGATATCTTAGGATAAGTGTCTTTTTCTGTGTGACTTATTTCACTTAGAATCGTCATACCTAAATCCACTCATCGTGCTGCTACTAGCCTTATGACGTTGATTTCATGGCTAAGTGATATTCCATTGTACATGTGGACCACAACTTCTTTATCCATTTTTCTCTTTCCTAGGATATTTAAGGTGTAATGAAGTGGGGGTTCTTGTCAACAGAGCAGCCCTAAACTTTGGGCTGCCTGTGTCTTGCTGATTTTTAGTTTTCCCAACTTATACGCCCATGAGTGGAAGTGCCCTATGCTCTCCAAGCTGTGTTTTTTAGATGTTTCAGAACACACCGTACACTTCTCCAGAGTGGCTGTTGGCAATTTACATCCCACCCATCAGCGTAGCAAGGCTCCCATTTCTCCATGGCCGGTCCTGCACTTCTGGTTTGGACACTTTTTTCCGCATGGCCCTTTTGCCCGCTGGGAAGCGAGACTTCTTTGGAGCGCTGATTTGCCTTTCCAGGTTGCTTGGTTGGCCAAAAAGGGCGTATGCGTTTTTTCCTGAATATATTCAGGAAAAAACGCATATGCCCTTTTTGGCCAAGGGCATCATTGTCCACGTTTTGCCGCTTTTCATGTGCTTTCAAGGCGATTCGAATCTACCTCCTGAAATCTGTTTCCTGCAATTCTGCCTTGCTTTCAAAGCCTCTTCGTTGCCTTCCCTTAATATATTTGTGGACGAGAGGTATCATTTAAAACTCTGCAGGTTTGTAAATTGCAGTGCCCCTGAGCTCCATTTTTCATCTCGCTTTTTTGGGAGCTGGCCGCAAAAGCGCAGGATTGCTTCAGGCCCTCTTCTGGTTCTGGGGGGCAGGCTGAGCTTGTGCTTAATTCTTCTTCCTGATGGGAAAATAGAGTGACCTGTGCCTGTCCCAACACATAGAGCTAGTCTCTCATTGGTTCCCCCTCTTCCCGTTCATCCTCAGGACAAATTGCAACCTGTACGGAACAGGAGGTTAAAGGTGCTGATTCTCCAAGGAGGGAGATGGCTAGCAAATCGGCTGGAATGGCGAACCCGAGCCAAGGAGATGAGAAATGAGGTGCGTTTTAGAAACCTTTCCCGATCACACGGTGTACCATCTTCTGGGTTTCTCATGCCTGTTTTCGATGTAGGAAGATGCCCTTGAACCTGGAGATTTGAGACCCATGGGATGGGTACCATGCAGTATTACTTGAAAGGGTCTGCGTTGGCTCACCCAACCTCACCGAAACTCTCAGCCCCAAGAGTGTCCACCCTTATGTCTCAATCAGCTGTGGGTCTAGATATGGTCAATCCAGGTTGCATCACAGCCCCTGAACGAATTTTGGAAGAATTTCTCTCTCTTTCACTGTCTTTGTTTCACGGGTTTTGAAAAGTAATTTATTTTTATAATGGGGTTTAGCTGCTTTTCACGGCTGTGTTTATGCCGCTTTACACCCCCGTGACTCACATACAGAGAGATATCAATACATAGGTTTGAAGATTCTTACTAGTCAGATATAATCTTGTGCGGTGAATAGGGGGTGTTGAGTCCAGTTCACTGAAAAAGGAATAGGTCTTGTCTCTTACATATTGGGTTTATGGAACGGTATCTGAGCTAATTTGAAACCCTTGTTTTATGCATCACCCCACCTCACCTTTCCGGTTCAGCAGCCATAGTGTGTTTTCTAAACGTGTGACTCTGTTCTGTTTTGTAATTCAGTTCAAGTGTAGCGGTTTTTACATTCCCTCTAGAAGTGATATCTTAGGATAAGTGTCTTTTTCTGTGTGACTTATTTCACTTAGAATCGTCATACCTAAATCCACTCATCGTGCTGCTACTAGCCTTATGACGTTGATTTCATGGCTGAGTGATATTCCATTGTACATGAGGACCACAACTTCTTTATCCATTTTTCTCTTTCCTAGGATATTTAAGGTGTAATGAAGTGGGGGTTCTTGTCAACAGAGCAGCCCTAAACTTTGGGCTGCCTGTGTCTTGCTGATTTTTAGTTTTCCCAACTTATACGCCCATGAGTGGAAGTGCCCTATGCTCTCCAAGCTGTGTTTTTTAGATGTTTCAGAACACACCGTACACTTCTCCAGAGTGGCTGTTGGCAATTTACATCCCACCCATCAGCGTAGCAAGGCTCCCATTTCTCCATGGCCGGTCCTGCACTTCTGGTTTGGACACTTTTTTCCGCATGGCCCTTTTGCCCGCTGGGAAGCGAGACTTCTTTGGAGCGCTGATTTGCCTTTCCAGGTTGCTTGGTTGGCCAAAAAGGGCGTATGCGTTTTTTCCTGAATATATTCAGGAAAAAACGCATATGCCCTTTTTGGCCAAGGGCATCATTGTCCACGTTTTGCCGCTTTTCATGTGCTTTCAAGGCGATTCGAATCTACCTCCTGAAATCTGTTTCCTGCAATTCTGCCTTGCTTTCAAAGCCTCTTCGTTGCCTTCCCTTAATATATTTGTGGACGAGAGGTATCATTTAAAACTCTGCAGGTTTGTGAATTGCAGTGCCCCTGAGCTCCATTTTTCAACTCGCTTTTTTGGGAGCTGGCCGCAAAAGCGCAGGATTGCTTCAGGCCCTCTTCTGGTTCTGGGGGGCAGGCTGAGCTTGTGCTTAATTCTTCTTCCTGATGGGAAAATAGAGTGACCTGTGCCTGTCCCAACACCTAGAGCTAGTCTCTCATTGGTTCCCCCTCTTCCCGTTCATCCTCAGGACAAATTGCAACCTGTACGTACAGGAGGTTAAAGGTGCTGATTCTCCAAGGAGGGAGATGGCTAGTAAATCGGCTGGAATGGCGAACCCGAGCAAAGGAGATGAGAAATGAGGTGCGTTTTAGAAACCTTTCCCGATCACACGGTGTACCATCTTCTGGGTTGCTCATGCCTGTTTTTGATGTAGGAAGATGCCCTTGAACCTGGAGATTTGGGACCCATGGGATGGGTACCATGCAGTATTACTTGAAAGGGTCTGCGTTGGCCCACCCAACCTCACCGAAACTCTCAGCCCCAAGAGTGTCCACCCTTATGTCTCAATCAGCTGTCGGTCTAGATATGGTCAATCCAGGTTGCATCACAGCCCCTGAACGAATTTTGTAAGAATTTCTCTCTCTTTCACTGTCTTTGTTTCACGGGTTTTGAAAAGTAATTTATTTTTATAATGGGGTTTAGCTGCTTTTCACGGCTGTGTTTATGCCGCTTTACACCCCCTTGACTCACTTACAGAGAGATATCAATACATAGGTTTGAAGATTCTTACTAGTCAGATATATTCTTGTGTGGTGAATAGGGGGTGTTGAGTCCAGTTCACTGAAAAAGGAATAGGTCTTGTCTCTTACATATTGGGTTTATGGAACGGTATCTGAGCTAATTTGAAACCCTTGTTTTATGCATCACCCCACCTCACCTTGCCCGTTCAGCAGCCATAGTGTGTTTTCTAAACGTGTGACTCTGTTCTGTTTTGTAATTCAGTTCAAGTGTAGCGGTTCTTACATTCCCTCTTGAAGTGATATCTTATGATAAGTGTCTTTTTCTGTGTGACTTATTTCACTTAGAATCGTCGTACCTAAATCCACTCATCGTGCTGCTACTAGCCTTATGACGTGGATTTCATGGCTGAGTGATATTCCATTGTACATGAGGACCACAACTTCTTTATCCATTTTTCTCTTTCCTAGGATATTTAAGGTGTAATGAAGTGGGGGTTCTTGTCAACAGAGCAGCCCTAAACTTTGGGGTGCCTGTGTCTTGCTGATTTTTAGTTTTCCCAATTTATACGCCCATGAGTGGAAGTGCCCTATGCTCTCCAAGCTGTGTTTTTTAGATGTTTCAGAACACACCGTACACTTCTCCAGAGTGGCTGTTGGCAATTTACATCCCACCCATCAGCGTAGCAAGGCTCCCATTTCTCCATGGCCGGTCCTGCACTTCTGGTTTGGACACTTTTTTCCGCATGGCCCTTTTGCCCGCTGGGAAGCGAGACTTCTTTGGAGCGCTGATTGGCCTTTTCAGGTTGCTTGGTTGGCCAGAAAGGGCATATGCGTTTTTTCCTGAATATATTCAGATAAAAACGCATACGCCCTTTTTGGCCAAGGGCATCATTGTCCACGTTTGGCCGCTTTTCATGTGCTTTCAAGGCGATTCGAATCTACCTCCTGAAATCTGTTTCCTGCAATTCTGCCTTGCTTTCAAAGCCTCTTCGTTGCCTTCCCTTAATATATTTGTGGACGAGAGGTATCATTTAAAACTCTGCAGGTTTGTGTATTGCAGTGCCCCTGAGCTCCATTTTTCATCTCGCTTTTTTGGGAGCTGGCCGCAAAAGCGCAGGATTGCTTCAGGCCCTCTTCTGGTTCTGGGGGGCATGCTGAGCTTGTGCTTAATTCTTCTTCCTGATGGGAAAATAGAGTGACCTGTGCTTGTCCCAACACCTAGAGCTAGTCTCTCATTGGTTCCCCCTCTTCCCGTTCATCCTCAGGACAAATTGCAACCTGTACGGAACAGGAGGTTAAAGGTGCTGATTCTCCAAGGAGGGAGATGGCTAGTAAATCGGCTGGAATGGCGAACCCGAGCCAAGGAGATGAGAAATGAGGTGCGTTTTAGAAACCTTTCCCGATCACACGGTGTACCATCTTCTGGGTTTCTCATGCCTGTTTTCGATGTAGGAAGATGCCCTTGAACCTGGAGATTTGGGACCCATGGGATGGGTACCATGCAGTATTACTTGAAAGGGTCTGCGTTGCCTCACCCAACCTCACCGAACCTCTCAGCCCCAAGAGTGTCCACCCTTATGTCTCAATCAGCTGTGGGTCTAGATATGGTCAATCCAGGTTGCATCACAGCCCCTGAACGAATTTTGTAAGAATTTCTCTCTCTTTCACTGTCTTTGTTTCACGGGTTTTGAAAAGTAATTTATTTTTATAATGGGGTTTAGCTGCTTTTCACGGCTGTGTTTATGCCGCTTTACACCCCCTTGACTCACTTACAGAGAGATATCAATACATAGGTTTGAAGATTCTTACTAGTCAGATATATTCTTGTGCGGTGAATAGGGGGTGTTGAGTCCAGTTCACTGAAAAAGGAATAGGTCTTGTCTCTTACATATTGGGTTTATGGAACGGTATCTGAGCTAATTTGAAACCCTTGTTTTATGCATCACCCCACCTCACCTTTCCCGTTCAGCAGCCATAGTGTGTTTCCTATACGTGTGACTCTGTTCTGTTTTGTAATTCAGTTCAAGTGTAGCGGTTTTTACATTCCCTCTAGAAGTGATATCTTATGATAAGTGTCTTTTTCTGTGTGACTTATTTCACTTAGAATCGTCGTACCTAAATCCACTCATCGTGCTGCTACTAGCCTTATGACGTGGATTTCATGGCTGAGTGATATTCCATTGTACATGAGGACCACAACTTCTTTATACATTTTTCTCTTTCCTAGGATATTTAAGGTGTAATGAAGTGGGGGTTCTTGTCAACAGAGCAGCCCTAAACTTTGGGGTGCCTGTGTCTTGCTGATTTTTAGTTTTCCCAATTTATACGCCCATGAGTGGAAGTGCCCTATGCTCTCCAAGCTGTGTTTTTTAGATGTTTCAGAACACACCGTACACTTCTCCAGAGTGGCTGTTGGCAATTTACATCCCACCCATCAGCGTAGCAAGGCTCCCATTTCTCCATGGCCGGTCCTGCACTTCTGGTTTGGACACTTTTTTCCGCATGGCCCTTTTGCCCGCTGGGAAGCGAGACTTCTTTGGAGCGCTGATTTGCCTTTCCAGGTTGCTTGGTTGGCCAAAAAGGGCATATGCGTTTTTTCCTGAATATATTCAGGAAAAAACGCATACGCCCTTTTTGGCCAAGGGCATCATTGTCCACGTTTGGCCGCTTTTCATGTGCTTTCAAGGCGATTCGAATCTACCTCCTGAAATCTGTTTCCTGCAATTCTGCCATTCTGCCTTGCTTTCAAAGCCTCTTCGTTGCCTTCCCTTAATATATTTGTGGACGAGAGGTATCATTTAAAACTCTGCAGGTTTGTGAATTGCAGTGCCCCTGAGCTCCATTTTTCAACTCGCTTTTTTGGGAGCTGGCCGCAAAAGCGCAGGATTGCTTCAGCCCTCTTCTGGTTCTGGGGGCAGGCTGAGCTTGTGCTTAATTCTTCTTCCTGATGGGAAAATAGAGTGACCTGTGCCTGTCCCAACACCTAGAGCTAGTCTCTCATTGGTTCCCCTCTTCCCCGTTCAACCTCAGGACAAATTGCAACCTGTACGGAACAGGAGGTTAAAGGTGCTGATTCTCCAGGAGGGAGATGGCTAGTAAATCGGCTGGAATGGCGAACCCGAGCAAAGGAGATGAGAAATGAGGTGCGTTTTAGAAACCTTTCCCGATCACACGGTTTGTACCATCTTCTGGGTTTCTCATGCCTGTTTTCGATGTAGGAGATGCCTTGAACTGGAGATTTGGGACCCATGGGATGGGTACCATGCAGTACTACTTGAAAGGGTCTGCGTTGGCTCACCCAACCTCACCGAACCTCTCAGCCCCAAGAGTGTCCACCCTTATGTCTCAATCAGCTGTGGGTCTAGATATGGTCAATCCAGGTTGCATCACAGCCCCTGAACGAATTTTGTAAGAATTTCTCTCTCTTTCACTGTCTTTGTTTCACGGGTTTTGAAAAGTAATTTATTTTTATAATGGGGTTTAGCTGCTTTTCACGCTGTGTTTATGCCGCTTTACACCCCCTTGACTCACTTACAGAGAGATATCAATACATAGGTTTGAAGATTCTTACTAGTCAGATATATTCTTGTGCGGTGAATAGGGGGTGTTGAGTCCAGTTCACTGAAAAAGGAATAGGTCTTGTCTCTTACATATTGGGTTTATGGAACGGTATCTGAGCTAATTTGAAACCCTTGTTTTATGCATCACCCCACCTCACCTTTCCCGTCAGCAGCCATAGTGTGTTTCCTAAACGTGTGACTCTGTTCTGTTTTGTAATCAGTTCAAGTGTAGCGGTTTTTACATTCCCTCTAGAAGTGATATCTTATGATAAGTGTCTTTTTCTGTGTGACTTATTTCACTTAGAATCGTCGTACCTAAATCCACTCATCGTGCTGCTACTAGCCTTATGACGTTGATTTCATGGCTGAGTGATATTCCATTGTACCATGAGGACCACAACTTCTTTACCCATTTTTCTCTTTCCTAGGATATTTAAGGTGTAATGAAGTGGGGGTTCTTGTCAACAGAGCAGCCCTAAACTTTGGGGTGCCTGTGTCTTGCTGATTTTTAGTTTTCCCAATTTATACGCCCATGAGTGGAAGTGCCCTATGCTCTCCAAGCTGTGTTTTTTAGATGTTTCAGGACACACCGTACACTTCTCCAGAGTGGCTGTTGGCAATTTACATCCCACCCATCAGCGTAGCAAGGCTCCATTTCTCCATGGCCGGTCCTGCATTTCTGGTTTGGACACTTTTTTCCGCATGGCCCTTTTGCCCGCTGGGAAGCGAGACTTCTTTGGAGCGCTGATTGGCCTTTCCAGGTTGCTTGGTTGGCCAAAAAGGGCGTATGCGTTTTTTCCTGAATATATTCAGGAAAAAACGCATACGCCCTTTTTGGCAAGGGCATCATTGTCCACGTTTTGCCGCTTTTCATGTGCTTTCAAGGCGATTCGAATCTACCTCCTGAAATCTGTTTCCTGCAATTCTGCCTTGCTTTCAAAGCCTCTTCGTTGCCTTCCCTTAATATATTTGTGGACGAGAGGTATCATTTAAAAACTCTGCAGGTTTGTGAATTGCAGTGCCCCTGAGCTCCATTTTTCAACTCGCTTTTTTGGGAGCTGGCCGCAAAAGCGCAGGATTGCTTCAGGCCCTCTTCTGGTTCTGGGGGCAGGCTGAGCTTGTGCTTAATTCTTCTTCCTGATGGAAAATAGAGTGACCTGTGCCTGTCCCAACGCCTAGAGCTAGTCTCTCATTGGTTCCCCCTCTTCCCGTTCAACCTCAGGACAAATTGCAACCTGTACGGAACAGGAGGTTAAGGTGCTGATTCTCCAAGGAGGGAGATGGCTAGTAAATCGGCTGGAATGGCGAACCCGAGCAAAGGAGATGAGAAATGAGGTGCGTTTTAGAAACCTTTCCCGATCACACGGTTGTACCATCTTCTGGGTTTCTCATGCCTGTTTTCGATGTAGGAAGATGCCCTTGAACCTGGAGATTTGGGACCCATGGGATGGGTACCATGCAGTACTACTTGAAAGGGTCTGCGTTGGCTCACCCAACCTCACCGAACTCTCAGCCCAAGAGTGGTCCACCCTTATGTCTCAATCAGCTGTGGGTCTAGATATGGTCAATCCAGGTTGCATCACACGACCTTCTGAACGAATTTTGTAAGAATTTCTCTCTCTTTCACTGTCTTTGTTTCACGGGTTTTGAAAAGTAATTTATTTTTATAATGGGGTTTAGCTGCTTTTCACGGCTGTGTTTATGCTGCTTTACACCCCCTTGACTCACTTACAGAGAGATATCAATACATAGGTTTGAAGATTCTTACTAGTCAGATATATTCTTGTGCGGTGAATAGGGGGTGTTGAGTCCAGTTCACTGAAAAAGGAATAGGTCTTGTCTCTTACATATTGGGTTTATGGAACGGTATCTGAGCTAATTTGAAACCCTTGTTTTATGCATCACCCCACCTCACCTTTCCCGTTCAGCAGCCATAGTGTGTTTCTAAACGTGTGACTCTGTTCTGTTTTGTAATTCAGTTCAAGTGTAGCGGTTTTTACATTCCCTCTAGAAGTGATATCTTATGATAAGTGTCTTTTTCTGTGTGACTTATTTCACTTAGAATCGTCGTACCTAAATCCACTCATCGTGCTGCTACTAGCCTTATGACGTGATTTCATGGCTGAGTGATATTCCATTGTACAGGAGGACCACAACTTCTTTATCCATTTTTCTCTTTCCTAGGATATTTAAGGTGTAATGAAGTGGGGGTTCTTGTCAACAGAGCAGCCCTAAACTTTGGGGCTGCCTAGTGTCTTGCTGATTTTTAGTTTTCCCAATTTATACGGCCATGAGTGGAAGTGCCCTATGCTCTCCAAGCTGTGTTTTTTAGATGTTTCAGACACACCGTACACTTCTCCAGAGTGGCTGTTGGCAATTTACATCCACCCATCAGCGTAGCAAGGCTCCCATTTCTCCATGGCCGGTCCTGCACTTTCTGGTGTGGACACTTTTTTCCGCATGGCCCTTTTGCCCGCTGGGAAGCGAGGACTACTTTGGAGCGCTGATTGGCCTTTCCAGGTTGCTTGGTTGGCCAAAAGGGCGTATGTGTTTTTTCCTGAATATATTCAGGAAAAAACGCATACGCCCTTTTTGGCCAAGGGCATCATTGTCCACGTTTTGCCGCTTTTCATGTGCTTTCAAGGCGATTCGAATCTACCTCCTGAAATCTGTTTCCTGCAATTCTGCCTTGGTTTCAAAGCCTCTTCGTTGCCTTCCCTTAATATATTTGTGGACGAGAGGTATCATTTAAAACTCTGCAGGTTTGTGAATTGCAGTGCCCCTGAGCTCCATTTTTCATCTCGCTTTTCTGGGAGCTGGCCGCAAAAGCGCAGGATTGCTTCAGGCCCTCTTCTGGTTCTGGGGGGCAGGCTGAGCTTGTGCTTAATTCTTCTTCCTGATGGGAAAATAGAGTGACCTGTGCCTGTCCCAACACCTAGAGCTAGTCTCTCATTGGTTCCCCCTCTTCCCGTTCATCCTCAGGACAAATTGCAACCTGTACGGAACAGGAGGTTAAAGGTGCTGATTCTCCAAGGAGGGAGATGGCTAGTAAATCGGCTGGAATGGCGAACCCGAGCCAAGGAGATGAGAAATGAGGTGCGTTTTAGAAACCTTTCCCGATCACACGGTGTACCATCTTCTGGGTTTCTCATGCCTGTTTTCGATGTAGGAAGATGCCCTTGAACCTGGAGATTTGGGACCCATGGGATGGGTACCATGCAGTATTACTTGAAAGGGTCTGCGTTGGCTCACCCAACCTCACTGAACCTCTCAGCCCCAAGAGTGTCCACCCTTATGTCTCAATCAGCTGTGGGTCTAGATATGGTCAATCCAGGTTGCATCACAGCCCCTGAACGAATTTTGGAAGAATTTCTCTCTCTTTCACTGTCTTTGTTTCACGGGTTTTGAAAAGGAATTTATTTTTATAATGGGGTTTAGCTGCTTTTCACGGCTGTGTTTATGCCGCTTTACACCCCCTTGACTCACTTACAGAGAGATATCAATACATAGCTTTGAAGATTCTTACTAGTCAGATATATTCTTGTGCGGTGAATAGGGGGTGTTGAGTCCAGTTCACTGAAAAAGGAATAGGTCTTGTCTCTTACATATTGGGTTTATGGAACGGTATCTGAGCTAATTTGAAACCCTTGTTTTATGCATCACCCCACCTCACCTTTCCCGTTCAGCAGCCATAGTGTGTTTTCTAAACGTGTGACTCTGTTCTCTTTTGTAATTCAGTTCAAGTGTAGCGGTTTTTACATTCCCTCTAGAAGTGATATCTTATGATAAGTGTCTTTTTCTGTGTGACTTATTTCACTTAGAATCGTCGTACCTAAATCCACTCATCGTGCTGCTACTAGCCTTATGACGTTGATTTCATGGCTGAGTGATATTCCATTGTACATGAGGACCACAACTTCTTTATCCATTTTTCTCTTTCCTAGGATATTTAAGGTGTAATGAAGTGGGGGTTCTTGTCAACAGAGCAGCCCTAAACTTTGGGCTGCCTATGTCTTGCTGATTTTTAGTTTTCCCAATTTATACGCCCAGGAGTGGAAGTGCCCTATGCTCTCCAAGCTGTGTTTTTTAGATGTTTCAGAACACACCGTACACTTCTCCAGAGTGGCTGTTGGCAATTTACATGCCACCCATCAGCGTAGCAAGGCTCCCATTTCTCCATGGCCGGTCCTGCACTTCTGGTTTGGACACTTTTTTCCGCATGGCCCTTTTGCCCGCTGGGAAGCGAGACTACTTTGGAGCGCTGATTTGCCTTTCCAGGTTGCTTGGTTGGCCAGAAAGGGCGTATGTGTTTTTTCCTGAATATATTCAGGAAAAAACGCATACGCCCTTTTTGGCCAAGGGCATCATTGTCCACGTTTTGCCGCTTTTCATGTGCTTTCAAGGCGATTCGAATCTACCTCCTGAAATCTGTTTCCTGCAATTCTGCCTTGCTTTCAAAGCCTCTTCGTTGCCTTCCCTTAATATATTTGTGGACGAGAGGTATCATTTAAAACTCTGCAGGTTTGTGAATTGCAGTGCCCCTGAGCTCCATTTTTCATCTCGCTTTTCTGGGAGCTGGCCGCAAAAGCGCAGGATTGCTTCAGGCCCTCTTCTGGTTCTGGGGGGCAGGCTGAGCTTGTGCTTAATTCTTCTTCCTGATGGGAAAATAGAGTGACCTGTGCCTGTCCCAACACCTAGAGCTAGTCTCTCATTGGTTCCCCCTCTTCCCGTTCATCCTCAGGACAAATTGCAACCTGTATGGAACAGGAGGTTAAAGGTGCTGATTCTCCAAGGAGGGAGATGGCTAGTAAATCGGCTGGAATGGCGAACCCGAGCAAAGGAGATGAGAAATGAGGTGCGTTTTAGAAACCTTTCCCGATCACACGGTGTACCATCTTCTGGGTTTCTCATGCCTGTTTTCGATGTAGGAAGATGCCCTTGAACCTGGAGATTTGGGACCCATGGGATGGGTACCATGCAGTATTACTTGAAAGGGTCTGCGTTGGCTCACCCAACCTCACCGAACCTCTCAGCCCCAAGAGTGTCCACCCTTATGTCTCAATCAGCTGTGGGTCTAGATATGGTCAATCCAGGTTGCATCACAGCCCCTGAACGAATTTTGGAAGAATTTCTCTCTCTTTCACTGTCTTTGTTTCACGGGTTTTGAAAAGTAATTTATTTTTATAATGGGGTTTAGCTGCTTTTCACGGCTGTGTTTATGCCGCTTTACACCCCCTTGACTCACTTACAGAGAGATATCAATACATAGGTTTGAAGATTCTTACTAGTCAGATATATTCTTGTGCGGTGAATAGGGGTTGTTGAGTCCAGTTCACTGAAAAAGGAATAGGTCTTGTCTCTTACATATTGGGTTTATGGAACGGTATCTGAGCTAATTTGAAACCCTTGTTTTATGCATCACCCCACCTCACCTTTCCCGTTCAGCAGCCATAGTGTGTTTTCTAAACGTGTGACTCTGTTCTGTTTTGTAATTCAGTTCAAGTGTAGCGGTTTTTACATTCCCTCTAGAAGTGATATCTTATGATAAGTGTCTTTTTCTGTGTGACTTATTTCACTTAGAATCGTCGTACCTAAATCCACTCATTGTGCTGCTACTAGCCTTATGACGTTGATTTCATGGCTGAGTGATATTCCATTGTACATGAGGACCACAACTTCTTTATCCATTTTTCTCTTTCCTAGGATATTTAAGGTGTAATGAAGTGGGGGTTCTTGTCAACAGAGCAGCCCTAAACTTTGGGGTGCCTGTGTCTTGCTGATTTTTAGTTTTCCCAATTTATACGCCCATGAGTGGAAGTGCCCTATGCTCTCCAAGCTGTGTTTTTTAGATGTTTCAGAACACACCGTACACTTCTCCAGAGTGGCTGTTGGCAATTTACATCCCACCCATCAGCGTAGCAAGGCTCCCATTTCTCCATGGCCGGTCCTGCACTTCTGGTTTGGACACTTTTTTCCGCATGGCCCTTTTGCCCGCTGGGAAGCGAGACTTCTTTGGAGCGCTGATTTGCCTTTCCAGGTTGCTTGGTTGGCCAAAAAGGGCGTATGCGTTTTTTCCTGAATATATTCAGGAAAAAACGCATACGCCCTTTTTGGCCAAGGGCATCATTGTCCACGTTTTGCCGCTTTTCATGTGCTTTCAAGGCGATTCGAATCTACCTCCTGAAATCTGTTTCCTGCAATTCTGCCTTGCTTTCAAAGCCTCTTCGTTGCCTTCCCTTAATATATTTGTGGATGAGAGGTATCATTTAAAACTCTGCAGGTTTGTGAATTGCAGTGCCCCTGAGCTCCATTTTTCATCTCGCTTTTCTTGGAGCTGGCCGCAAAATCGCAGGATTGCTTCAGGCCCTCTTCTGGTTCTGGGGGGCAGGCTGAGCTTGTGCTTAATTCTTCTTCCTGATGGGAAAATAGAGTGACCTGTGCCTGTCCCAACACCTAGAGCTAGTCTCTCATTGGTTCCCCCTCTTCCCGTTCATCCTCAGGACAAATTGCAACCTGTACGGAACAGGAGGTTAAAGGTGCTGATTCTCCAAGGAGGGAGATGGCTAGTAAATCGGCTGGAATGGCGAACCCGAGCCAAGGAGATGAGAAATGAGGTGCGTTTTAGAAACCTTTCCCGATCACACGGTGTACCATCTTCTGGGTTTCTCATGCCTGTTTTCGATGTAGGAAGATGCCCTTGAACCTGGAGATTTGGGACCCATGGGAAGGGTACCATGCAGTATTACTTGAAAGGGTCTGCGTTGGCTCACCCAACCTCACCGAACCTCTCAGCCCCAAGAGTGTCCACCCTTATGTCTCAATCAGCTGTGGGTCTAGATATGGTCAATCCAGGTTGCATCACAGCCCCTGAACGAATTTTGTAAGAATTTCTCTCTCTTTCACTGTCTTTGTTTCACGGGTTTTGAAAAGTAATTTATTTTTATAATGGGGTTTAGCTGCTTTTCACGGCTGTGTTTATGCTGCTTTACACCCCCTTGACTCACTTACAGAGAGATATCAATACATAGGTTTGAAGATTCTTACTAGTCAGATATATTCTTGTGCGGTGAATAGGGGTTGTTGAGTCCAGTTCACTGAAAAAGGAATAGGTCTTGTCTCTTACATATTGGGTTTATGGAACGGTATCTGAGCTAATTTGAAACCCTTGTTTTATGCATCACCCCACCTCACCTTTCCCGTTCAGCAGCCATAGTGTGTTTTCTAAACGTGTGACTCTGTTCTGTTTTGTAATTCAGTTCAAGTGTAGCGGTTTTTACATTCCCTCTAGAAGTGATATCTTAGGATAAGTGTCTTTTTCTGTGTGACTTATTTCACTTAGAATCGTCGTACCTAAATCCACTCATCGTGCTGCTACTAGCCTTATGACGTGGATTTCATGGCTGAGTGATATTCCATTGTACATGAGGACCACAACTTCTTTATCCATTTTTCTCTTTCCTAGGATATTTAAGGTGTAATGAAGTGGGGGTTCTTGTCAACAGAGCAGCCCTAAACTTTGGGGTGCCTGTGTCTTGCTGATTTTTAGTTTTCCCAACTTATACGCCCATGAGTGGAAGTGCCCTATGCTCTCCAAGCTGTGTTTTTTAGATGTTTCAGAACACACCGTACACTTCTCCAGAGTGGCTGTTGGCAATTTACATCCCACCCATCAGCGTAGCAAGGCTCCCATTTCTCCATGGCCGGTCCTGCACTTCTGGTTTGGACACTTTTTTCCGCATGGCCATTTTGCCCGCTGGGAAGCGAGACTTCTTTGGAGCGCTGATTTGCCTTTCCAGGTTGCTTGGTTGGCCAAAAAGGGCGTATGCGTTTTTTCCTGAATATATTCAGGAAAAAACGCATACGCCCTTTTTGGCCAAGGGCATCATTGTCCACGTTTTGCCGCTTTTCTTGTGCTTTCAAGGCGATTCGAATCTACCTCCTGAAATCTGTTTCCTGCAATTCTGCCTTGCTTTCAAAGCCTCTTCGTTGCCTTGCCTTAATATATTTGTGGGCGAGAGGTATCATTTAAAACTCTGCAGGTTTGTGAATTGCAGTGCCCCTGAGCTCCATTTTTCATCTCGCTTTTCTGGGAGCTGGCCGCAAAAGCGCAGGATTGCTTCAGGCCCTCTTCTGGTTCTGGGGGGCAGGCTGAGCTTGTGCTTAATTCTTCTTCCTGATGGGAAAATAGAGTGACCTGTGCCTGTCCCAACACCTAGAGCTAGTCTCTCATTGGTTCCCCCTCTTCCCGTTCATCCTCAGGACAAATTGCAACCTGTACGGAACAGGAGGTTAAAGGTGCTGATTCTCCAAGGAGGGAGATGGCTAGTAAATCGGCTGGAATGGCGAACCCGAGCCAAGGAGATGAGAAATGAGGTGCGTTTTAGAAACCTTTCCCGATCACACGGTGTACCATCTTCTGGGTTTCTCATGCCTGTTTTCGATGTAGGAAGATGCCCTTGAACCTGGAGATTTGGGACCCATGGGATGGGTACCATGCAGTATTACTTGAAAGGGTCTGCGTTGGCTCACCCAACCTCACTGAACCTCTCAGCCCCAAGAGTGTCCACCCTTATGTCTCAATCAGCTGTGGGTCTAGATATGGTCAATCCAGGTTGCATCACAGCCCCTGAACGAATTTTGGAAGAATTTCTCTCTCTTTCACTGTCTTTGTTTCACGGGTTTTGAAAAGGAATTTATTTTTATAATGGGGTTTAGCTGCTTTTCACGGCTGTGTTTATGCCGCTTTACACCCCCTTGACTCACTTACAGAGAGATATCAATACATAGGTTTGAAGATTCTTACTAGTCAGATATATTCTTGTGCGGTGAATAGGGGGTGTTGAGTCCAGTTCACTGAAAAAGGAATAGGTCTTGTCTCTTACATATTGGGTTTATGGAACGGTATCTGAGCTAATTTGAAACCCTTGTTTTATGCATCACCCCACCTCACCTTTCCCGTTCAGCAGCCATAGTGTGTTTTCTAAACGTGTGACTCTGTTCTCTTTTGTAATTCAGTTCAAGTGTAGCGGTTTTTACATTCCCTCTAGAAGTGATATCTTATGATAAGTGTCTTTTTCTGTGTGACTTATTTCACTTAGAATCGTCGTACCTAAATCCACTCATCGTGCTGCTACTAGCCTTATGACGTTGATTTCATGGCTGAGTGATATTCCATTGTACATGAGGACCACAACTTCTTTATCCATTTTTCTCTTTCCTAGGATATTTAAGGTGTAATGAAGTGGGGGTTCTTGTCAACAGAGCAGCCCTAAACTTTGGGCTGCCTATGTCTTGCTGATTTTTAGTTTTCCCAATTTATACGCCCAGGAGTGGAAGTGCCCTATGCTCTCCAAGCTGTGTTTTTTAGATGTTTCAGAACACACCGTACACTTCTCCAGAGTGGCTGTTGGCAATTTACATGCCACCCATCAGCGTAGCAAGGCTCCCATTTCTCCATGGCCGGTCCTGCACTTCTGGTTTGGACACTTTTTTCCGCATGGCCCTTTTGCCCGCTGGGAAGCGAGACTACTTTGGAGCGCTGATTTGCCTTTCCAGGTTGCTTGGTTGGCCAGAAAGGGCATATGTGTTTTTTCCTGAATATATTCAGGAAAAAACGCATACGCCCTTTTTGGCCAAGGGCATCATTGTCCACGTTTTGCCGCTTTTCATGTGCTTTCAAGGCGATTCGAATCTACCTCCTGAAATCTGTTTCCTGCAATTCTGCCTTGCTTTCAAAGCCTCTTCGTTGCCTTCCCTTAATATATTTGTGGACGAGAGGTATCATTTAAAACTCTGCAGGTTTGTGAATTGCAGTGCCCCTGAGCTCCATTTTTCATCTCGCTTTTCTGGGAGCTGGCCGCAAAAGCGCAGGATTGCTTCAGGCCCTCTTCTGGTTCTGGGGGGCAGGCTGAGCTTGTGCTTAATTCTTCTTCCTGATGGGAAAATAGAGTGACCTGTGCCTGTCCCAACACCTAGAGCTAGTCTCTCATTGGTTCCCCCTCTTCCCGTTCATCCTCAGGACAAATTGCAACCTGTACGGAACAGGAGGTTAAAGGTGCTGATTCTCCAAGGAGGGAGATGGCTAGTAAATCGGCTGGAATGGCGAACCCGAGCCAAGGAGATGAGAAATGAGGTGCGTTTTAGAAACCTTTCCCGATCACACGGTGTACCATCTTCTGGGTTTCTCATGCCTGTTTTCGATGTAGGAAGATGCCCTTGAACCTGGAGATTTGGGACCCATGGGATGGGTACCATGCAGTATTACTTGAAAGGGTCTGCGTTGGCTCACCCAACCTCACTGAACCTCTCAGCCCCAAGAGTGTCCACCCTTATGTCTCAATCAGCTGTGGGTCTAGATATGGTCAATCCAGGTTGCATCACAGCCCCTGAACGAATTTTGGAAGAATTTCTCTCTCTTTCACTGTCTTTGTTTCACGGGTTTTGAAAAGGAATTTATTTTTATAATGGGGTTTAGCTGCTTTTCACGGCTGTGTTTATGCCGCTTTACACCCCCTTGACTCACTTACAGAGAGATATCAATACATAGCTTTGAAGATTCTTACTAGTCAGATATATTCTTGTGCGGTGAATAGGGGGTGTTGAGTCCAGTTCACTGAAAAAGGAATAGGTCTTGTCTCTTACATATTGGGTTTATGGAACGGTATCTGAGCTAATTTGAAACCCTTGTTTTATGCATCACCCCACCTCACCTTTCCCGTTCAGCAGCCATAGTGTGTTTTCTAAACGTGTGACTCTGTTCTCTTTTGTAATTCAGTTCAAGTGTAGCGGTTTTTACATTCCCTCTAGAAGTGATATCTTATGATAAGTGTCTTTTTCTGTGTGACTTATTTCACTTAGAATCGTCGTACCTAAATCCACTCATCGTGCTGCTACTAGCCTTATGACGTTGATTTCATGGCTGAGTGATATTCCATTGTACATGAGGACCACAACTTCTTTATCCATTTTTCTCTTTCCTAGGATATTTAAGGTGTAATGAAGTGGGGGTTCTTGTCAACAGAGCAGCCCTAAACTTTGGGCTGCCTATGTCTTGCTGATTTTTAGTTTTCCCAATTTATACGCCCAGGAGTGGAAGTGCCCTATGCTCTCCAAGCTGTGTTTTTTAGATGTTTCAGAACACACCGTACACTTCTCCAGAGTGGCTGTTGGCAATTTACATGCCACCCATCAGCGTAGCAAGGCTCCCATTTCTCCATGGCCGGTCCTGCACTTCTGGTTTGGACACTTTTTTCCGCATGGCCCTTTTGCCCGCTGGGAAGCGAGACTACTTTGGAGCGCTGATTTGCCTTTCCAGGTTGCTTGGTTGGCCAGAAAGGGCGTATGTGTTTTTTCCTGAATATATTCAGGAAAAAACGCATACGCCCTTTTTGGCCAAGGGCATCATTGTCCACGTTTTGCCGCTTTTCATGTGCTTTCAAGGCGATTCGAATCTACCTCCTGAAATCTGTTTCCTGCAATTCTGCCTTGCTTTCAAAGCCTCTTCGTTGCCTTCCCTTAATATATTTGTGGACGAGAGGTATCATTTAAAACTCTGCAGGTTTGTGAATTGCAGTGCCCCTGAGCTCCATTTTTCATCTCGCTTTTCTGGGAGCTGGCCGCAAAAGCGCAGGATTGCTTCAGGCCCTCTTCTGGTTCTGGGGGGCAGGCTGAGCTTGTGCTTAATTCTTCTTCCTGATGGGAAAATAGAGTGACCTGTGCCTGTCCCAACACCTAGAGCTAGTCTCTCATTGGTTCCCCCTCTTCCCGTTCATCCTCAGGACAAATTGCAACCTGTATGGAACAGGAGGTTAAAGGTGCTGATTCTCCAAGGAGGGAGATGGCTAGTAAATCGGCTGGAATGGCGAACCCGAGCAAAGGAGATGAGAAATGAGGTGCGTTTTAGAAACCTTTCCCGATCACACGGTGTACCATCTTCTGGGTTTCTCATGCCTGTTTTCGATGTAGGAAGATGCCCTTGAACCTGGAGATTTGGGACCCATGGGAAGGGTACCATGCAGTATTACTTGAAAGGGTCTGCGTTGGCTCACCCAACCTCACCGAACCTCTCAGCCCCAAGAGTGTCCACCCTTATGTCTCAATCAGCTGTGGGTCTAGATATGGTCAATCCAGGTTGCATCACAGCCCCTGAACGAATTTTGTAAGAATTTCTCTCTCTTTCACTGTCTTTGTTTCACGGGTTTTGAAAAGTAATTTATTTTTATAATGGGGTATAGCTGCTTTTCACGGCTGTGTTTATGCTGCTTTACACCCCCTTGACTCACTTACAGAGAGATATCAATACATAGGTTTGAAGATTCTTACTAGTCAGATATATTCTTGTGCGGTGAATAGGGGGTGTTGAGTCCAGTTCACTGAAAAAGGAATAGGTCTTGTCTCTTACATATTGGGTTTATGGAACGGTATCTGAGCTAATTTGAAACCCTTGTTTTATGCATCACCCCACCTCACCTTTCCCGTTCAGCAGCCATAGTGTGTTTTCTAAACGTGTGACTCTGTTCTGTTTTGTAATTCAGTTCAAGTGTAGCGGTTTTTACATTCCCTCTAGAAGTGATATCTTAGGATAAGTGTCTTTTTCTGTGTGACTTATTTCACTTAGAATCGTCGTACCTAAATCCACTCATCGTGCTGCTACTAGCCTTATGACGTTGATTTCATGGCTGAGTGATATTCCATTGTACATGAGGACCACAACTTCTTTATCCATTTTTCTCTTTCCTAGGATATTTAAGGTGTAATGAAGTGGGGGTTCTTGTCAACAGAGCAGCCCTAAACTTTGGGCTGCCTATGTCTTGCTGATTTTTAGTTTTCCCAATTTATACGCCCAGGAGTGGAAGTGCCCTATGCTCTCCAAGCTGTGTTTTTTAGATGTTTCAGAACACACCGTACACTTCTCCAGAGTGGCTGTTGGCAATTTACATGCCACCCATCAGCGTAGCAAGGCTCCCATTTCTCCATGGCCGGTCCTGCACTTCTGGTTTGGACACTTTTTTCCGCATGGCCCTTTTGCCCGCTGGGAAGCGAGACTACTTTGGAGCGCTGATTTGCCTTTCCAGGTTGCTTGGTTGGCCAGAAAGGGCGTATGTGTTTTTTCCTGAATATATTCAGGAAAAAACGCATACGCCCTTTTTGGCCAAGGGCATCATTGTCCTCGTTTTGCCGCTTTTCATGTGCTTTCAAGGCGATTCGAATCTACCTCCTGAAATCTGTTTCCTGCAATTCTGCCTTGCTTTCAAAGCCTCTTCGTTGCCTTCCCTTAATATATTTGTGGACGAGAGGTATCATTTAAAACTCTGCAGGTTTGTGAATTGCAGTGCCCCTGAGCTCCATTTTTCATCTCGCTTTTCTGGGAGCTGGCCGCAAAAGCGCAGGATTGCTTCAGGCCCTCTTCTGGTTCTGGGGGGCAGGCTGAGCTTGTGCTTAATTCTTCTTCCTGATGGGAAAATAGAGTGACCTGTGCCTGTCCCAACACCTAGAGCTAGTCTCTCATTGGTTCCCCCTCTTCCCGTTCATCCTCAGGACAAATTGCAACCTGTATGGAACAGGAGGTTAAAGGTGCTGATTCTCCAAGGAGGGAGATGGCTAGTAAATCGGCTGGAATGGCGAACCCGAGCAAAGGAGATGAGAAATGAGGTGCGTTTTAGAAACCTTTCCCGATCACACGGTGTACCATCTTCTGGGTTTCTCATGCCTGTTTTCGATGTAGGAAGATGCCCTTGAACCTGGAGATTTGGGACCCATGGGATGGGTACCATGCAGTATTACTTGAAAGGGTCTGCGTTGGCTCACCCAACCTCACCGAACCTCTCAGCCCCAAGAGTGTCCACCCTTATGTCTCAATCAGCTGTGGGTCTAGATATGGTCAATCCAGGTTGCATCACAGCCCCTGAACGAATTTTGGAAGAATTTCTCTCTCTTTCACTGTCTTTGTTTCACGGGTTTTGAAAAGTAATTTATTTTTATAATGGGGTTTAGCTGCTTTTCACGGCTGTGTTTATGCCGCTTTACACCCCCTTGACTCACTTACAGAGAGATATCAATACATAGGTTTGAAGATTCTTACTAGTCAGATATATTCTTGTGCGGTGAATAGGGGTTGTTGAGTCCAGTTCACTGAAAAAGGAATAGGTCTTGTCTCTTACATATTGGGTTTATGGAACGGTATCTGAGCTAATTTGAAACCCTTGTTTTATGCATCACCCCACCTCACCTTTCCCGTTCAGCAGCCATAGTGTGTTTTCTAAACGTGTGACTCTGTTCTGTTTTGTAATTCAGTTCAAGTGTAGCGGTTTTTACATTCCCTCTAGAAGTGATATCTTAGGATAAGTGTCTTTTTCTGTGTGACTTATTTCACTTAGAATCGTCGTACCTAAATCCACTCATCGTGCTGCTACTAGCCTTATGACGTTGATTTCATGGCTGAGTGATATTCCATTGTACATGAGGACCACAACTTCTTTATCCATTTTTCTCTTTCCTAGGATATTTAAGGTGTAATGAAGTGGGGGTTCTTGTCAACAGAGCAGCCCTAAACTTTGGGCTGCCTATGTCTTGCTGATTTTTAGTTTTCCCAATTTATACGCCCAGGAGTGGAAGTGCCCTATGCTCTCCAAGCTGTGTTTTTTAGATGTTTCAGAACACACCGTACACTTCTCCAGAGTGGCTGTTGGCAATTTACATGCCACCCATCAGCGTAGCAAGGCTCCCATTTCTCCATGGCCGGTCCTGCACTTCTGGTTTGGACACTTTTTTCCGCATGGCCCTTTTGCCCGCTGGGAAGCGAGACTTCTTTGGAGCGCTGATTTGCCTTTCCAGGTTGCTTGGTTGGCCAGAAAGGGCGTATGTGTTTTTTCCTGAATATATTCAGGAAAAAACGCATACGCCCTTTTTGGCCAAGGGCATCATTGTCCACGTTTTGCCGCTTTTCATGTGCTTTCAAGGCGATTCGAATCTACCTCCTGAAATCTGTTTCCTGCAATTCTGCCTTGCTTTCAAAGCCTCTTCGTTGCCTTCCCTTAATATATTTGTGGACGAGAGGTATCATTTAAAACTCTGCAGGTTTGTGAATTGCAGTGCCCCTGAGCTCCATTTTTCATCTCGCTTTTCTTGGAGCTGGCCGCAAAATCGCAGGATTGCTTCAGGCCCTCTTCTGGTTCTGGGGGGCAGGCTGAGCTTGTGCTTAATTCTTCTTCCTGATGGGAAAATAGAGTGACCTGTGCCTGTCCCAACACCTAGAGCTAGTCTCTCATTGGTTCCCCCTCTTCCCGTTCATCCTCAGGACAAATTGCAACCTGTACGGAACAGGAGGTTAAAGGTGCTGATTCTCCAAGGAGGGAGATGGCTAGTAAATCGGCTGGAATGGCGAACCCGAGCCAAGGAGATGAGAAATGAGGTGCGTTTTAGAAACCTTTCCCGATCACACGGTGTACCATCTTCTGGGTTTCTCATGCCTGTTTTCGATGTAGGAAGATGCCCTTGAACCTGGAGATTTGGGACCCATGGGAAGGGTACCATGCAGTATTACTTGAAAGGGTCTGCGTTGGCTCACCCAACCTCACCGAACCTCTCAGCCCCAAGAGTGTCCAACCTTATGTCTCAATCAGCTGTGGGTCTAGATATGGTCAATCCAGGTTGCATCACAGCCCCTGAACGAATTTTGTAAGAATTTCTCTCTCTTTCACTGTCTTTGTTTCACGGGTTTTGAAAAGTAATTTATTTTTATAATGGGGTATAGCTGCTTTTCACGGCTGTGTTTATGCTGCTTTACACCCCCTTGACTCACTTACAGAGAGATATCAATACATAGGTTTGAAGATTCTTACTAGTCAGATATATTCTTGTGCGGTGAATAGGGGGTGTTGAGTCCAGTTCACTGAAAAAGGAATAGGTCTTGTCTCTTACATATTGGGTTTATGGAACGGTATCTGAGCTAATTTGAAACCCTTGTTTTATGCATCACCCCACCTCACCTTTCCCGTTCAGCAGCCATAGTGTGTTTTCTAAACGTGTGACTCTGTTCTGTTTTGTAATTCAGTTCAAGTGTAGCGGTTTTTACATTCCCTCTAGAAGTGATATCTTAGGATAAGTGTCTTTTTCTGTGTGACTTATTTCACTTAGAATCGTCGTACCTAAATCCACTCATCGTGCTGCTACTAGCCTTATGACGTGGATTTCATGGCTGAGTGATATTCCATTGTACATGAGGACCACAACTTCTTTATCCATTTTTCTCTTTCCTAGGATATTTAAGGTGTAATGAAGTGGGGGTTCTTGTCAACAGAGCAGCCCTAAACTTTGGGGTGCCTGTGTCTTGCTGATTTTTAGTTTTCCCAACTTATACGCCCATGAGTGGAAGTGCCCTATGCTCTCCAAGCTGTGTTTTTTAGATGTTTCAGAACACACCGTACACTTCTCCAGAGTGGCTGTTGGCAATTTACATCCCACCCATCAGCGTAGCAAGGCTCCCATTTCTCCATGGCCGGTCCTGCACTTCTGGTTTGGACACTTTTTTCTGCATGGCCATTTTGCCCGCTGGGAAGCGAGACTTCTTTGGAGCGCTGATTTGCCTTTCCAGGTTGCTTGGTTGGCCAAAAAGGGCGTATGCGTTTTTTCCTGAATATATTCAGGAAAAAACGCATACGCCCTTTTTGGCCAAGGGCATCATTGTCCACGTTTGGCCGCTTTTCATGTGCTTTCAAGGCGATTCGAATCTACCTCCTGAAATCTGTTTCCTGCAATTCTGCCTTGCTTTCAAAGCCTCTTCGTTGCCTACCCTTAATATATTTGTGGACGAGAGGTATCATTTAAAACTCTTCAGGTTTGTGAATTGCAGTGCCCCTGAGCTCCATTTTTCATCTCGCTTTTTTGGGAGCTGGCCGCAAAAGCGCAGGATTTCTTCAGGCCCTCTTCTGGTTCTGGGGGGCAGGCTGAGCTTGTGCTTAATTCTTCTTCCTGATGGGAAAATAGAGTGACCTGTGCCTGTCCCAACACCTAGAGCTAGTCTCTCATTGGTTCCCCCTCTTCCCGTTCATCCTCAGGACAAATTGCAACCTGTACGGAACAGGAGGTTAAAGGTGCTGATTCTCCAAGGAGGGAGATGGCTAGTAAATCGGCTGGAATGGCGAACCCGAGCCAAGGAGATGAGAAATGAGGTGCGTTTTAGAAACCTTTCCCGATCACACGGTGTACCATCTTCTGGGTTTCTCATGCCTGTTTTCGATGTAGGAAGATGCCCTTGAACCTGGAGATTTGGGACCCATGGGATGGGTACCATGCAGTATTACTTGAAAGGGTCTGCGTTGGCTCACCCAACCTCACCGAACCTCTCAGCCCCAAGAGTGTCCACCCTTATGTCTCAATCAGCTGTGGGTCTAGATATGGTCAATCCAGGTTGCATCACAGCCCCTGAACGAATTTTGGAAGAATTTCTCTCTCTTTCACTGTCTTTGTTTCACGGGTTTTGAAAAGTAATTTATTTTTATAATGGGGTTTAGCTGCTTTTCACGGCTGTGTTTATGCCGCTTTACACCCCCTTGACTCACTTACAGAGAGATATCAATACATAGGTTTGAAGATTCTTACTAGTCAGATATATTCTTGTGCGGTGAATAGGGGGTGTTGAGTCCAGTTCACTGAAAAAGGAATAGGTCTTGTCTCTTACATATTGGGTTTATGGAACGGTATCTGAGCTAATTTGAAACCCTTGTTTTATGCATCACCCCACCTCACCTTTCCCGTTCAGCAGCCATAGTGTGTTTTCTAAACGTGTGACTCTGTTCTGTTTTGTAATTCAGTTCAAGTGTAGCGGTTTTTACATTCCCTCTAGAAGTGATATCTTATGATAAGTGTCTTTTTCTGTGTGACTTATTTCACTTAGAATCGTCGTACCTAAATCCACTCATCGTGCTGCTACTAGCCTTATGACGTTGATTTCATGGCTGAGTGATATTCCATTGTACATGAGGACCACAACTTCTTTATCCATTTTTCTCTTTCCTAGGATATTTAAGGTGTAATGAAGTGGGGGTTCTTGTCAACAGAGCAGCCCTAAACTTTGGGCTGCCTATGTCTTGCTGATTTTTAGTTTTCCCAATTTATACGCCCAGGAGTGGAAGTGCCCTATGCTCTCCAAGCTGTGTTTTTTAGATGTTTCAGAACACACCGTACACTTCTCCAGAGTGGCTGTTGGCAATTTACATGCCACCCATCAGCGTAGCAAGGCTCCCATTTCTCCATGGCCGGTCCTGCACTTCTGGTTTGGACACTTTTTTCCGCATGGCCCTTTTGCCCGCTGGGAAGCGAGACTTCTTTGGAGCGCTGATTTGCCTTTCCAGGTTGCTTGGTTGGCCAGAAAGGGCGTATGTGTTTTTTCCTGAATATATTCAGGAAAAAACGCATACGCCCTTTTTGGCCAAGGGCATCATTGTCCACGTTTTGCCGCTTTTCATGTGCTTTCAAGGCGATTCGAATCTACCTCCTGAAATCTGTTTCCTGCAATTCTGCCTTGCTTTCAAAGCCTCTTCGTTGCCTTCCCTTAATATATTTGTGGACGAGAGGTATCATTTAAAACTCTGCAGGTTTGTGAATTGCAGTGCCCCTGAGCTCCATTTTTCATCTCGCTTTTCTGGGAGCTGGCCGCAAAAGCGCAGGATTGCTTCAGGCCCTCTTCTGGTTCTGGGGGGCAGGCTGAGCTTGTGCTTAATTCTTCTTCCTGATGGGAAAATAGAGTGACCTGTGCCTGTCCCAACACCTAGAGCTAGTCTCTCATTGGTTCCCCCTCTTCCCGTTCATCCTCAGGACAAATTGCAACCTGTACGGAACAGGAGGTTAAAGGTGCTGATTCTCCAAGGAGGGAGATGGCTAGTAAATCGGCTGGAATGGCGAACCCGAGCCAAGGAGATGAGAAATGAGGTGCGTTTTAGAAACCTTTCCCGATCACACGGTGTACCATCTTCTGGGTTTCTCATGCCTGTTTTCGATGTAGGAAGATGCCCTTGAACCTGGAGATTTGGGACCCATGGGATGGGTACCATGCAGTATTACTTGAAAGGGTCTGCGTTGGCTCACCCAACCTCACCGAACCTCTCAGCCCCAAGAGTGTCCACCCTTATGTCTCAATCAGCTGTGGGTCTAGATATGGTCAATCCAGGTTGCATCACAGCCCCTGAACGAATTTTGGAAGAATTTCTCTCTCTTTCACTGTCTTTGTTTCACGGGTTTTGAAAAGTAATTTATTTTTATAATGGGGTTTAGCTGCTTTTCACGGCTGTGTTTATGCCGCTTTACACCCCCTTGACTCACTTACAGAGAGATATCAATAGATAGGTTTGAAGATTCTTACTAGTCAGATATAATCTTGTGCGGTGAATAGGGGGTGTTGAGTCCAGTTCACTGAAAAAGGAATAGGTCTTGTCTCTTACATATTGGGTTTATGGAACGGTATCTGAGCTAATTTGAAACCCTTGTTTTATGCATCACCCCACCTCACCTTTCCCGTTCAGCAGCCATAGTGTGTTTTCTAAACGTGTGACTCTGTTCTGTTTTGTAATTCAGTTCAAGTGTAGCGGTTTTTACATTCCCTCTAGAAGTGATATCTTATGATAAGTGTCTTTTTCTGTGTGACTTATTTCACTTAGAATCGTCGTACCTAAATCCACTCATCGTGCTGCTACTAGCCTTATGACGTGGATTTCATGGCTGAGTGATATTCCATTGTACATGAGGACCACAACTTCTTTATCCATTTTTCTCTTTCCTAGGATATTTAAGGTGTAATGAAGTGGGGTTTCTTGTCAACAGAGCAGCCCTAAACTTTGGGCTGCCTGTGTCTTGCTGATTTTTAGTTTTCAAAACTTATACGCCCATGAGTGGAAGTGCCCTATGCTCTCCAAGCTGTGTTTTTTAGATGTTTCAGAACACACCGTACACTTCTCCAGAGTGGCTGTTGGCAATTTACATCCCACCCATCAGCGTAGCAAGGCTCCCATTTCTCCATGGCCGGTCCTGCACTTCTGGTTTGGACACTTTTTTCCGCATGGCCCTTTTGCCCGCTGGGAAGCGAGACTTCTTTGGAGCGCTGATTTGCCTTTCCAGGTTGCTTGGTTGGCCAAAAAGGGCGTATGCGTTTTTTCCTGAATATATTCAGGAAAAAACGCATACGCCCTTTTTGGCCAAGGGCATCATTGTCCACGTTTTGCCGCTTTTCATGTGCTTTCAAGGCGATTCGAATCTACCTCCTGAAATCTGTTTCCTGCAATTCTGCCTTGCTTTCAAAGCCTCTTCGTTGCCTTCCCTTAATATATTTGTGGACGAGAGGTATCATTTAAAACTCTGCAGGTTTGTGAATTGCAGTGCCCCTGAGCTCCATTTTTCATCTCGCTTTTCTGGGAGCTGGCCGCAAAAGCGCAGGATTGCTTCAGGCCCTCTTCTGGTTCTGGGGGCCAGGCTGAGCTTGTGCTTAATTCTTCTTCCTGATGGGAAAATAGAGTGACCTGTGCCTGTCCCAACACCTAGAGCTAGTCTCTCATTGGTTCCCCCTCTTCCCGTTCATCCTCAGGACAAATTGCAACCTGTACGGAACAGGAGGTTAAAGTTGCTGATTCTCCAAGGAGGGAGATGGCTAGTAAATCGGCTGGAATGGCGAACCCGAGCAAAGGAGATGAGAAATGAGGTGCGTTTTAGAAACCTTTCCCGATCACACGGTGTACCATCTTCTGGGTTTCTCATGCCTGTTTTCGATGTAGGAAGATGCCCTTGAACCTGGAGATTTGGGACCCATGGGATGGGTACCATGCAGTATTACTTGAAAGGGTCTGCGTTGGCTCACCCAACCTCACCGAACCTCTCAGCCCCAAGAGTGTCCACCCTTATGTCTCAATCAGCTGTGGGTCTAGATATGGTCAATCCAGGTTGCATCACAGCCCCTGAACGAATTTTGGAAGAATTTCTCTCTCTTTCACTGTCTTTGTTTCACGGGTTTTGAAAAGTAATTTATTTTTATAATGGGGTTTAGCTGCTTTTCACGGCTGTGTTTATGCCGCTTTACACCCCCTTGACTCACTTACAGAGAGATATCAATACATAGGTTTGAAGATTCTTACTAGTCAGATATATTCTTGTGCGGTGAATAGGGGGTGTTGAGTCCAGTTCACTGAAAAAGGAATAGGTCTTGTCTCTTACATATTGGGTTTATGGAACGGTATCTGAGCTAATTTGAAACCCTTGTTTTATGCATCACCCCACCTCACCTTGCCCGTTCAGCAGCCATAGTGTGTTTTCTAAACGTGTGACTCTGTTCTGTTTTGTAATTCAGTTCAAGTGTAGCGGTTTTTACATTCCCTCTAGAAGTGATATCTTATGATAAGTGTCTTTTTCTGTGTGACTTATTTCACTTAGAATCGTCGTACCTAAATCCACTCATCGTGCTGCTACTAGCCTTATGACGTTGATTTCATGGCTGAGTGATATTCCATTGTACATGAGGACCACAACTTCTTTATCCATTTTTCTCTTTCCTAGGATATTTAAGGTGTAATGAAGTGGGGGTTCTTGTCAACAGAGCAGCCCTAAACTTTGGGGTGCCTGTGTCTTGCTGATTTTTAGTTTTCCCAATTTATACGCCCAGGAGTGGAAGTGCCCTATGCTCTCCAAGCTGTGTTTTTTAGATGTTTCAGAACACACCGTACACTTCTCCAGAGTGGCTGTTGGCAATTTACATGCCACCCATCAGCGTAGCAAGGCTCCCATTTCTCCATGGCCGGTCCTGCACTTCTGGTTTGGACACTTTTTTCCGCATGGCCCTTTTGCCCGCTGGGAAGCGAGACTTCTTTGGAGCGCTGATTTGCCTTTCCAGGTTGCTAGGTTGGCCAGAAAGGGCGTATGTGTTTTTTCCTGAATATATTCAGGAAAAAATGCATACGCCCTTTTTGGCCAAGGGCATCATTGTCCACGTTTTGCCGCTTTTCATGTGCTTTCAAGGCGATTCGAATCTACCTCCTGAAATCTGTTTCCTGCAATTCTGCCTTGCTTTCAAAGCCTCTTCGTTGCCTTCCCTTAATATATTTGTGGACGAGAGGTATCATTTAAAACTCTGCAGGTTTGTGAATTGCAGTGCCCCTGAGCTCCATTTTTCATCTCGCTTTTCTGGGAGCTGGCCGCAAAAGCGCAGGATTGCTTCAGGCCCTCTTCTGGTTCTGGGGGGCAGGCTGAGCTTGTGCTTAATTCTTCTTCCTGATGGGAAAATAGAGTGACCTGTGCCTGTCCCAACACCTAGAGCTAGTCTCTCATTGGTTCCCCCTCTTCCCGTTCATCCTCAGGACAAATTGCAACCTGTACGGAACAGGAGGTTAAAGGTGCTGATTCTCCAAGGAGGGAGATGGCTAGTAAATCGGCTGGAATGCGAACCCGAGCAAAGGAGATGAGAAATGAGGTGCGTTTTAGAAACCTTTCCCGATCACACGGTGTACCATCTTCTGGGTTTCTCATGCCTGTTTTCGATGTAGGACGATGCCCTTGAACCTGGAGATTTGGGACCCATGGGATGGGTACCATGCAGTATTACTTGAAAGGGTCTGCATTGGCTCACCCAACCTCACCGAACCTCTCAGCCCCAAGAGTGTCCACCCTTATGTGTCAATCAGCTGTGGGTCTAGATATGGTCAATCCAGGTTGCATCACAGCCCCTGAACGAATTTTGTAAGAATTTCTCTCTTTCACTGTCTTTGTTTCACGGGTTTTGAAAAGTAATTTATTTTTATAATGGGGTTTAGCTGCTTTTCACGGCTGTGTTTATGCCGCTTTACACCCCCTTGACTCACTTACAGAGAGATATCAATACATAGGTTTGAAGATTCTTACTAGTCAGATATATTCTTGTGCGGTGAATAGGGGGTGTTGAGTCCAGTTCACTGAAAAAGGAATAGGTCTTGTCTCTTACATATTGGGTTTATGGAACGGTATCTGAGCTAATTTGAAACCCTTGTTTTATGCATCACCCCACCTCACCTTGCCCGTTCAGCAGCCATAGTGTGTTTTCTAAACGTGTGACTCTGTTCTGTTTTGTAATTCAGTTCAAGTGTAGCGGTTTTTACATTCCCTCTAGAAGTGATATCTTATGATAAGTGTCTTTTTCTGTGTGACTTATTTCACTTAGAATCGTCGTACCTAAATCCACTCATCGTGCTGCTACTAGCCTTATGACGTTGATTTCATGGCTGAGTGATATTCCATTGTACATGAGGACCCCAACTTCTTTATCCATTTTTCTCTTTCCTAGGATATTTAAGGTGTAATGAAGTGGGGGTTCTTGTCAACAGAGCAGCCCTAAACTTTGGGCTGCCTGTGTCTTGCTGATTTTTAGTTTTCCCAATTTATACGCCCAGGAGTGGAAGTGCCCTATGCTCTCCAAGCTGTGTTTTTTAGATGTTTCAGAACACACCGTACACTTCTCCAGAGTGGCTGTTGGCAATTTACATCCCACCCATCAGCGTAGCAAGGCTCCCATTTCTCCATGGCCGGTCCTGCACTTCTGGTTTGGACACTTTTTTCCGCATGGCCATTTTGCCCGCTGGGAAGCGAGACTTCTTTGGAGCGCTGATTTGCCTTTCCAGGTTGCTTGGTTGGCCAAAAAGGGCATATGCGTTTTTTCCTGAATATATTCAGGAAAAAACGCAAACGCCCTTTTTGGCCAAGGGCATCATTGTCCACGTTTTGCCGCTTTTCATGTGCTTTCAAGGCGATTCGAATCTACCTCCTGAAATCTGTTTCCTGCAATTCTGCCTTGCTTTCAAAGCCTCTTCGTTGCCTTCCCTTAATATATTTGTGGATGAGAGGTATCATTTAAAACTCTGCAGGTTTGTGAATTGCAGTGACCCTGAGCTCCATTTTTCATCTCGCTTTTCTGGGAGCTGGCCGCAAAAGCGCAGGATTGCTTCAGGCCCTCTTCTGGTTCTGGGGGGCAGGCTGAGCTTGTGCTTAATTCTTCTTCCTGATGGGAAAATAGAGTGACCTGTGCCTGTCCCAACACCTAGAGCTAGTCTCTCATTGGTTCCCCCTCTTCCCGTTCATCCTCAGGACAAATTGCAACCTGTACGGAACAGGAGGTTAAAGGTGCTGATTCTCCAAGGAGGGAGATGGCTAGTAAATCGGCTGGAATGGCGAACCCGAGCCAAGGAGATGAGAAATGAGGTGCGTTTTAGAAACCTTTCCCGATCACACGGTGTACCATCTTCTGGGTTTCTCATGCCTGTTTTCGATGTAGGAAGATGCCCTTGAACCTGGAGATTTGGGACCCATGGGATGGGTACCATGCAGTATTACTTGAAAGGGTCTGCGTTGGCTCACCCAACCTCACCGAACCTCTCAGCCCCAAGAGTGTCCACCCTTATGTCTCAATCAGCTGTGGGTCTAGATATGGTCAATCCAGGTTGCATCACAGCCCCTGAACGAATTTTGGAAGAATTTCTCTCTCTTTCACTGTCTTTGTTTCACGGGTTTTGAAAAGTAATTTATTTTTATAATGGGGTTTAGCTGCTTTTCACGGCTGTGTTTATGCCGCTTTACACCCCCTTGACTCACTTACAGAGAGATATCAATACATAGGTTTGAAGATTCTTACTACTCAGATATACTCTTGTGCGGTGAATAGGGGGTGTTGAGTCCAGTTCACTGAAAAAGGAATAGGTCTTGTCTCTTACATATTGGGTTTATGGAACGGTATCTGAGCTAATTTGAAACCCTTGTTTTATGCATCACCCCACCTCACCTTGCCCGTTCAGCAGCCATAGTGTGTTTTCTAAACGTGTGACTCTGTTCTGTTTTGTAATTCAGTTCAAGTGTAGCGGTTTTTACATTCCCTCTAGAAGTGATATCTTATGATAAGTGTCTTTTTCTGTGTGACTTATTTCACTTAGAATCGTCGTACCTAAATCCACTCATCGTGCTGCTACTAGCCTTATGACGTTGATTTCATGGCTGAGTGATATTCCATTGTACATGAGGACCCCAACTTCTTTATCCATTTTTCTCTTTCCTAGGATATTTAAGGTGTAATGAAGTGGGGGTTCTTGTCAACAGAGCAGCCCTAAACTTTGGGCTGCCTGTGTCTTGCTGATTTTTAGTTTTCCCAATTTATACGCCCAGGAGTGGAAGTGCCCTATGCTCTCCAAGCTGTGTTTTTTAGATGTTTCAGAACACACCGTACACTTCTCCAGAGTGGCTGTTGGCAATTTACATGCCACCCATCAGCGTAGCAAGGCTCCCATTTCTCCATGGCCGGTCCTGCACTTCTGGTTTGGACACTTTTTTCCGCATGGCCATTTTGCCCGCTGGGAAGCGAGACTTCTTTGGAGCGCTGATTTGCCTTTCCAGGTTGCTTGGTTGGCCAAAAAGGGCATATGCGTTTTTTCCTGAATATATTCAGGAAAAAACGCATACGCCCTTTTTGGCCAAGGGCATCATTGTCCACGTTTTGCCGCTTTTCATGTGCTTTCAAGGCGATTCGAATCTACCTCCTGAAATCTGTTTCCTGCAATTCTGCCTTGCTTTCAAAGCCTCTTCGTTGCCTTCCCTTAATATATTTGTGGATGAGAGGTATCATTTAAAACTCTGCAGGTTTGTGAATTGCAGTGCCCCTGAGCTCCATTTTTCATCTCGCTTTTCTGGGAGCTGGCCGCAAAAGCGCAGGATTGCTTCAGGCCCTCTTCTGGTTCTGGGGGGCAGGCTGAGCTTGTGCTTAATTCTTCTTCCTGATGGGAAAATAGAGTGACCTGTGCCTGTCCCAACACCTAGAGCTAGTCTCTCATTGGTTCCCCCTCTTCCCGTTCATCCTCAGGACAAATTGCAACCTGTACGGAACAGGAGGTTAAAGGTGCTGATTCTCCAAGGAGGGAGATGGCTAGTAAATCGGCTGGAATGGCGAACCCGAGCCAAGGAGATGAGAAATGAGGTGCGTTTTAGAAACCTTTCCCGATCACACGGTGTACCATCTTCTGGGTTTCTCATGCCTGTTTTCGATGTAGGAAGATGCCCTTGAACCTGGAGATTTGGGACCCATGGGATGGGTACCATGCAGTATTACTTGAAAGGGTCTGCGTTGGCTCACCCAACCTCACCGAACCTCTCAGCCCCAAGAGTGTCCACCCTTATGTCTCAATCAGCTGTGGGTCTAGATATGGTCAATCCAGGTTGCATCACAGCCCCTGAACGAATTTTGTAAGAATTTCTCTCTCTTTCACTGTCTTTGTTTCACGGGTTTTGAAAAGTAATTTATTTTTATAATGGGGTTTAGCTGCTTTTCACGGCTGTGTTTATGCCGCTTTACACACCCTTGACTCACTTACAGAGAGATATCAATAGATAGGTTTGAAGATTCTTACTAGTCAGATATAATCTTGTGCGGTGAATAGGGGGTGTTGAGTCCAGTTCACTGAAAAAGGAATAGGTCTTGTCTCTTACATATTGGGTTTATGGAACGGTATCTGAGCTAATTTGAAACCCTTGTTTTATGCATCACCCCACCTCACCTTTCCCGTTCAGCAGCCATAGTGTGTTTTCTAAACCTGTGACTCTGTTCTGTTTTGTAATTCAGTTCAAGTGTAGCGGTTTTTACATTCCCTCTAGAAGTGATATCTTATGATAAGTGTCTTTTTCTGTGTGACTTATTTCACTTAGAATCGTCGTACCTAAATCCACTCATCGTGCTGCTACTAGCCTTATGACGTTGATTTCATGGCTGAGTGATATTCCATTGTACATGAGGACCACAACTTCTTTATCCATTTTTCTCTTTCCTAGGATATTTAAGGTGTAATGAAGTGGGGGTTCTTGTCAACAGAGCAGCCCTAAACTTTGGGCTGCCTGTGTCTTGCTGATTTTTAGTTTTCCCAACTTATACGCCCATGAGTGGAAGTGCCCTATGCTCTCCAAGCTGTGTTTTTTAGATGTTTCAGAACACACCGTACACTTCTCCAGAGTGGCTGTTGGCAATTTACATCCCACCCATCAGCGTAGCAAGGCTCCCATTTCTCCATGGCCGGTCCTGCACTTCTGGTTTGGACACTTTTTTCCGCATGGCCCTTTTGCCCGCTGGGAAGCGAGACTTCTTTGGAGCGCTGATTTGCCTTTCCAGGTTGCTTGGTTGGCCAAAAAGGGCGTATGCGTTTTTTCCTGAATATATTCAGGAAAAAACGCATACGCCCTTTTTGGCCAAGGGCATCATTGTCCACGTTTTGCCGCTTTTCATGTGCTTTCAAGGCGATTCGAATCTACCTCCTGAAATCTGTTTCCTGCAATTCTGCCTTGCTTTCAAAGCCTCTTCGTTGCCTTCCCTTAATATATTTGTGGACGAGAGGTATCATTTAAAACTCTGCAGGTTTGTGAATTGCAGTGCCCCTGAGCTCCATTTTTCATCTCGCTTTTTTGGGAGCTGGCCGCAAAAGCGCAGGATTGCTTCAGGCCCTCTTCTGGTTCTGGGGGGCAGGCTGAGCTTGTGCTTAATTCTTCTTCCTGATGGGAAAATAGAGTGACCTGTGCCTGTCCCAACACCTAGAGCTAGTCTCTCATTGGTTCCCCCTCTTCCCGTTCATCCTCAGGACAAATTGCAACCTGTACGGAACAGGAGGTTAAAGGTGCTGATTCTCCAAGGAGGCAGATGGCTAGTAAATCGGCTGGAATGCGAACCCGAGCAAAGGAGATGAGAAATGAGGTGCGTTTTAGAAACCTTTCCCGATCACACGGTGTACCATCTTCTGGGTTTCTCATGCCTGTTTTCGATGTAGGACGATGCCCTTGAACCTGGAGATTTGGGACCCATGGGATGGGTAACATGCAGTATTACTTGAAAGGGTCTGCGTTGGCTCACCCAACCTCACCGAAACTCTCAGCCCCAAGAGTGTCCACCCTTATGTCTCAATCAGCTGTGGGTCTAGATATGGTCAATCCAGGTTGCATCACAGCCCCTGAACGAATTTTGTAAGAATTTCTCTCTCTTTCACTGTCTTTGTTTCACGGGTTTTGAAAAGTAATTTATTTTTATAATGGGGTTTAGCTGCTTTTCACGGCTGTGTTTATGCCGCTTTACACCCCCTTGACTCACTTACAGAGAGATATCAATACATAGGTTTGAAGATTCTTACTAGTCAGATATATTCTTGTGCGGTGAATAGGGGGTGTTGAGTCCAGTTCACTGAAAAAGGAATAGGTCTTGTCTCTTACATATTGGGTTTATGGAACGGTATCTGAGCTAATTTGAAACCCTTGTTTTATGCATCACCCCACCTCACCTTGCCCGTTCAGCAGCCATAGTGTGTTTTCTAAACGTGTGACTCTGTTCTGTTTTGTAATTCAGTTCAAGTGTAGCGGTTTTTACATTCCCTCTAGAAGTGATATCTTATGATAAGTGTCTTTTTCTGTGTGACTTATTTCACTTAGAATCGTCGTACCTAAATCCACTCATCGTGCTGCTACTAGCCTTATGACGTTGATTTCATGGCTGAGTGATATTCCATTGTACATGAGGACCACAACTTCTTTATCCATTTTTCTTTTTCCTAGGATATTTAAGGTGTAATGAAGTGGGGGTTCTTGTCAACAGAGCAGCCCTAAACTTTGGGGTGCCTGTGTCTTGCTGATTTTTAGTTTTCCCAATTTATACGCCCATGAGTGGAAGTGCCCTATGCTCTCCAAGCTGTGTTTTTTAGATGTTTCAGAACACACCGTACACTTCTCCAGAGTGGCTGTTGGCAATTTACATCCCACCCATCAGCGTAGCAAGGCTCCCATTTCTCCATGGCCGGTCCTGCACTTCTGGTTTGGACACTTTTTTCCGCATGGCCCTTTTGCCCGCTGGGAAGCGAGACTGCTTTGGAGCGCTGATTTGCCTTTCCAGGTTGCTTGGTTGGACAAAAAGGGCGTATGCGTTTTTTCCTGAATATATTCAGGAAAAAACGCATACGCCCTTTTTGGCCAAGGGCATCATTGTCCACGTTTGGCCGCTTTTCATGTGCTTTCAAGGCGATTCGAATCTACCTCCTGAAATCTGTTTCCTGCAATTCTGCCTTGCTTTCAAAGCCTCTTCGTTGCCTTCCCTTAATATATTTGTGGACGAGAGGTATCATTTAAAACTCTGCAGGTTTGTGAATTGCAGTGCCCCTGAGCTCCATTTTTCATCTCGCTTTTTTGGGAGCTGGCCGCAAAAGCGCAGGATTGCTTCAGGCCCTCTTCTGGTTCTGGGGGGCAGGCTGAGCTTGTGCTTAATTCTTCTTCCTGATGGGAAAATAGAGTGACCTGTGCCTGTCCCAACACCTAGAGCTAGTCTCTCATTGGTTCCCCCTCTTCCCGTTAATCCTCAGGACAAATTGAAACCTGTACGGAACAGGAGGTTAAAGGTGCTGATTCTCCAAGGAGGGAGATGGCTGGTAAATCGGCTGGAATGGCGAACCCGAGCCAAGGAGATGAGAAATGAGGTGCGTTTTAGAAACCTTTCCCGATCACACGGTGTACCATCTTCTGGGTTTCTCATGCCTGTTTTCGATGTAGGAAGATGCCCTTGAACCTGGAGATTTGGGACCCATGGGATGGGTACCATGCAGTATTACTTGAAAGGGTCTGCGTTGGCTCACCCAACCTCACCGAACCTCTCAGCCCCAAGAGTGTCCACCCTTATGTCTCAATCAGCTGTGGGTCTAGATATGGTCAATCCAGGTTGCATCACAGCCCCTGAACGAATTTTGTAAGAATTTCTCTCTCTTTCACTGTCTTTGTTTCACGGGTTTTGAAAAGTAATTTATTTTTATAATGGGGTTTAGCTGCTTTTCACGGCTGTGTTTATGCCGCTTTACACCCCCTTGACTCACTTACAGAGAGATATCAATAGATAGGTTTGAAGATTCTTACTAGTCAGATATAATCTTGTGCGGTGAATACGGGGTGTTGAGTCCAGTTCACTGAAAAAGGAATAGGTCTTGTCTCTTACATATTGGGTTTATGGAACGGTATCTGAGCTAATTTGAAACCCTTGTTTTATGCATCACCCCACCTCACCTTTCCCGTTCAGCAGCCATAGTGTGTTTTCTAAACGTGTGACTCTGTTCTGTTTTGTAATTCAGTTCAAGTGTAGCGGTTTTTACATTCCCTCTAGAAGTGATATCTTATGATAAGTGTCTTTTTCTGTGTGACTTATTTCACTTAGAATCGTCGTACCTAAATCCACTCATCGTGCTGCTACTAGCCTTATGACGTTGATTTCATGGCTGAGTGATATTCCATTGTACATGAGGACCACAACTTCTTTATCCATTTTTCTCTTTCCTAGGATATTTATGGTGAAATGAAGTGGGGGTTCTTGTCAACAGAGCAGCGCTAAACTTTGGGGTGCCTGTGTCTTGCTGATTTTTAGTTTTCCCAACTTATACGCCCATGAGTGGAAGTGCCCTATGCTCTCCAAGCTGTGTTTTTTAGATGTTTCAGAACACACCGTACACTTCTCCAGAGTGGCTGTTGGCAATTTACATCCCACCCATCAGCGTAGCAAGGCTCCCATTTCTCCATGGCCGGTCCTGCACTTCTGGTTTGGACACTTTTTTCCGCATGGCCCTTTTGCCCGCTGGGAAGCGAGACTTCTTTGGAGCGCTGATTTGCCTTTCCAGGTTGCTTGGTTGGCCAAAAAGGGCGTATGCGTTTTTTCCTGAATATATTCAGGAAAAAACGCATACGCCCTTTTTGGCCAAGGGCATCATTGTCCACGTTTTGCCGCTTTTCATGTGCTTTCAAGGCGATTCGAATCTACCTCCTGAAATCTGTTTCCTGCAATTCTGCCTTGCTTTCAAAGCCTCTTCGTTGCCTTCCCTTAATATATTTGTGGACGAGAGGTATCATTTAAAACTCTGCATGTTTGTGAATTGCAGTGCCCCTGAGCTCCATTTTTCATCTCGCTTTTTTGGGAGCTGGCCGCAAAAGCGCAGGATTGCTTCAGGCCCTCTTCTGGTTCTGGGGGGCAGGCTGAGCTTGTGCTTAATTCTTCTTCCTGATGGGAAAATAGAGTGACCTGTGCCTGTCCCAACACCTAGAGCTAGTCTCTCATTGGTTCCCCCTCTTCCCGTTCATGCTGAGGACAAATTGCAACCTGTACGGAACAGGAGGTTAAAGTTGCTGATTCTCCAAGGAGGGAGATGGCTAGTAAATCGGCTGGAATGGCGAACCCGAGCAAAGGAGATGAGAAATGAGGTGCGTTTTAGAAACCTTTCCCGATCACACGGTGTACCATCTTCTGGGTTTCTCATGCCTGTTTTCGATGTAGGAAGATGCCCTTGAACCTGGAGATTTGGGACCCATGGGATGGGTACCATGCAGTATTACTTGAAAGGGTCTGCGTTGGCTCACCCAACCTCACCGAACCTCTCAGCCCCAAGAGTGTCCACCCTTATGTCTCAATCAGCTGTGGGTCTAGATATGGTCAATCCAGGTTGCATCACAGCCCCTGAACGAATTTTGGAAGAATTTCTCTCTCTTTCACTGTCTTTGTTTCACGGGTTTTGAAAAGTAATTTATTTTTATAATGGGGTTTAGCTGCTTTTCACGGCTGTGTTTATGCCGCTTTACACCCCCTTGACTCACTTACAGAGAGATATCAATACATAGGTTTGAAGATTCTTACTAGTCAGATATATTCTTGTGCGGTGAATAGGGGGTGTTGAGTCCAGTTCACTGAAAAAGGAATAGGTCTTGTCTCTTACATATTGGGTTTATGGAACGGTATCTGAGCTAATTTGAAACCCTTGTTTTATGCATCACCCCACCTCACCTTGCCCGTTCAGCAGCCATAGTGTGTTTTCTAAACGTGTGACTCTGTTCTGTTTTGTAATTCAGTTCAAGTGTAGCGGTTTTTACATTCCCTCTAGAAGTGATATCTTATGATAAGTGTCTTTTTCTGTGTGACTTATTTCACTTAGAATCGTCGTACCTAAATCCACTCATCGTGCTGCTACTAGCCTTATGACGTGGATTTCATGGCTGAGTGATATTCCATTGTACATGAGGACCACAACTTCTTTATCCATTTTTCTCTTTCCTAGGATATTTATGGTGAAATGAAGTGGGGGTTCTTGTCAACAGAGCAGCGCTAAACTTTGGGGTGCCTGTGTCTTGCTGATTTTTAGTTTTCCCAACTTATACGCCCATGAGTGGAAGTGCCCTATGCTCTCCAAGCTGTGTTTTTTAGATGTTTCAGAACACACCGTACACTTCTCCAGAGTGGCTGTTGGCAATTTACATCCCACCCATCAGCGTAGCAAGGCTCCCATTTCTCCATGGCCGGTCCTGCACTTCTGGTTTGGACACTTTTTTCCGCATGGCCCTTTTGCCCGCTGGGAAGCGAGACTTCTTTGGAGCGCTGATTTGCCTTTCCAGGTTGCTTGGTTGGCCAAAAAGGGCGTATGCGTTTTTTCCTGAATATATTCAGGAAAAAACGCATACGCCCTTTTTGGCCAAGGGCATCATTGTCCACGTTTTGCCGCTTTTCATGTGCTTTCAAGGCGATTCGAATCTACCTCCTGAAATCTGTTTCCTGCAATTCTGCCTTGCTTTCAAAGCCTCTTCGTTGCCTTCCCTTAATATATTTGTGGACGAGAGGTATCATTTAAAACTCTGCATGTTTGTGAATTGCAGTGCCCCTGAGCTCCATTTTTCATCTCGCTTTTTTGGGAGCTGGCCGCAAAAGCGCAGGATTGCTTCAGGCCCTCTTCTGGTTCTGGGGGGCAGGCTGAGCTTGTGCTTAATTCTTCTTCCTGATGGGAAAATAGAGTGACCTGTGCCTGTCCCAACACCTAGAGCTAGTCTCTCATTGGTTCCCCCTCTTCCCGTTCATGCTCAGGACAAATTGCAACCTGTACGGAACAGGAGGTTAAAGTTGCTGATTCTCCAAGGAGGGAGATGGCTAGTAAATCGGCTGGAATGGCGAACCCGAGCAAAGGAGATGAGAAATGAGGTGCGTTTTAGAAACCTTTCCCGATCACACGGTGTACCATCTTCTGGGTTTCTCATGCCTGTTTTCGATGTAGGAAGATGCCCTTGAACCTGGAGATTTGGGACCCATGGGATGGGTACCATGCAGTATTACTTGAAAGGGTCTGCGTTGGCTCACCCAACCTCACCGAACCTCTCAGCCCCAAGAGTGTCCACCCTTATGTCTCAATCAGCTGTGGGTCTAGATATGGTCAATCCAGGTTGCATCACAGCCCCTGAACGAATTTTGGAAGAATTTCTCTCTCTTTCACTGTCTTTGTTTCACGGGTTTTGAAAAGTAATTTATTTTTATAATGGGGTTTAGCTGCTTTTCACGGCTGTGTTTATGCCGCTTTACACCCCCTTGACTCACTTACAGAGAGATATCAATACATAGGTTTGAAGATTCTTACTAGTCAGATATATTCTTGTGCGGTGAATAGGGGGTGTTGAGTCCAGTTCACTGAAAAAGGAATAGGTCTTGTCTCTTACATATTGGGTTTATGGAACGGTATCTGAGCTAATTTGAAACCCTTGTTTTATGCATCACCCCACCTCACCTTGCCCGTTCAGCAGCCATAGTGTGTTTTCTAAACGTGTGACTCTGTTCTGTTTTGTAATTCAGTTCAAGTGTAGCGGTTTTTACATTCCCTCTAGAAGTGATATCTTATGATAAGTGTCTTTTTCTGTGTGACTTATTTCACTTAGAATCGTCGTACCTAAATCCACTCATCGTGCTGCTACTAGGCTTATGACGTGGATTTCATGGCTGAGTGATATTCCATTGTACATGAGGACCACAACTTCTTTATCCATTTTTCTCTTTCCTAGGATATTTAAGGTGTAATGAAGTGGGGGTTCTTGTCAACAGAGCAGCCCTAAACTTTGGGGTGCCTGTGTCTTGCTGATTTTTAGTTTTCCCAATTTATACGCCCATGAGTGGAAGTGCCCTATGCTCTCCAAGCTGTGTTTTTTAGATGTTTCAGAACACACCGTACACTTCTCCAGAGTGGCTGTTGGCAATTTACATCCCACCCATCAGCGTAGCAAGGCTCCCATTTCTCCATGGCCGGTCCTGCACTTCTGGTTTGGACACTTTTTTCCGCATGGCCCTTTTGCCCGCTGGGAAGCGAGACTTCTTTGGAGCGCTGATTTGCCTTTCCAGGTTGCTTGGTTGGCCAAAAAGGGCGTATGCGTTTTTTCCTGAATATATTCAGGAAAAAACGCATACGCCCTTTTTGGCCAAGGGCATCATTGTCCACGTTTGGCCGCTTTTCATGTGCTTTCAAGGCGATTCGAATCTACCTCCTGAAATCTGTTTCCTGCAATTCTGCCTTGCTTTCAAAGCCTCTTCGTTGCCTTCCCTTAATATATTTGTGGACGAGAGGTATCATTTAAAACTCTGCAGGTTTGTGAATTGCAGTGCCCCTGAGCTCCATTTTTCCACTCGCTTTTTTGGGAGCTGGCCGCAAAAGCGCAGGATTGCTTCAGGCCCTCTTCTGGTTCTGGGGGGCAGGCTGAGCTTGTGCTTAATTCTTCTTCCTGATGGGAAAATAGAGTGACCTGTGCCTGTCCCAACACCTAGAGCTAGTCTCTCATTGGTTCCCCCTCTTCCCGTTCATCCTCAGGACAAATTGCAACCTGTACGGAACAGGAGGTTAAAGGTGCTGATTCTCCAAGGAGGGAGATGGCTAGTAAATCGGCTGGAATGGCGAACCCGAGCACAAGGAGATGAGAAATGAGGTGCGTTTTAGAAACCTTTCCCGATCACACGGTGTACCATCTTCTGGGTTTCTCATGCCTGTTTTCGATGTAGGAAGATGCCCTTGAACCTGGAGATTTGGGACCCATGGGATGGGTACCATGCAGTATTACTTGAAAGGGTCTGCGTTGGCTCACCCAACCTCACCGAACCTCTCAGCCCCAAGAGTGTCCACCCTTATGTCTCAATCAGCTGTGGGTCTAGATATGGTCAATCCAGGTTGCATCACAGCCCCTGAACGAATTTTGGAAGAATTTCTCTCTCTTTCACTGTCTTTGTTTCACGGGTTTTGAAAAGTAATTTATTTTTATAATGGGGTTTAGCTGCTTTTCACGGCTGTGTTTATGCCGCTTTACACCCCCTTGACTCACGTACAGAGAGATATCAATACATAGGTTTGAAGATTCTTACTAGTCAGATATATTCTTGTGCGGTGAATAGGGGGTGTTGAGTCCAGTTCACTGAAAAAGGAATAGGTCTTGTCTCTTACATATTGGGTTTATGGAACGGTATCTGAGCTAATTTGAAACCCTTGTTTTATGCATCACCCCACCTCACCTTGCCCGTTCAGCAGCCATAGTGTGTTTTCTAAACGTGTGACTCTGTTCTGTTTTGTAATTCAGTTCAAGTGTAGCGGTTTTTACATTCCCTCTAGAAGTGATATCTTATGATAAGTGTCTTTTTCTGTGTGACTTATTTCACTTAGAATCGTCGTACCTAAATCCACTCATCGTGCTGCTACTAGCCTTATGACATTGATTTCATGGCTGAGTGATATTCCATTGTACATGAGGACCACAACTTCTTTATCCATTTTTCTCTTTCCTAGGATATTTAAGGTGTAATGAAGTGGGGGTTCTTGTCAACAGAGCAGCCCTAAACTTTGGGCTGCCTGTGTCTTGCTGATTTTTAGTTTTCCCAATTTATACGCCCATGAGTGGAAGTGCCCTATGCTCTCCAAGCTGTGTTTTTTAGATGTTTCAGAACACACCGTACACTTCTCCAGAGTGGCTGTTGGCAATTTACATCCCACCCATCAGCGTAGCAAGGCTCCCCTTTCTCCATGGCCGGTCCTGCACTTCTGGTTTGGACACTTTTTTCCGCATGGCCCTTTTGCCCGCTGGGAAGCGAGACTTCTTTGGAGCGCTGATTTGCCTTTCCAGGTTGCTTGGTTGGCCAAAAAGGGCGTATGCGTTTTTTCCTGAATATATTCAGGAAAAAACGCATATGCCCTTTTTGGCCAAGGGCATCATTGTCCACATTTTGCCGCTTTTCATGTGCTTTCAAGGCGATTCGAATCTACCTCCTGAAATCTGTTTCCTGCAATTCTGCCTTGCTTTCAAAGCCTCTTCGTTGCCTTCCCTTAATATATTTGTGGACGAGAGGTATCATTTAAAACTCTGCAGGTTTGTGAATTGCAGTGCCCCTGAGCTCCATTTTTCAACTCGCTTTTTTGGGAGCTGGCCGCAATAGCGCAGGATTGCTTCAGGCCCTCTTCTGGTTCTGGGGTCAGGCTGAGCTTGTGCTTAATTCTTCTTCCTGATGGGAAAATAGAGTGACCTGTGCCTGTCCCAACACCTAGAGCTAGTCTCTCATTGGTTCCCCCTCTTCCCGTTCATCCTCAGGACAAATTGCAACCTGTACGGAACAGTAGTTTAAAGGTGCTGATTCTCCAAGGAGGGAGATGGCTAGTAAATCGGCTGGAATGGCGAACCCGAGCAAAGGAGATGAGAAATGAGGTGCGTTTTAGAAACCTTTCCCGATCACACGGTGTACCATCTTCTGGGTTTCTCATGCCTGTTTTCGACGTAGGAAGATGCCCTTGAACCTGGAGATTTGGGACCCATGGGATGGGTACCATGCAGTATTACTTGAAAGGGTCTGCGTTGGCTCACCCAACCTCACCGAACCTCTCAGCCCCAAGAGTGTCCACCCTTATGTCTCAATCAGCTGTGGGTCTAGATATGGTCAATCCAGGTTGCATCACAGCCCCTGAACGAATTTTGGAAGAATTTCTCTCTCTTTCACTGTCTTTGTTTCACGGGTTTTGAAAAGTAATTTATTTTTATAATGGGGTTTAGCTGCTTTTCACGGCTGTGTTTATGCCGCTTTACACCCCCTTGACTCACGTACAGAGAGATATCAATACATAGGTTTGAAGATTCTTACTAGTCAGATATATTCTTGTGCGGTGAATAGGGGGTGTTGAGTCCAGTTCACTGAAAAAGGAATAGGTCTTGTCTCTTACATATTGGGTTTATGGAACGGTATCTGAGCTAATTTGAAACCCTTGTTTTATGCATCACCCCACCTCACCTTGCCCGTTCAGCAGCCATAGTGTGTTTTCTAAACGTGTGACTCTGTTCTGTTTTGTAATTCAGTTCAAGTGTAGCGGTTTTTACATTCCCTCTAGAAGTGATATCTTATGTTAAGTGTCTTTTTCTGTGTGACTTATTTCACTTAGAATCGTCGTACCTAAATCCACTCATCGTGCTGCTACTAGCCTTATGACGTTGATTTCATGGCTGAGTGATATTCCATTGTACATGAGGACCACAACTTCTTTATCCATTTTTCTCTTTCCTAGGATATTTAAGGTGTAATGAAGTGGGGGTTCTTGTCAACAGAGCAGCCCTAAACTTTGGGGTGCCTGTGTCTTGCTGATTTTTAGTTTTCCCAATTTATACGCCCATGAGTGGAAGTGCCCTATGCTCTCCAAGCTGTGTTTTTTAGATGTTTCAGAACACACCGTACACTTCTCCAGAGTGGCTGTTGGCAATTTACATCCCACCCATCAGCGTAGCAAGGCTCCCATTTCTCCATGGCCGGTCCTGCACTTCTGGTTTGGACACTTTTTTCCGCATGGCCCTTTTGCCCGCTGGGAAGCGAGACTTCTTTGGAGCGCTGATTTGCCTTTCCAGGTTGCTTGGTTGGCCAAAAAAGGCGTATGCGTTTTTTTCCTGAATATATTCAGGAAAAAACGCATATGCCCTTTTTGGCCAAGGGCATCATTCCACGTTTTGCCACTTTTCATGTGCTTTCAAGGCGATTCGAATCTACCTCCTGAAATCTGTTTCCTGCAATTCTGCCTTGCTTTCAAAGCCTCTTCGTTGCCTTCCCTTAATATATTTGTGGACGAGAGGTATCATTTAAAACTCTGCAGGTTTGTGAATTGCAGTGCCCCTGAGCTCCATTTTTCAACTCGCTTTTTTGGGAGCTGGCCGCAAAAGCGCAGGATTGCTTCAGGCCCTCTTCTGGTTCTGGGGGGCAGGCTGAGCTTGTGCTTAATTCTTCTTCCTGATGGGAAAATAGAGTGACCTGTGCCTGTCCCAACACCTAGAGCTAGTCTCTCATTGGTTCCCCCTCTTCCCGTTCATCCCTCAGGACAAATTGCAACCTGTACGGAACAGGAGGTTAAAGGTGCTGATTCTCCAAGGAGGGAGATGGCTAGTAAATCGGCTGGAATGGCGAACCCGAGCAAAGGAGATGAGAAATGAGGTGCGTTTTAGAAACCTTTCCCGATCACACCGGTGTACCATCTTCTGGGTTTCTCATGCCTGTTTTCGACGTAGGAAGATGCCCTTGAACCTGGAGATTTGGGACCCATGGGATGGGTACCATGCAGTATTACTTGAAAGGGTCTGCGTTGGCTCACCCAACCTCACCGAACCTCTCAGCCCCAAGAGTGTCCACCCTTATGTCTCAATCAGCTGTGGGTCTAGATATGGTCAATCCAGGTTGCATCACAGCCCCTGAACGAATTTTGGAAGAATTTCTCTCTCTTTCACTGTCTTTGTTTCACGGGTTTTGAAAAGTAATTTATTTTTATAATGGGGTTTAGCTGCTTTTCACGGCTGTGTTTATGCCGCTTTACACCCCCTTGACTCACTTACAGAGAGATATCAATACATAGGTTTGAAGATTCTTACTAGTCAGATATATTCTTGTGCGGTGAATAGGGGGTGTTGAGGCCAGTTCACTGAGCATCGAGTAGGTCTTGTCTACTACATATTGGGTTTATGGAACGGTATCTGAGCTAATTTGAAACCCTTGTTTTTATGCATCACCCCACCTCACCTTTCCCGTTCAGCAGCCATAGTGTGTTTTCTAAACGTGTGACTCTGTTCTGTTTTGTAATTCAGTTCAAGTGTAGCGGTTTTTACATTCCCTCTAGAAGTGATATCTTATGTTAAGTGTCTTTTTCTGTGTGACTTATTTCACTTAGAATCGTCGTACCTAAATCCACTCATCGTGCTGCTACTAGCCTTATGACGTTGATTTCATGGCTGAGTGATATTCCATTGTACATGAGGACCACAACTTCTTTATCCATTTTTTCTCTTTCCCTAGGATATTTAAGGTGTAATGAAGTGGGGGTTCTTGTCAACAGAGCAGCCCTAAACTTTGGGGTGCCTGTGTCTTGCTGATTTTTAGTTTTCCCAATTTATACGCCCATGAGTGGAAGTGCCCTATGCTCTCCAAGCTGTGTTTTTTTAGATGTTTCAGAACACACCGTACACTTCTCCAGAGTGGCTGTTGGCAATTTACATCCCACCCATCAGCGTAGCAAGGCTCCCATTTCTCCATGGCCGGTCCTGCACTTCTGGTTTGGACACTTTTTTCCGCATGGCCCTTTTGCCCGCTGGGAAGCGAGACTTCTTTGGAGCGCTGATTTGCCTTTCCAGGTTGCTTGGTTGGCCAAAAAGGGCGTATGCGTTTTTTCCTGAATATATTCAGGAAAAAACGCATACGCCCTTTTGGCCAAGGGCATCATTGTCCACGTTTTGCCGCTTTTCATGTGCTTTCAAGGCGATTCGAATCTACCTCCTGAAATCTGTTTCCTGCAATTCTGCCTTGCTTTCAAAGCCTCTTCGTTGCCTTCCCTTAATATATATGTGGACGAGAGGTATCATTTAAAACTCTGCAGGTTTGTGAATTGCAGTGCCCCTGAGCTCCATTTTTCAACTCGCTTTTTTGGGAGCTGGCCGCAAAAGCGCAGGATTGCTTCAGGCCCTCTTCTGGTTCTGGGGGCAGGCTGAGCTTGTGCTTAATTCTTCTTCCTGATGGGAAAATAGAGTGACCTGTGCCTGTCCCAACACCTAGAGCTAGTCTCTCATCTGTTCCCCCTCTTCCCGTTCATCCTCAGGACAAATTGCAACCTGTACGGAACAGGAGGTTAAAGGTGCTGATTCTCCAAGGAGGGAGATGGCTAGTAAATCGGCTGGAATGGCGAACCCGAGCAAAGGAGATGAGAAATGAGGTGCGTTTTAGAAACCTTTCCCGATCACACGGTGTACCATCTTCTGGTTTCTCATGCCTGTTTTTGATGTAGGAAGATGCCCTTGAACCTGGAGATTTGGGACCCATGGGATGGGTACCATGCAGTATTACTTGAAAGGGTCTTCGTTGGCTCACCCAACCTCACCGAACCTCTCAGCCCCAAGAGTGTCCACCCTTATGTCTCAATCAGCTGTGGGTCTAGATATGGTCAATCCAGGTTGCATCACAGCCCCTGAACGAATTTTGGAAGAATTTCTCTCTCTTTCACTGTCTTTGTTTCACGGGTTTTGAAAAGTAATTTATTTTTATAATGGGGTTTAGCTGCTTTTCACGGCTGTGTTTATGCCGCTTTACACCCCCTTGACTCACGTACAGAGAGATATCAATACATAGGTTTGAAGATTCTTACTAGTCAGATATATTCTTGTGCGGTGAATAGGGGGTGTTGAGTCCAGTTCACTGAAAAAGGAATAGGGTCTTGTCTCTTACATATTGGGTTTATGGAACGGTATCTGAGCTAATTTGAAACCCTTGTTTTATGCATCACCCCACCTCACCTTGCCCGTTCAGCAGCCATAGTGTGTTTTCTAAACGTGTGACTCTGTTCTGTTTTGTAATTCAGTTCAAGTGTAGCGGTTTTTACATTCCCTCTAGAAGTGATATCTTATGTTAAGTGTCTTTTTCTGTGTGACTTATTTCACTTAGAATCGTCGTACCTAAATCCACTCATCGTGCTGCTACTAGCCTTATGACGTTGATTTCATGGCTGAGTGATATTCCATTGTACATGAGGACCACAACTTCTTTATCCATTTTTCTCTTTCCTAGGATATTTAAGGTGTAATGAAGTGGGGGTTCTTGTCAACAGAGCAGCCCTAAACTTTGGGGTGCCTGTGTCTTGCTGATTTTTAGTTTTCCCAATTTATACGCCCATGAGTGGAAGTGCCCTATGCTCTCCAAGCTGTGTTTTTTAGATGTTTCAGAACACACCGTACACTTCTCCAGAGTGGCTGTTGGCAATTTACATCCCACCCATCAGCGTAGCAAGGCTCCCATTTCTCCATGGCCGGTCCTGCACTTCTGGTTTGGACACTTTTTTCCGCATGGCCCTTTTGCCCGCTGGGAAGCGAGACTTCTTTGGAGCGCTGATTTGCCTTTCCAGGTTGCTTGGTTGGCCAAAAAAGGCGTATGCGTTTTTTCCTGAATATATTCAGGAAAAAACGCATATGCCCTTTTTGGCCAAGGGCATCATTGTCCACGTTTTGCCACTTTTCATGTGCTTTCAAGGCGATTCGAATCTACCTCCTGAAATCTGTTTCCTGCAATTCTGCCTTGCTTTCAAAGCCTCTTCGTTGCCTTCCCTTAATATATTTGTGGACGAGAGGTATCATTTAAAACTCTGCAGGTTTGTGAATTGCAGTGCCCCTGAGCTCCATTTTTCAACTCGCTTTTTTGGGAGCTGGCCGCAAAAGCGCAGGATTGCTTCAGGCCCTCTTCTGGTTCTGGGGGGCAGGCTGAGCTTGTGCTTAATTCTTCTTCCTGATGGGAAAATAGAGTGACCTGTGCCTGTCCCAACACCTAGAGCTAGTCTCTCATTGGTTCCCCCTCTTCCCGTTCATCCTCAGGACAAATTGCAACCTGTACGGAACAGGAGGTTAAAGGTGCTGATTCTCCAAGGAGGGAGATGGCTAGTAAATCGGCTGGAATGGCGAACCCGAGCAAAGGAGATGAGAAATGAGGTGCGTTTTAGAAACCTTTCCCGATCACACGGTGTACCATCTTCTGGGTTTCTCATGCCTGTTTTCGACGTAGGAAGATGCCCTTGAACCTGGAGATTTGGGACCCATGGGATGGGTACCATGCAGTATTACTTGAAAGGGTCTGCGTTGGCTCACCCAACCTCACCGAACCTCTCAGCCCCAAGAGTGTCCACCCTTATGTCTCAATCAGCTGTGGGTCTAGATATGGTCAATCCAGGTTGCATCACAGCCCCTGAACGAATTTTGGAAGAATTTCTCTCTCTTTCACTGTCTTTGTTTCACGGGTTTTGAAAAGTAATTTATTTTTATAATGGGGTTTAGCTGCTTTTCACGGCTGTGTTTATGCCGCTTTACACCCCCTTGACTCACTTACAGAGAGATATCAATACATAGGTTTGAAGATTCTTACTAGTCAGATATATTCTTGTGCGGTGAATAGGGGGTGTTGAGGCCAGTTCACTGAGCATCGAGTAGGTCTTGTCTACTACATATTGGGTTTATGGAACGGTATCTGAGCTAATTTGAAACCCTTGTTTTATGCATCACCCCACCTCACCTTTCCCGTTCAGCAGCCATAGTGTGTTTTCTAAACGTGTGACTCTGTTCTGTTTTGTAATTCAGTTCAAGTGTAGCGGTTTTTACATTCCCTCTAGAAGTGATATCTTATGTTAAGTGTCTTTTTCTGTGTGACTTATTTCACTTAGAATCGTCGTACCTAAATCCACTCATCGTGCTGCTACTAGCCTTATGACGTTGATTTCATGGCTGAGTGATATTCCATTGTACATGAGGACCACAACTTCTTTATCCATTTTTCTCTTTCCTAGGATATTTAAGGTGTAATGAAGTGGGGGTTCTTGTCAACAGAGCAGCCCTAAACTTTGGGGTGCCTGTGTCTTGCTGATTTTTAGTTTTCCCAATTTATACGCCCATGAGTGGAAGTGCCCTATGCTCTCCAAGCTGTGTTTTTTAGATGTTTCAGAACACACCGTACACTTCTCCAGAGTGGCTGTTGGCAATTTACATCCCACCCATCAGCGTAGCAAGGCTCCCATTTCTCCATGGCCGGTCCTGCACTTCTGGTTTGGACACTTTTTTCCGCATGGCCCTTTTGCCCGCTGGGAAGCGAGACTTCTTTGGAGCGCTGATTTGCCTTTCCAGGTTGCTTGGTTGGCCAAAAAGGGCGTATGCGTTTTTTCCTGAATATATTCAGGAAAAAACGCATACGCCCTTTTTGGCCAAGGGCATCATTGTCCACGTTTTGCCGCTTTTCATGTGCTTTCAAGGCGATTCGAATCTACCTCCTGAAATCTGTTTCCTGCAATTCTGCCTTGCTTTCAAAGCCTCTTCGTTGCCTTCCCTTAATATATATGTGGACGAGAGGTATCATTTAAAACTCTGCAGGTTTGTGAATTGCAGTGCCCCTGAGCTCCATTTTTCAACTCGCTTTTTTGGGAGCTGGCCGCAAAAGCGCAGGATTGCTTCAGGCCCTCTTCTGGTTCTGGGGGGCAGGCTGAGCTTGTGCTTAATTCTTCTTCCTGATGGGAAAATAGAGTGACCTGTGCCTGTCCCAACACCTAGAGCTAGTCTCTCATCTGTTCCCCCTCTTCCCGTTCATCCTCAGGACAAATTGCAACCTGTACGGAACAGGAGGTTAAAGGTGCTGATTCTCCAAGGAGGGAGATGGCTAGTAAATCGGCTGGAATGGCGAACCCGAGCAAAGGAGATGAGAAATGAGGTGCGTTTTAGAAACCTTTCCCGATCACACGGTGTACCATCTTCTGGGTTTCTCATGCCTGTTTTTGATGTAGGAAGATGCCCTTGAACCTGGAGATTTGGGACCCATGGGATGGGTACCATGCAGTATTACTTGAAAGGGTCTTCGTTGGCTCACCCAACCTCACCGAACCTCTCAGCCCCAAGAGTGTCCACCCTTATGTCTCAATCAGCTGTGGGTCTAGATATGGTCAATCCAGGTTGCATCACAGCCCCTGAACGAATTTTGGAAGAATTTCTCTCTCTTTCACTGTCTTTGTTTCACGGGTTTTGAAAAGTAATTTATTTTTATAATGGGGTTTAGCTGCTTTTCACGGCTGTGTTTATGCCGCTTTACACCCCCTTGACTCACGTACAGAGAGATATCAATACATAGGTTTGAAGATTCTTACTAGTCAGATATATTCTTGTGCGGTGAATAGGGGGTGTTGAGTCCAGTTCACTGAAAAAGGAATAGGTCTTGTCTCTTACATATTGGGTTTATGGAACGGTATCTGAGCTAATTTGAAACCCTTGTTTTATGCATCACCCCACCTCACCTTGCCCGTTCAGCAGCCATAGTGTGTTTTCTAAACGTGTGACTCTGTTCTGTTTTGTAATTCAGTTCAAGTGTAGCGGTTTTTACATTCCCTCTAGAAGTGATATCTTATGTTAAGTGTCTTTTTCTGTGTGACTTATTTCACTTAGAATCGTCGTACCTAAATCCACTCATCGTGCTGCTACTAGCCTTATGACGTTGATTTCATGGCTGAGTGATATTCCATTGTACATGAGGACCACAACTTCTTTATCCATTTTTCTCTTTCCTAGGATATTTAAGGTGTAATGAAGTGGGGGTTCTTGTCAACAGAGCAGCCCTAAACTTTGGGGTGCCTGTGTCTTGCTGATTTTTAGTTTTCCCAATTTATACGCCCATGAGTGGAAGTGCCCTATGCTCTCCAAGCTGTGTTTTTTAGATGTTTCAGAACACACCGTACACTTCTCCAGAGTGGCTGTTGGCAATTTACATCCCACCCATCAGCGTAGCAAGGCTCCCATTTCTCCATGGCCGGTCCTGCACTTCTGGTTTGGACACTTTTTTCCGCATGGCCCTTTTGCCCGCAGGGAAGCGAGACTTCTTTGGAGCGCTGATTTGCCTTTCCAGGTTGCTTGGTTGGCCAAAAAGGGCGTATGCGTTTTTTCCTGAATATATTCAGGAAAAAACGCATACGCCCTTTTTGGCCAAGGGCATCATTGTCCACGTTTTGCCGCTTTTCATGTGCTTTCAAGGCGATTCGAATCTACCTCCTGAAATCTGTTTCCTGCAATTCTGCCTTGCTTTCAAAGCCTCTTCGTTGCCTTCCCTTAATATATTTGTGGACGAGAGGTATCATTTAAAACTCTGCAGGTTTGTGAATTGCAGTGCCCCTGAGCTCCATTTTTCATCTCGCTTTTTTGGGAGCTGGCCGCAAAAGCGCAGGATTGCTTCAGGCCCTCTTCTGGTTCTGGGGGGCAGGCTGAGCTTGTGCTTAATTCTTCTTCCTGATGGGAAAATAGAGTGACCTGTGCCTGTCCCAACACCTAGAGCTAGTCTCTCATCTGTTCCCCCTCTTCCCGTTCATCCTCAGGACAAATTGCAACCTGTACGGAACAGGAGGTTAAAGGTGCTGATTCTCCAAGGAGGGAGATGGCTAGTAAATCGGCTGGAATGGCGAACCCGAGCAAAGGAGATGAGAAATGAGGTGCGTTTTAGAAACCTTTCCCGATCACACGGTGTACCATCTTCTGGGTTTCTCATGCCTGTTTTTGATGTAGGAAGATGCCCTTGAACCTGGAGATTTGGGACCCATGGGATGGGTACCATGCAGTATTACTTGAAAGGGTCTTCGTTGGCTCACCCAACCTCACCGAACCTCTCAGCCCCAAGAGTGTCCACCCTTATGTCTCAATCAGCTGTGGGTCTAGATATGGTCAATCCAGGTTGCATCACAGCCCCTGAACGAATTTTGGAAGAATTTCTCTCTCTTTCACTGTCTTTGTTTCACGGGTTTTGAAAAGTAATTTATTTTTATAATGGGGTTTAGCTGCTTTTCACGGCTGTGTTTATGCCGCTTTACACCCCCTTGACTCACGTACAGAGAGATATCAATACATAGGTTTGAAGATTCTTACTAGTCAGATATATTCTTGTGCGGTGAATAGGGGGTGTTGAGTCCAGTTCACTGAAAAAGGAATAGGTCTTGTCTCTTACATATTGGGTTTATGGAACGGTATCTGAGCTAATTTGAAACCCTTGTTTTATGCATCACCCCACCTCACCTTGCCCGTTCAGCAGCCATAGTGTGTTTTCTAAACGTGTGACTCTGTTCTGTTTTGTAATTCAGTTCAAGTGTAGCGGTTTTTACATTCCCTCTAGAAGTGATATCTTATGTTAAGTGTCTTTTTCTGTGTGACTTATTTCACTTAGAATCGTCGTACCTAAATCCACTCATCGTGCTGCTACTAGCCTTATGACGTTGATTTCATGGCTGAGTGATATTCCATTGTACATGAGGACCACAACTTCTTTATCCATTTTTCTCTTTCCTAGGATATTTAAGGTGTAATGAAGTGGGGGTTCTTGTCAACAGAGCAGCCCTAAACTTTGGGGTGCCTGTGTCTTGCTGATTTTTAGTTTTCCCAATTTATACGCCCATGAGTGGAAGTGCCCTATGCTCTCCAAGCTGTGTTTTTTAGATGTTTCAGAACACACCGTACACTTCTCCAGAGTGGCTGTTGGCAATTTACATCCCACCCATCAGCGTAGCAAGGCTCCCATTTCTCCATGGCCGGTCCTGCACTTCTGGTTTGGACACTTTTTTCCGCATGGCCCTTTTGCCCGCAGGGAAGCGAGACTTCTTTGGAGCGCTGATTTGCCTTTCCAGGTTGCTTGGTTGGCCAAAAAGGGCGTATGCGTTTTTTCCTGAATATATTCAGGAAAAAACGCATACGCCCTTTTTGGCCAAGGGCATCATTGTCCACGTTTTGCCGCTTTTCATGTGCTTTCAAGGCGATTCGAATCTACCTCCTGAAATCTGTTTCCTGCAATTCTGCCTTGCTTTCAAAGCCTCTTCGTTGCCTTCCCTTAATATATTTGTGGACGAGAGGTATCATTTAAAACTCTGCAGGTTTGTGAATTGCAGTGCCCCTGAGCTCCATTTTTCATCTCGCTTTTTTGGGAGCTGGCCGCAAAAGCGCAGGATTGCTTCAGGCCCTCTTCTGGTTCTGGGGGGCAGGCTGAGCTTGTGCTTAATTCTTCTTCCTGATGGGAAAATAGAGTGACCTGTGCCTGTCCCAACACCTAGAGCTAGTCTCTCATCTGTTCCCCCTCTTCCCGTTCATCCTCAGGACAAATTGCAACCTGTACGGAACAGGAGGTTAAAGGTGCTGATTCTCCAAGGAGGGAGATGGCTAGTAAATCGGCTGGAATGGCGAACCCGAGCAAAGGAGATGAGAAATGAGGTGCGTTTTAGAAACCTTTCCCGATCACACGGTGTACCATCTTCTGGGTTTCTCATGCCTGTTTTTGATGTAGGAAGATGCCCTTGAACCTGGAGATTTGGGACCCATGGGATGGGTACCATGCAGTATTACTTGAAAGGGTCTTCGTTGGCTCACCCAACCTCACCGAACCTCTCAGCCCCAAGAGTGTCCACCCTTATGTCTCAATCAGCTGTGGGTCTAGATATGGTCAATCCAGGTTGCATCACAGCCCCTGAACGAATTTTGGAAGAATTTCTCTCTCTTTCACTGTCTTTGTTTCACGGGTTTTGAAAAGTAATTTATTTTTATAATGGGGTTTAGCTGCTTTTCACGGCTGTGTTTATGCCGCTTTACACCCCCTTGACTCACTTACAGAGAGATATCAATACATAGGTTTGAAGATACTTACTAGTCAGATATATTCTTGTGCGGTGAATAGGGGGTGTTGAGGCCAGTTCACTGAGCAAGGAGTAGGTCTTGTCTACTACATATTGGGTTTATGGAACGGTATCTGAGCTAATTTGAAACCCTTGTTTTATGCATCACCCCACCTCACCTTTCCCGTTCAGCAGCCATAGTGTGTTTTCTAAACGTGTGACTCTGTTCTGTTTTGTAATTCAGTTCAAGTGTAGCGGTTTTTACATTCCCTCTAGAAGTGATATCTTATGTTAAGTGTCTTTTTCTGTGTGACTTATTTCACTTAGAATCGTCGTACCTAAATCCACTCATCGTGCTGCTACTAGCCTTATGACGTTGATTTCATGGCTGAGTGATATTCCATTGTACATGAGGACCACAACTTCTTTATCCATTTTTCTCTTTCCTAGGATATTTAAGGTGTAATGAAGTGGGGGTTCTTGTCAACAGAGCAGCCCTAAACTTTGGGGTGCCTGTGTCTTGCTGATTTTTAGTTTTCCCAATTTATACGCCCATGAGTGGAAGTGCCCTATGCTCTCCAAGCTGTGTTTTTTAGATGTTTCAGAACACACCGTACACTTCTCCAGAGTGGCTGTTGGCAATTTACATCCCACCCATCAGCGTAGCAAGGCTCCCATTTCTCCATGGCCGGTCCTGCACTTCTGGTTTGGACACTTTTTTCCGCATGGCCCTTTTGCCCGCTGGGAAGCGAGACTTCTTTGGAGCGCTGATTTGCCTTTCCAGGTTGCTTGGTTGGCCAAAAAGGGCGTATGCGTTTTTTCCTGAATATATTCAGGAAAAAACGCATACGCCCTTTTTGGCCAAGGGCATCATTGTCCACGTTTTGCCACTTTTCATGTGCTTTCAAGGCGATTCGAATCTACCTCCTGAAATCTGTTTCCTGCAATTCTGCCTTGCTTTCAAAGCCTCTTCGTTGCCTTCCCTTAATATATTTGTGGACGAGAGGTATCATTTAAAACTCTGCAGGTTTGTGAATTGCAGTGCCCCTGAGCTCCATTTTTCAACTCGCTTTTTTGGGAGCTGGCCGCAAAAGCGCAGGATTGCTTCAGGCCCTCTTCTGGTTCTGGGGGGCAGGCTGAGCTTGTGCTTAATTCTTCTTCCTGATGGGAAAATAGAGTGACCTGTGCCTGTCCCAACACCTAGACCTAGTCTCTCATTGGTTCCCCCTCTTCCCGTTCATCCTCAGGACAAATTGCAACCTGTACGGAACAGGAGGTTAAAGGTGCTGATTCTCCAAGGAGGGAGATGGCTAGTAAATCGGCTGGAATGGCGAACCCGAGCAAAGGAGTTGAGAAATGAGGTGCGTTTTAGAAACCTTTCCCGATCACACGGTGTACCATCTTCTGGGTTTCTCATGCCTGTTTTCGACGTAGGAAGATGCCCTTGAACCTGGAGATTTGGGACCCTTGGGATGGGTACCATGCAGTATTACTTGAAAGGGTCTGCGTTGGCTCACCCAACCTCACCGAACCTCTCAGCCCCAAGAGTGTCCACCCTTATGTCTCAATCAGCTGTGGGTCTAGATATGGTCAATCCAGGTTGCATCACAGCCCCTGAACGAATTTTGTAAGAATTTCTCTCTCTTTCACTGTCTTTGTTTCACGGGTTTTGAAAAGTAATTTATTTTTATAATGGGGTTTAGCTGCTTTTCACGGCTGTGTTTATGCCGCTTTACACCCCCTTGACTCACTTACAGAGAGATATCAATACATAGGTTTGAAGATTCTTACTAGTCAGATATATTCTTGTGCGGTGAATAGGGGGTGTTGAGTCCAGTTCACTGAAAAAGGAATAGGTCTTGTCTCTTACATATTGGGTTTATGGAACGGTATCTGAGCTAATTTGAAACCCTTGTTTTATGCATCACCCCACCTCACCTTTCCCGTTCAGCAGCCATAGTGTGTTTCCTAAACGTGTGACTCTGTTCTGTTTTGCAATTCAGTTCAAGTGTAGCGGTTTTTACATTCCCTCTATAAGTGATATCTTAGGATAAGTGTCTTTTTCTGTGTGACTTATTTCACTTAGAATCGTCGTACCTAAATCCACTCATCGTGCTGCTACTAGCCTTATGACGTTGATTTCATGGCTGAGTGATATTCCATTGTACATGAGGACCACAACTTCTTTATCCATTTTTCTCTTTCCTAGGATATTTAAGGTGTAATGAAGTGGGGGTTCTTGTCAACAGAGCAGCCCTAAACTTTGGGGTGCCTGTGTCTTGCTGATTTTTAGTTTTCCCAATTTATACGCCCATGAGTGGAAGTGCCCTATGCTCTCCAAGCTGTGTTTTTTAGATGTTTCAGAACACACCGTACACTTCTCCAGAGTGGCTGTTGGCAATTTACATCCCACCCATCAGCGTAGCAAGGCTCCCATTTCTCCATGGCCGGTCCTGCATTTCTGCTTTGGACACTTTTTTCCGCATGGCCCTTTTGCCCGCTGGGAAGCGAGACTTCTTTGGAGCGCTGATTTGCCTTTCCAGGTTGCTTGGTTGGCCAAAAAGGGCGTATGCGTTTTTTCCTGAATATATTCAGGAAAAAACGCATACGCCCTTTTTGGCCAAGGGCATCATTGTCCACGTTTTGCCGCTTTTCATGTGCTTTCAAGGCGATTCGAATTTACCTCCTGAAATCTGTTTCCTGCAATTCTGCCTTGGTTTCAAAGCCTCTTCGTTGCCTTCCCTTAATATATTTGTGGACGAGAGGTATCATTTAAAACTCTGCAGGTTTGTGAATTGCAGGGCCCCTGAGCTCCATTTTTCAAGTCGCTTTTTTGGGAGCTGGCCGCAAAAGCGCAGGATTGCTTCAGGCCCTCTTCTGGTTCTGGGGTGCAGGCTGAGCTTGTGCTTAATTCTTCTTCCTGATGGGAAAATAGAGTGACCCGTGCCTGTCCCAACACCTAGAGCTAGTCTCTCATTGGTTCCCCCTCTTCCCCTTCATCCTCAGGACAAATTGCAACCTGTACGGAACAGGAGGTTAAAGGTGCTGATTCTCCAAAGAGGGTGATGTCTAGTAAATCGGCTGGAATGGCGAACCCGAGCAAAGGAGATGAGAAATGAGGTGCGTTTTAGAAACCTTTCCCGATCACACGGTGTACCATCTTCTGGGTTTCTCATGCCTGTTTTCGTTGTAGGAAGACGCCCTTGAACCTGGAGATTTGGGACCCATGGGATGGGTACCATGCAGTATTACTTGAAAGGGTCTGTTCTGGCTCACCCAACCTCACCAAACCTCTCAGCCCCAAGAGTGTCCACCCTCATGTCTCAATCAGCTGTGGGTCTAGATATGGTCAATCCAGGTTGCATCACAGCCCCTGAACGAATTTTGTAAGAATTTCTCTCTCTTTCACTGTCTTTGTTTCACGGGTTTTTAAAAGTAATTTATTTTTATAATGGGGTTTAGCTGCTTTTCACGGCTGTGTTTATGCCTCTTTACACCCCCTTGACTCACTTACAGAGAGATATCAATACATAGTTTTGAAGATTCTTACTAGTCAGATATATTCTTGTGCGGTGAATAGGGGGTGTTGAGTCCAGTTCACTGAGCAAGGAATAGGTCTTGTCTATTACATATTGGGTTTATGGAACGGTATCTGAGATAATTTGAAACCCTTGTTTTATGCATCACCCCACCTCACCTTTCCCGTTCAGTAGCCATAGTGTGTTTCCTAAACGTGTGACTCTGTTCTGTTTTGCAATTCAGTTCAAGTGTAGCGGTTTTTACATTCCCTCTATAAGTGATATCTTAGGATAAGTGTCTTTTTCTGTGTGACTTATTTCACTTAGAATCGTCTTACCTAAATCCACTCATCGTGCTGCTACTAGCCTTATGACGTTGATTTCATGGCTGAGTGATATTCCATTGTACATGAGGACCACAACTTCTTTATCCATTTTTCTCTTTCCTAGGATATTTAAGGTGTAATGAAGTGGGGGTTCTTGTCAACAGAGCAGCCCTAAACTTTGGGGTGCCTGTGTCTTGCTGATTTTTAGTTTTCCCAATTTATACGCCCATGAGTGGAAGTGCCCTATGCTCTCCAAGCTGTGTTTTTTAGATGTTTCAGAACACACCGTACACTTCTCCAGAGTGGCTGTTGGCAATTCACATCCCACCCATCAGCCTAGCAAGGCTCCCATTTCTCCATGGCCGGTCCTGCATTTCTGGTTTGGACACTTTTTTCCGCATGGCCCTTTTGCCTGCTGGGAAGCGAGACTTCTTTGGAGCGCTGATTGGCCTTTCCAGGTTGCTTGGTTGGCCAAAAAGGGCGTATGCGTTTTTTCCTGAATATATTCAGGAAAAAACGCATACGCCCTTTTTGGCCAAGGGCATCATTGTCCACGTTTTGCCGCTTTTCATGTGCTTTCAAGGCGATTCGAATCTACCTCCTGAAATCTGTTTCCTGCAATTCTGCCTTGCTTTCACAGCCTCTTCGTTGCCTTCCCTTAATATATTTGTGGACGAGAGGTATCATTTAAAACTCTGCAGGTTTGTGAATTGCAGGGCCCCTGAGCTCCATTTTTCAACTCGCTTTTTTGGGAGCTGGCCGCAAAAGCGCAGGATTGCATCAGGCCCTCTTCTGGTTCTGGGGGGCAGGCTGAGCTTGTGCTTAATTCTTCTTCCTGATGGGAAAATAGAGTGACCTGTGCCTGTCCCAACACCTAGAGCTAGTCTCTCATTGGTTCCCCCTCTTCCCGTTCATCCTCAGGACAAATTGCAACCTGTACGGAACAGGAGGTTAAAGGTGCTGATTCTCCAAGGAGGGAGATGGCTAGTAAATCGGCTGGAATGGCGAACCCGAGCACAAGGAGATGAGAAATGAGGTGCGTTTTAGAAACCTTTCCCGATCACACGGTGTACCATCTTCTGGGTTTCTCATGCCTGTTTTCGTTGTAGGAAGACGCCCTTGAACCTGGAGATTTGGGACCCATGGGATGGGTACCATGCAGTATTACTTGAAAGGGTCTGTGCTGGCTCACCCAACCTCACCAAACCTCTCAGCCCCAAGAGTGTCCACCCTTATGTCTCAATCAGCTGTGGGTCTAGATATGGTCAATCCAGGTTGCATCACAGCCCCTGAACGAATTTTGTAAGAATTTCTCTCTCTTTCACTGTCTTTGTTTCACGGGTTTTTAAAAGCAATTTATTTTTATAATGGGGTTTAGCTGCTTTTCACGGCTGTGTTTATGCCTCTTTACACCCCCTTGACTCACTTACAGAGAGATATCAATAAATAGGTTTGAAGATTCTTACTAGTCAGATATATTCTTGTGCGGTGAATAGGGGGTGTTGAGTCCAGTTCACTTAGCAAGGAATAGGTCTTGTCTATTACATATTGGGTTTATGGAACGGTATCTGAGCTAATTTGAAACCCTTGTTTTATGCATCACCCCACCTCACCTTTCCCGTTCAGCAGCCATAGTGTGTTTCCTAAACGTGTGACTCTGTTCTGTTTTGCAATTCAGTTCAAGTGTAGCGGTTTTTACATTCCCTCTATAAGTGATATCTTATGATAAGTGTCTTTTTCTGTGTGACTTATTTCACTTAGAATCGTCGTACCTAAATCCACTCATCGTGCTGCTACTAGCCTTATGACGTTGATTTCATGGCTGAGTGATATTCCATTGTACATGAGGACAAGAACTTCTTTATCCATTTTTCTCTTTCCTAGGATATTTAAGGTGTAATGAAGTAGGGGTTCTTGTCAACAGAGCAGCCCTAAACTTTGGGGTGCCTGTGTCTTGCTGATTTTTAGTTTTCCCAATTTATACGCCCATGAGTGGAAGTGCCCTATGCTCTCCAAGCTGTGTTTTTTAGATGTTTCAGAACACACCGTACACTTCTCCAGAGTGGCTGTTGGCAATTTACATCCCACCCATCAGCGTAGCAAGGCTCCCATTTCTCCATGGCCGGTCCTGCATTTCTGGTTTGGACACTTTTTTCCGCATGGCCCTTTTGCCCGCTGGGAAGCGAGACTTTTTTGAGCGATGATTTGCCTTTCCAGGTTGCTTGGTTGGCCAAAAAGGGCGCATGCGTTTTTTCCTGAATATATTCAGGAAAAAACGCATACGCCCTTTTTGGCCAAGGGCATCATTGTCCACGTTTTGCCGCTTTTCAGGTGCTTTCAAGGCGATTCGAATCTACCTCCTGAAATCTGTTTCCTGCAATTCTGCCTTGCTTTCAAAGCCTCTTCGTTGCCTTCCCTTAATATATTTGTGGACGAGAGGTATCATTTAAAACTCTGCAGGTTTGTGAATTGCAGTGCCCCTGAGCTCCATTTTTCAAGTCGCTTTTTTGGGAGCTGGCCGCAAAAGCGCAGGATTGCTTCAGGCCCTCTTCTGGTTCTGGGGGGCAGGCTGAGCTTGTGCTTAATTCTTCTTCCTGATGGGAAAATAGAGTGACCTGTGCCTGTCCCAACACCTAGAGCTAATCTCTCATTGGTTCCCCCTCTTCTCGTTCATCTTCAGGACAAATTGCAACCTGTACAGAACAGGAGGTTACAGGTGCTGATTCTCCAAGGAGGGAGATGGCTAGTAAATCGGCTGGAATGGTGAACCCGAGCAAAGGAGATGAGAAATGAGGTGCGTTTTAGAAACCTTTCCCGATCACACGGTGTACCATCTTCTGGGTTTCTCATGCCTGTTTTCGATGTAGGAAGATGCCCTTGAACCTGGAGATTTGGGACCCATGGGATGGGTACCATGCAGTATTACTTGAAGGGGTCTGCGTTGGCTCACCCAACCTCACCGAACCTCTCAGCCCCAAGAGTGTCCACCCTTATGTCTCAATCAGCTGTGGGTCTAGATATGGTCAATCCAGGTTGCATCACAGCCCCTGAACGAATTTTGTAAGAATTTCTCTCTCTTTCACTGTCTTTGTTTCACGGGTTTTGAAAAGTAATTTATTTTTATAATGGGGTTTAGCTGCTTTTCACGGCTGTGTTTATGCCGCTTTACACCCCCTTGACTCACTTACAGAGAGATATCAATACATAGGTTTGAAGACTCTTACTAGTCAGATATATTCTTGTGCGGTGAATAGGGGGTGTTGAGTCCACTTCACTGAGCAAGGAGTAGGTCTTGTCTATTACATATTGGGTTTATGGAACGGTATCTGAGCTAATTTGAAACCCTTGTTTTATGTATCACCCCACCTCACCTTTCCCGTTCAGCAGCCATAGTGTGTTTTCTAAACGTGTGACTCTGTTCTGTTTTGTAATTCAGTTCAAGTGTAGCGGTTTTTACATTCCCTCTATAAGTGATATCTTATGATAAGTGTCTTTTTCTGTGTGACTTATTTCACTTAGAGTCGTCGTACCTAAGTCCACTCACCGTGCTGCTACTAGCCTTATGACGTTGATTTCATGGCTGAGTGATATTCCATTGTACATGAGGACCACAACTTCTTTATCCATTTTTCTCTTTCCTAGGATATTTAAGGTGTAATGAAGTGGGGGTTCTTGTCTACAGTGCAGCCCTAAACTTTGGAGTGCCTGTGTCTTGCTGATTTTTAGTTCTCCCAATTTATACGCCCATGAGTGGAAGTGCCCTATGCTCTCCAAGCTGTGTTTTTTAGATGTTTCAGGACACACCGTATACTTCTCCAGAGTGGCTGTTGGCAATTTACATCCCACCCATCAGCGTAGCAAGGCTCCCATTTCTCCATGGCCGGTCCTGCATTTCTGGTTTTGACACTTTTTTCTCCATGGCCGTTTTGCCCCCTGGGAAGCGAGACATCTTTGTAGCGCTGATTTGCCTTCCCAGTTTGCTTGGTTGGCCAAAATGTGTGTATGTGTTTTTTCCTGAATATATTCAGGAAAAAACGCATACGCCCTTTTTGGCCAAGGGCATCATTGTCCACGTTTTGCCGCTTTTCATGTGCTTTCAAGGCGATTCGAATCTACCTCCTGAAATCTGTTTCCTGCAATTCTGCCTTGCTTTCAAATCGTCTTCGTTGCCCTTCCTCAATATATTTCTGGACGAGAGTTATCGTTTATAACTCTGCAGGTTTGTGAATTGCAGTGCCCCTGAGCTCCATTTTTCAAGTCGCTTTTTTGGGAGCTGGCCGCAAAAGGGCAGGATTGCTTCAGGCCTTATTCTGGTTCCGGTCGGCAGGCTAAGCCTGTGGTTAATTTTTCTTCCTGATGGGAAAATATAGTGACCTGTGCCTGTCCCAACACCTAGAGCTAGTCTCTCATTGGTTCCCCCTCTTCCCGTTCATCCTCAGGACAAATTGCAACCTGTACGGAACAGGAGGTTAAAGGTGCTCATTCTCCAAGGAGGGAGATGGCTAGTAAAGCGGCTGAAATGGTGAACCTGAACACAAGGAGATGAGAAATGAGGTGCGTTTTAGAAACCTTTCCCGATCACACGGTGTACCATCTTCTGGGTTTCTCATGCACGTTTTCGACGTAGGAAGATGCCCTTGAACCTGGAGATTTGGAACCCATGGAATGGGTACCATGCAGTATTACTTTAAAGGGTCTGCATTGGCTCACCCAACCTCACCAAACCTCTCAGCCCCAAGAGTGTCCACCCTTATGTCTCAATCAGCTGTGTGTCTAGATATGCTCAATCCAGGTTGCATCACAGCCACTGAACAAATTTTGTAAGAATTTCTCTCTCTTTCACTGTCTTTGTTTCATGGGTTTTGAAAAGTAATTTATTTTTATAATGGGGTGTAGCTGCTTTTCACGGCTGTGTTTTTGCCGCCTTACACCCCCTTGACTCACTTACCGAGAGATATCAATACATAGGTTTGAAGATTCTTACTAGTCAGATATATGCTTGTGTGGTGAATAGGGGGTGTTGAGTCCAGTCCAGTGAGCAAGGAGTAGGTGTTGTCTATTACATATTGGGTTTATGGAACGGTATCTGAGCTAATTTGAAACCTTTGTTTTATGCATCACCCCACCTCACCTTTCCCGTTCAGCAGCCATAGTGTGTTTTCTAAACGTGTGACTCTGTTCTGTTTTGTAATTCAGTTCAAGCGTAGCGGTTTTTACATTCCCTCTATAAGTGATATCTTATGATAAGTGTCGTTTTCTGTGTGACTTATTTCACTTAGAATCGTCGTACCTAAATCCACTCATCGTGCTGCTACTAGCCTTATGACGTTGATCTCATGCCTGAGTGATATTCCATTGTACATGAGGACCACAACTTTTTTATCCATTTTTCTCTTTCCTAGGATATTTAAGGTGTAATGAAGTGGAGTTTCTTGTAACCAGAGCAGCACTAAGCTTTGGGTTGCCTGTGTCTTTTTGATTTTTAATTTTCCCAATTTATACGCCCATGAGTGGAAGTGCCCTATTCTCTCTAGCTCTGTTTTTTAGATGTTTTAGGAAACACCATACCCTTCTCCAGACTCGCCATTGGCAATTTACATCCCGCCCATCAGTGTAACAAGGCTCCCTTTCCTCCTTGGCCTCTCCTGGATTTCTTGGTTTTACACTTTTTCAGGAAGTTCCTTTTGACCGATGGGAAGTGAGACCTCTTTGTAGTGCTGATTTGCATTTCCGGCTTGCTTGGTTTGCCTATAAGGGCCTATGCGTTTTTTCCTGAATTTATTCAGGAAAAAACGCATACGCCCTTTTTGGCCAAGTGCATCCTTGTCGACGTTTGGCCGCTTTTCATGTGCTTTAGTGGCTATTCGAATCTAACTCCTGAAATTTGTTTCCTGCAATTCTGCCTTGCTTTCCAATCCTTTTCGTTGCCTTCCCTCAATATAGTTTTGGACGATAATTATAATTTAAAACTCTGCAGGTTTGTGAATTGCAGTGCCCCTGAGCTCCATTTTTCAACTCGCTTTTTGGGAGCTTCCCGCAGAGCCGCTGGTTTGCTTCTGGCCCTGCTCTGGTTCTCAGTGGCAGGCTACGCCTTTGCTTAATTCTTCTTCCTGATTGGAAATTAGAGTGACATGTGCCTGTCCGAGCATCTAGGGCTTGGCTCTCCTTGTTTCTCCTCCTTCCCCTTTTTCCTTTGGACAAATTCCAAATTCTGTGCAACTGGATGTTGAAGGTGCTGACATCCTCAAGTGGGGAGATTTTAAGGAAAAAGGCTGGAGGGGTGAATCCAACAACCAGGAAATTAGGAGTTTTGGTTCCTTTTCCAAAATCTTCCTGATCCAACCGTGTTCCATCTTCTGGGTGTCACAGGCATGTTTTAGCTGTAGGAAAGGTCCCATGTATGTAAGGCGAACACCAGGGATTTTTTCCAAATCAGTGTCTCCCCAAGCTCCAATCTGGGGAATTTTTAAGCTACTGGTACATGTGTGTTCATTAAGGGACTTGGGCTGTAGGCAGAGTCCGAACTTTAGATGATTGAAGTCTTCAGGTTCAGAAACGCTCACCATCGGCCTCTTTTAGTTTCCATTTTATCTGTAGTTGATAGATGATGTCGATAGAGATATCTATTGTTTTTCAGATTATTTCCCCTTAGGGGTCATTAAAACATATTGAGTATAGTTCCCTGTGCTATACAGTAGATCCTTGTTGATGATATATTTTATACATAGCAGTGTGTATATGTTAATCCGAAACTGTTAATTTATCCCTCCTCCCACCTTTCCCCTTTGGTAATAAAAAAATATAAGATTTTATACTTCTCAGAAATCTAGGAGCTGAAAGAGAGGTATCATTTTCAATGGAAAATCATTCAAAACAAGGTTGAAACTTCAACCAAGATTATTAGATGTACATCCTTGGAAAGAAATCACTGCATTTCACTACTGTTGACCTGACAAATAAGACAAACCCCTCCACTGAACTTGCTTATAATAAAGTGATGGAAATATCAAATGGAAGTGTTAGAAACATCTTATTTTACACGAGCCTTATACACTGCTCTATGTTAATTACAGTTTGGCTCACACATCTGTTCATTGAAGTTACAATGTTCTCAAATTCTGTTACTGATCCTGCAGAGTGGGCCCCAACAAGGGTCTCCCTGCCCAGTGTCATTGGAGCCAACAGATCGAGACTGACTTTGGTTCAGAAGCAAAGGAAAACTTTATATTTTAATCAGAGAATGGAGAGGTGAGAGTGTGTGCTCCCCTGCGGGTTGTGGGCCGGGCTGCTGTGTAGGGATCCTGTCAGCATCAGCCAGAGGGAGGGGGCAGAGCTCTCGAGGGCCGGGTTGGCTGGAGCTCAGGCTCTATGTCGCAGAGTCTGCACAGGGCCCCACGAGCTGAGGTGTCGGCCCAGCCATCTTGCACTAGGAAATCGGGTCTGAAGTGCCGGGTGTGGGACCTCTGCATGTGGAAACCTAGGAGCAAGTGAAATTAGACAAAGTACAAAGGACAAAATGGTTAGACTTTATTTTATTGCCCAGATTCTATTTTTATCTCCCAGGAATTTTTAATGGGCTTTGCCAGTGACAAAGCCCTCCTCTGCCTTTTGTCCCATTCCTCATTCGTGGGGCACTGAGGGTGCAGACACCTCTTCTGTAAATGCTTCGTGCTGAGTTGGGTGTCCTCATACCTGGGGGGAGGGGCAGGACTTCTCTCCAGCAGCCTCCAGGTGAGGTGGATTGTCCCCAGGCCTCCTCCCTCACTGCTCGTCTGCCTGAGCACCAGCATTGGAAGTTTCATAGATTCTAATGACCTTTAAGGGTCCAGGAAAGAGATGTTCAGAGACGTTGCGGGGGGGTGGGCGGTTTTACCCTGCTCCACATTGGTTCGACCCCCTTAGGCTGACGGTTTCTGCCAGCCTAGATGCTCTGACCAGTAGTCTGCGCTTTCTTCAGTTAGGCCACTGAATTAACGTACAAACAGCACCAGGTATCAGAGCCCTGCTTGCTCAACTCCCAGACAGTCCAGGGCTGGTGGTGATCCAGGACCATGACGGCCACTCAGTCAACGGCCTTTTGAAGTAGCCAGGAGTACAGCCGGTCTCATTGGCCTCCGTCACCGCAGTGTCTGTAGGCTTTTCTATGGTGGCAGCGTTATTTACGGTTCCCCTGCCAAGTTTATTAGCTCCGCTCTGGGTGCAGTAAGTCCTGTAAGCAATAGTCTGCTCTTTTGGGGCACACTCTTGTTGTTTTCTGAGAGAAACTCCAGGTCAAGTGACGGTCACACGAGTCGTCATGGGGGCCCATTGCCCCCGGTTGTCTCTCTGGAGGTTGGTGTTGGACGGCCTCCTCACTCGAGGTCATTGTGCCCACGGAGCAATCCCTGCAACTTCAGGGCATGGTGGGTGGTTAGGATCACCAAGTGGCATCCTTTACCCTTACGAGGGAGCTGGACTTGCGGGCTGCTGATTTCCAGGTTTTTAGATACCCCCAGTATCCTGGTCAGATGGGGTGGCTGGCCAATGCCTGGAGGGCAGTCTTGCATTGTTCCATTTCAAGTGGTCCCAGTTTTTGCACTAATACTCCAAGGGCGATTCGCCTTGGACCAGGAATGTAAAGGTCAAAGGGTTTAGCTAACTTAAGGAGGTCCAGGGCAAGGGTCTGAATTGACTGCACTTTCCCTTCTTGAAAGGCCGCTTCTGGATTCTATTCAAAAGGATCATCATCTTTTCCTTTCAGTGTTTCATATAGAGGCCCAGTTATTGGACTGTAGTTAGGGATCCAGATGCAGCAAACCCCGGTCTCCCCAGGAACCCCTAAGCTGTCTTCTAGTTTTAGGAAGGGTGAGGCTGCAAATGGCTTCTTCCCTTTCCTGGGGTGGGCTTCTCCGACCTTCTGTGTGAATGAAACCCAGGAAGGTCACCTTAGTTTGTGATATTTGAGCCTTTTTCTTGGACACCTTCTATCTTTTATTGGCTAGGTAGTTCAGAGGCCTCCTTAGTCGGGCTGGTGATCAGAATGTCATCTGCATATTGAAGGAGGGTTCCCTTCTCCAGAGGTAGATCTTTTAGGTCTTTAGCTAATGTTTCCCAAAAGATGGTGTGGGGATTTTTGAACCCCTGGGGCAGGACGGCCCGGCAGCATTGTTTTTGTTGTATGTTGAGTCCTGCCACTCACAGCCAAAATTTCTTGTGACTCTGGGACTAATGGAATACAGAAGAAGGCATCATTGAAGTCTAATACAGAATACCATGTCCTGGTGTATGGTAGAATGACCAGCAGGGTGTAGGAATTTGGAACTACTAGATGTATATCCTCTGTGGCTTCACTGACTGTCCTGTCGTCCTCTACCAGGTACCCAGCAGCCCACGGGGCTCTTGTGGTCAGGCCCCTCCCAGGATATGGAGCTCACCTGGGCAGGTACCCAGCAGCCCATGGGACTCTCGGTGTTAGGCCACTCCCAGGATATGGAGTTCACCTGGGCATGTACCCAGCAACCCATGGGGTCCTCATGGTCAGGCCCCTCCCAGGATATGGAGCTCACCTGGGCAGGTATGCAGCAGCCCACAGGGCTCTCGTGGGCAGGCCCCTCCCTGGATATGGAGCTCCCCTGGACAGGTACCCTGGCAGGGCTGGGCACACAGGAACCGTGCACATAGCCCTCATTGCAGAGCACCCCCAGCACAACTGTAGCTCAGAGCTGACACAGAGCACCTCAGAGCAGAGCTTGAACTAACAAACAGCAGCTCCAACAGGTCTGTGACCCTAGGCTTCACTCTGTGCGGCCTCCCTCTGCCTGGTCTTCCAGGGGCTTCCACTGCAGCCGGGGCACCAGGCCTCTGTCTCCACCCACCACCCCTCCTCTCCCTGACTCCTGGGTTCCTCTCATTAGCAGAGGGTCTTCTTGAAGTTGTCTCCCACTCATGAACCAGATAAAATGATTAGAAAACAAGCCAGGGCTGCCGCCCCTTATCTATCCTGACTCTCGGAACCCTACACCTGTTCCTTGGATCTGGCCGGTGCAGCAAGGCACATTTTCTGCAACTCTGAGCCCCTGAGGGGCGAGGATTGGCTGGCCTGGGCAGCCTGACCCGGCCAGCCAGCCCTTCCCAGGTGTGCCTGGGTTGAGGTCAATATAAACACCCCTCCAGGCAGCAAAAGCCTCTGCAGCTGTGCCTGACGCCATATTCTCTGCCCCGTCAGCAGTCTCGGGGTTGGGATGGTGGGAGGGAGTAGGGCCCACGGCTCTATGAGTGGCCCGGTGTGACTGGGGCTCTGCTGGACTTCCTGCAGGAGTTGCCGGGCTGCCACCTGCTAAAGAGGAGGATGTGTCACCCATACTTGCTGCTGGAATTTCTCCCCGGGCAGAGGTGAGGAAGGAAAAAAGCAGTGGGGACCGGGACAGGAGGGGTACCTCAGGCAGGGAAATGGAAAGCTTCCAGACGAGTGCCCGGGGCCAGGACCATCCTGGCTGGCCTGCAGGCACCAAGTCGGCCTGCGTGTCCAAGCCCCTTCCTCTAGCTTTTAAAGTCTTTGCACACATTCAGGTGTTTTACCTGGGAAGGGTGGGAAAAGTTCAGCAGCAACTGGCCTGGGGCTCAGCTCACATTTACTCAGAGACGCCTCCTCACGGTCCCCCAGCTTTGCAATGAGGATGCTCCTTGTGTTGGGGCTGCTGGCTGCATGGGAAATGATTCCCCACCTGTGACCAACTTCAGAATTGTTTACCAGTGGAGCAAGTGCCCTGATAGGGTTTTCCTCTGTATGACCAGTGGGTTCTGTTTTTGTTTTTTTCTTTTTTGGTTCAAGGTAAGTTTTATTCCTCTTTTTGTATTTATGGATATAAGCATGGAAATAATTCATTCATACAAATACGTCTATGGGAAGGACAGAACTTTTTTTCTGTTTTATTTTTTTAAGTATTAATTATTTTTTAATTTTTGAATTTATTTTATTCATTTTTTTATACAGCAGGTTCTTATTGGTTATCTATTTTATACATATAAGTGTATATATGTCAATCCCAGGCTCGCAATTCATCCCACCACCACCACCCTGCCACTTTCCCCCCTTGGTGTCCATACATTTGTTCTATACATCTGTGTCTCTATTTATGCCTTGCAAACCGGTTCATCTGTACCATTTTTTCTAGGTTCCACATGTATGCGTTAATATACGATATTTGTTTTTCTCTTTCTGACTAACTTCACTCTGTATGACAGTCTCTAGATCTATCCACGTCTCTACAAATGACCCAATTTCATTCCTTTTTATGGCTGAGAAATATTGCATTTTATATATGTAGCACATCTTTTCCGTTCGTCTGTCTATGGGCACTTAGGTTGCTTCCATGACCTGGCTATTGTAAATAGTGCTGCAGTGAACATTGTGGTGAATATGTCTTTTTTTTTTTATGAATATGTCTTTTTGAATTATGGTTTTCTCTGGGTATATGGCCAGTAGTGGGATTGCTGGGTCATATGGTAATTCTATATTTAGTTTTTTAAGGAACCTCCATACTGTTCTCCATAGTGACTGTATCAACTTACATTCCCACAAATAGTGTAAGAGGGTTCCCTTTTCTCCACACCCTCTCCAGCATTTGTTGTTTGTAGATTTTCTGATGATGCCCATTCTAACTCGTGTGAGGTGATAACTCATTGTAGTTTTGGTTTATATTTCTCTAATAATTAGTGATGTTGAGCAGCTTTTCATGTGCTTCTTGGTCATCTGTATGTCTTCTTGGGACAAATGTCTATTTACGTCATCTGCCCATTTTTGGATTGGGTTGTTTGTTTTTTTACTGTTGAGCTGCATGAGCTGTTTATATACATTGGAGATTAATCTTTTGTCCATTGATTCGTTTGCAAATATTTTCTCCCATTCTGAGGGTTGTCTTTTCGTCTTGTTTGTAGTTTCCTTTGCTTTGCAAAAGCTTTTAGGTTTCATTTGCTCCCATTTGTTTATTATTGTTTTTTATTCCATTACTCTAGGAGGTGGATCAAAAAAGACCTTGCTGTGATTTATGTCAAAGAGTATTCTTCCTATGTTTTCCTCTAAGAGTTTTATAGTGTCCGGTCTTACATTTTGGTCTCTAATGCATTTTGAGTTTATTTTTTGTGTATGGTGTTAGGGAGTGTTCTAATTTCATTCTTTTACATGTAGCTGTCCATTTTTCCCAGCACCACTTATTGAAGAGACTGTCTTTTCTCCATTGTATATCCTTGCCTCCTTTGTCATAGATTAGTGGGTCATAGGTGTGTAGGTTTATCTCTGGGCTTTCTTTTTTTTTTTTTCTTTTACATCTTTATTGGAGTATAATTGCTTTACAATTGTGTGTTAGTTTCTGCTGTATAAAAAAGTGAATCAGCTATGCGTATACATATAACACCATATCCCCTCCCTCTTGCACCTCCCTCTCACTCCCTTATCCCACCCTTTTAGGTGGTCACAAAGCACAGAGCTGATCTCCCTGTGCTATGTGACTGCTTCCCAGTAGCTATCAATTTTACATTTGGTAGTGTATATATGTCCATACCACTCTCTCACTTTGTCCCAGCTTACCCTTCCCCCTCCCCATGTCCTCAAGTCCTTTCTCTACGTCTGTGTCCTTAATCCTTTCCTGCCCCTAGGTTCTACATAAACTTTTTTTTTTTAGATTCCATATATATGTGTTAGCATACAGTGTTTGTTTTTCCCTTTCTGACTTACTTCACTCTGTAGGACAGACTCTAGATCCATCTACCTCACTAAAAATAACTCAATTTCGTTTCTTTTTATGGCTGAATCATGTTCCATTGTATATATGTGCCACATCTTCTTTATCCATTTGTCTGTTGATGGACACTTAGGTTGCTTCCATGTCCTGGCTATTGTAAATAGAGCTACAGTGAACATTGTGGTACATGACTCTTTTTGAATTATGGTTTTCTCAGGGTAAATGTCCAGGAGTGGGTTTGCTGGGTTGTATGGTAGTTCTATTTTTAGTATTTAAGGAACCTTCATACCGTTCTCCCTAGTGGCTATATCAATTTACATTCCCACCAACAGTGCAAGAGGGTTCCCTTTTCTCCAATTAATGCCTCTCCAGCATTTATTGTTGGTAGATTTTTTGATGATGGCCATTCTGACTGGTGTGAGGTGATACCTCGCTGTAGTTTTGATTTGCATTTCTCTAATGATTAGTGATGTTCAGCATCCTTTCATGTGTTTGTTGGCAACCTGTATATCTTCTTTGGAGAAATGTCTATTTAGGTCTTCTGCCCATTTTTGGATTGGGTTGTTTGGTTTTGTGATATTGAGCTACATGAGCTGCTTTTTGGAGATTAATCCTTTGCCATTTGCTTCATTTGAAAATATTTTCTCCCATTCTGATGGTTGTCTTTTCATCTTGCTTATGTTTTCCTTTGCTGTGCAAAAGAATTTATGTTTCATTAGGTCCCATTTTTTAATTTTTGTTTTTATTTCCATTTCTCTAGGAGGTGGGTCAAAAAGGATCTTGCTGTGATTTATGTCATAGACTGTTCTGCTTATGTTTTCCTCTAAGAGTTTTATAGTGGCTGGTCTTATATTTAGGTCTCTAATCCATTTTGAGTTTATTTTTGTGTATGGTATTAGGGAGTGTTCTAATTTCATTCTTTTACATGTAGCTGTCCAGTTTTCCCAGCACCACTTACTGAAGACACTGTCTTTTCTCCGTTGTATACCCTTGCCTCCTTTGTCATAGATTAGTTAACCATAGGTACGTGGGTTTATCTCTGTGCTTTCTATCCTGTTCTATTGACCTATATTTCTGTTTTTGTGTCAGTACCATATTATCTGATTACTGTAGCTTTGTAATATAGTCTGAAGTCTGGAAGTCTGATTCCTCCAGCTCTTTTTTTTCCCCCTCAAGACTGCTTTGGCTATCCAGGGTCTTTTGTGTCTCCCTACAAATTTTAAGATTTTTTTTTCTTGTTCTGTAGAAAATGCCAAAAGTATTTTGATCGGGATTGCATTAAATCTGTAGATTGCTTTGGGTAGTACAGTCATTTTCACAATATTGATTCTTCTAATCCAAGAACATGGTATATGTCTCCATCTGTTTATATCATCTTTGATTTCTTTCATCAGCATCTTATAGTTTTCTGAGTACAGGTCTTTTACTTCCTTAGGTAGGTTTATTCCTAGGTATTTTATTCTTTTTGTTGCAGTGGTAATGGGATTGTTTCCTTAATTTCTCTTTCTGATCTTTCATTGTTAGTGTATAGGAATGCAAGCAATTTCTGTGCATTAATTTTGTATCCTGCAACTTTACCAGATTCATTGATTAGCTCCAGTGGTTTTCTGGTGGCATCTTTAGGATTCTCTATCTATGATATCATGTCATCTGCAAACAGTGACAATTGTACTCCTTCTTTTCCTTTTTGTATTCCTTTTATTTCTTTTTCTTCTCTGATTGCCATGGCTAGGACTTCCAAAACTATGTTGAATAGCAGTGGTGAGAGTGGACATCCTCGTCTTGTTCCTGATCTTAGAGGAAACGCTTGCAGTTTTTCACCATTGAGAATGGTGTTTGCTGCGGGTTTGTCATATATGACCTTTATTATGTTGAGGTAGTTTCCCTCTATGCCCACACTCTGCAGAGTTTTTATCGTAAATGGGTGTTGAATTTTCACAAAATCTTTTCCTTCATCTATTGAGATGATCATATGGTTTTATTCTACAATTTGTTAATACGGTGTATCACATTGATTTGTGTATATTGAAGAATCCTTGCATCCCTGGGATACACCCCACTTGATCATGGTGTATGATCCTTTTAATGTGTTGTTTGATTCTGTTTGCTAGTATTTGGTTGAGGATTTTTACATCTATATTCATCAGTGATATTGGTCTATAATTTTCTTTCCGTGTAGTATCTCTGTCTGATTTTGGTATCAGGGTGATGGTGGTCTCATAGAATGAGTTTGGGAGTGTTCCTTCCCCTGCAATTGTTTTGAAGAATTTGAGAAGGTTGGGTGTTAGCTCTTCCCTAATGTTTGATAGAATTCACCTGTGATGCCATCTGGTTCTGGACTTTTGTTTGTTGGAAGATTTTTAATCACAGTTTCAAATTCATTGCTTGTGATAGGTTTGTTCATATTTTCTATTTCTTCCTGGTTCAGTCTTGGAAGGTTATCCCTTTCTAAGAATTTGTCCATTTCTTCCAGGTTGTCCATTTTATTGGCATAGAGTTGCGTGTAGTAGTCTCTTAGGATGCTTTGTATTCCTGTGGTGTCTGTTGTAACTTCTCCTTTTTCACTTCTAATTTTGTTGATTTGAGTCCTCTCCCTCTTTTTCTTGAGTCTGGCTAAAGGTTGATCATTATTGCTTATCTTCTCAAAGAACCAGCTTTTAGGTTTATTGATCTTTGCTTTCGTTTTCTTTGTTTCTATTTCATTTATTTCTGCTCTGATCTTTAAGATTTCTTTCCTTCTACTAACTTTGGGTTTTGTTCTTCTTTCTCTAGTTCCTCTAGGTGTAAGGTTAGATTGTTTATTTGAGATTTTTCTTGTTTCTTGAGGTAGGCTTGTATTGCTATAAACTTCCCTCTTAGAACTGCTTTTGCCGCATCCCATAGGTTTTGGATCATCGTGTTTTTGTTGTCATTTGTCTCTAGGTAGTTTTTGATTTCCTCTTTGATTTCTTCAGTGATCTCTTGGTTATTTAGTAACGTATTGTTTAGCCTCCATGTGTTTGTGTTTTTTACGGTTTTTTTCCGTGTAATTGATTTCTAATCTCATAGCATTGTGGTCGGAACAGCTGCTTGACATGATTTCAGTTTTCTTAAATTTACTGAGGCTTTGTGACCCAAGATGTGATCTATCCTGGAGAATGTTCCGTGTGCAGTTAAGAAGAACGTGTAATCTGCTGTTTTTGGATGGAATGTCCTATAAATATCAATTAACTCTATCTGGTCTATTGTGTCATTTAAAGCTTGTGTTTCCTTATTAATTTTCTGTCTGGCTGATCTCCACTGGTGTAAGTGAGCTGTTAAAGTCCCCCACTATTATTGTGTTACTGTTGATTTCCTCTTTTATAGCTGTTAGCAGTTGCCTTATACATTGAGGTGCTCCTATGTTGGGTACATATATATTTATAATTGTTATATCTTCTTCTTGGATTGATCCCTTGACCATTATGTAGTGTCTTTCCTTGTCTCTTGTAGCATTCTTTATTTTAAAGTCTATTTTATCTGATATGAGTATTGCTACTCCAGGTTTCTTTTGATTTTCATTTGCATAGAGTATATTTTTCCATCGCCTCACTTTCAGTCTGTATGTGTCCCTAGGTCTGAAATGGGTCTCTTGTAGACAGCATATATATGGGTCTTGTTTTTGTATCCATTCAGCGAGCCTGTGTCTTTTGGTTGGAACATTTAGTGCATTCACGTTTAAGGTAATTATCGATATGTATGTTCCTATTACTATTTTCTTAATTGTTATGGGGTTGTCTTGGTGGGTCCTTTTCTTCTCTTGTGTTTCCCACTTAGAGAAGTTCCTTTAGCATTTGGTGTAAAGCTGGTTTCATGGTGCTGAATTCTCTTAGCTTTTGCTTGTCTGTAGGGCTTTTGATTTCTCCATCAAATCTGAATGAGATCTTTGCAGGGTGGAGTACTCTTGGTTGTAGGTTCTTCCCTTTCATCACTTTAAATTGATCATGCCACTCCCTTCTGGCTTGTAGATATTCTGCTGAGAAATCAGCTGTTATTCTTATGGGAGTTCCCTTGTATGTTATTTGTCATTTTTCCCTTGCTGCTTTCAATAATTTTTCTTTGTCGTTAATTTTTGTCAATTTGATTACTATGTGTCTTGTCATTTTTCTCCTTCGGTTTATCCTGCCTGGGACTCTCTGTGCTTCTGGACTTGGGTGGCTATTTCTTTTCCCGTGCTAGGGAAGTTTTTGACCATAATCTCTTCAAATATATTCTCGGGTCCTTTCTCTCTCTTCTCCTTCTGGGATCCCTATCATGCGAATGTTGTTGTGTTTAATGTTGTCCCAGAGGACTCTTGGGGTGTCTTCATTTATTTTCATTCTTTTTCTTTATTCTTTTCCATGGCAGTGATTTCCACCTTTCTGTCTTCCAGGTCACTTATCCGTTCTTCTGCCACAGTTATTCTGCTACTGATTTCTTCTAGTATATTTTTCATTTCAGTTATTACATTGTTCACCTCTGTTTGTTTGTTCTTTAATTCTTCTAGGTGTTTGTTCCTTAATTCTTCTAGGTCTTTGTTAAGCATTTCTTGTGTCTTCTCGATCTTTGCCTCCTTTCTTTTTCCAAGGTCTTGGCTCAACTTCACTATCATTATTCTGAATTCTTTTTCTGGAAGGTTCCCTATCTCCACGTCATTTCGTTTTTTTTTTTTTTCTGGGGTTTTATCTTGTTCCTTGATCTGGTATAAAGTCCTCTGCCTTTTCATTTTGTCTATCTTTCTGTGAATGTGGTTTTCCTTCCACAGGATGCAGAATTGTAGTTCTTCTTGCTTCTGCTGTCTGCTCTCTGGTGGATGAGTCTATCTTAGAGGCTTGTGCAAGCTTCCTGATGGGAGGGACTGGTGGTGGGTAGAGCTGGGTGTTGCTTTGGTGGGCAGAGCTTTAATCCGCTTGTCTGCAGATTAAATAAAACTTTAATAAAAAGTTTAATCCGCTTGTCTGCTGATGCATGGGGCTGGGTTCCCTCCCTGTTGGTTGTTTGGCCTGAGGCGACCCAGCACTGGAGCCTACCTTGCTCTTGGTGGGGCTAATGGCAGACTCTGGGAGGGCTCACACCAAGGAGTATTTCCCAGAACTTCTGCTGCCAGTGTCATTGTCCTCACGGTGAGCCACAGCCACAGCCACCACCTGCCTCTGCAGGAGACCCTCTAAAAGTAGCAGGTAGTTCTGGTCATTCTCCTACAGGGTCACTGCTCCTTCCCCTGGGTCCTGATGTGCACACTACTTTGTGTGTGCCCTCCAAGAGTGGAGTATCTGAGTGGAGTTGAGACTCTGAGACTCTGCGTGGAGTCACACAGACTCTGGGTCCTGTGAAGCTTCGATGTTTTGTGGTTCTAGAAATCCTATAGGAGACGGTCCACAGCAGGTGAAGCTAATGTTGTCAGTAGAGGTGTTGAAGCCAAAGATCTGCAGTTCCGACTAGAGGTGCCGATGTACATACAGGACAAAATCATCTCGTGTGAATTTAGTTCAGGCATGTTTAAGATGAATGCAGTCATGTTAATGCCTACCATATTCTATCTTGAGCCTCTCCTCAGGGAACACCTCCTCAGTTCCTGAGGCTCCTGTAAGTCATGTACAAGGGACTGGAGAGTGGGCTCTGTCCAGTCTGAGCCCTGAGTTACCCTGTGTGTATCTTAGGATGCTTTGTATTTCTGTGGTGTCTGTCTGTTGTAACATCATCTCTTTCATTTCAGATTTATTTGGGCCCTCTCTTTTTAAAAAACATACTACTGTTGTCTTTTATTCTTTACAGAAGTTTAATAAGTGTTTGATCTACTATCCTTACCCTATGTATACTTTTTGCAGTGAGATTTTTACTTTTCTTTGTTTCCTTGTTACTATCAATAATTAGTGAGACTTCTTTTAAGCTACCTTCAACATTGCTTATAAAGCTGCTTTATTAGTGATGACAGAGCCTTAATGGAAGTCATGTTCTGGTTGTAAATTAGAATGCAATGTGCCAGCAAAAAGCCCCTTAAGTTTATGTCTCATTACTTCTTGTTCTTTTTTTAATTTAATTTTTATTTTTTGTCAGAGCAAATTTGATTAAAATGTTTTGTTTCTTCTAGGTGTGCAAGATGTGGTTCTTTTAAACATATACATATATCTATTCTTCTTTGCATCATTTTCCCATGTAGGTTATGACACAATGTTGAGCAGTCTTGTCTTGGTATTACATAGGTCTTTGGTGATTACATATTTCACATGTGTTTCTATATCTATCTTAACCCCAATATCCTAATGTATCCAATCCTCACACCTATCCATTTGCTGAACCATAAGTTTGTTTAATGAATCTGTGATTGCATTTCTCTGTGGAAATATCTTTATTGGTATCAATTTTTAGCTAAGACCTATAAGTGATATTATAGGATATGTGTCTTTGGCTTTCTGACTTAGTACAATTTGCCTGATTACCTCAAGAATCATACATGGTGCTGCAAATGGCATTGTTTCATTTTTTTCCCTGGCTAATATTCCATCTGTACGTGTACCAGTTCTTCTTTGGCCACGCACCTCTTGATGGACTTTCTGGTTGCCTCCATGTCTTGGCTATTGTAATACTGCTGCAATGCATATTTTCTTGCCTGTGTCTTTCCAGTTCTATCTTCTTATGTTATAGGCCTAGGAGTGGGCTTGCTGTATCATATGGTAGCTCAGTGTGTACGTTTTAAAGGCACCACCATTCAGTTCTCATTAGTGGCTCTTTCCAGGTTACGTCCCACTTAAAAGTGAGGGTATGCATTTCTCAAAAACACCTTCAATATTTATTGTTTGCAGTTTTCTTGCTGATGGTTATTCTAACAGGTGCGAGCTGATACCTCTCTGTGGTTGAATTTGCATGTGTCCCAAAATCTGTTGAAATTGAGCTTTAAAGCATGCCCTTTCTATTTATCAAACTGTGATTACAGCTTAGTTCTTCAAAGTGTTTTCTTAAAGTAAGTGTCACATTTTGAAAATTTTTGGCCATTACCTCCCTCAAGACATTTTGAAGGCAGGTTTCATTTACAGCCCTGAAGTACTTGTTCATATGAAGTGACCATTAGCACAGGTTTGAAAGCTGCTTTGGTAGGTAACGGCCGGAGGGCGGGAGCCTTTCCACGTTCCCCAATCTGGTAACTAGGGAAGGAGCCTTCAGCCCCAAAAGTGTCCACCCTTATGTCTCATCCAGCTGTGGAACTACATATGGTCAATCTAGGTTGCATCACAGCCCCTGAATGAATTGTGTGAGAATTTCTCTCTCTTTCAAAGTCTTTGTTTCATGGGTATTTAAAAGTAGTTTATTTTTATAATGGGGTTTAGGTGCTTTTCACTGCTGTGTTTATGCCGCTTTACACCCACTTGACTCACTTACAGAGAGATATCAATACATAGGTTTGAAGATTCTTACTAGTCAGATATACTCTTGTGCGGTGAATAGGGGGTGTTGAGTCCAGTTCACTGAGCAAGGAGTAGGTCTTGTCTATTACATATTGGGTTTATGGAACGGTATCTGAGCTAATTTGAAACCCTTGTTTTATGCATCACCCCACCACACCTTTCCCGTTCAGCAGCCATAGTGTGTTTTCTAAATGTTTGACTCTGTTCTGTTTTGTAATTCAGTTCAAGTGTAACGGTTTTTACATTCCCTCTGTAAGTGATATCTTATGATAAGTGTCTTTTTCTGTGTGACTTATTTCACTTAGAATCTTCGTACCTAAATCCACTCATCATGCTGCTACTAGTCTTATGACATTGATTTCATGGCTGAGTGATATCCCATTGTACATAAGGAACAAAATTTCTTTATCCATTTTTATCTTTCCTGGGATATTTAAGGTGTAATGAAGTGGAGGTTCTTGTCAACAGAGCAGCCCTAAACTTTGGAGTGCCTGTGTCTTCCTGATTTTTGGTTTTCCCAATTTATACACCCATGAGTGGAAGTGCCCTATGCTCTCTAAGCTGTGTTTTTTAGATGTTTCAGGACACACCGTACACTTCTCCAGAGTGGCTGTTGTCAATTTACATCCCGCCCATCAGCGTAACAAGGCTCCCATTTCTCCAGGGCCTGTCCTGCATTTCTGGTTTTGACACTTTTTTCAGCATGGCACTTTTGCCCGATGGGAAGCGAGACTACTTTGTAGCGCTCATTTGCATTTCCAGGTTGCTTAGTTGGCCAAAAAGGGCGTATGCGTTTTTTCCTGAATATATTCAGGAAAAAACGCATATGCCCTTTTTGGCCAAGGGCATCACTGTTGACGTTTTGCCGCTTTTCATGTACTTTCAAGGCGATTCGAATCTACCTCCTGAAATCTGTATCCTGCAATTCTGCCTTGCTTTCAAATCCTCTTCGTTGCCTTCCCTCAATATATTTGTGGACGAGAGTTATCATTTATAACTCTGCAGGTTTGTGAATTGCAGTGCCCCTGAGCTCCATTTTTCAAGTCGCTTTTTGGGAGTTGGCCGCAAAAGTGCAGGATTGCTTCGGGCCCTCTTCTGGTTCTGGGGGGCAGGCTGAGGCTGTGGTTAATTCTTCTTCCTGATGGGAAAATAGAGTGACCTGTGCTGTCCCAACCACTAGAGGTAGTCTATCATTGGTTCCCCCTCTTCCCGTTCATCCTCAGGACAAATTGCAACCTGTACGGAACAGGAGGTTAAAGGTGCTGATTCTCCAAGGAGGGAGATGGCTTGTAAAAGGGCTGGAATGGCGAACCCGAGCACAAGGAGATGAGAAATGAGGTGCGTTTTAGAAACCTTTCCCGATCACACGGTGTACCATCTTCTGGGTTTCTCATGCACGTTTTCGACGTAGGAATATGCCCTTGAACCTGCAGATTTGGGACCCATGGGATGGTACCATGCAGTATTACTTTAAAGGGTCTGCATTGGCTCACGCAACCTCACCAAACCTCTCAGCCCCAAGAGTGTCCACCCTTATGTCTCAATCAGCTGTGGGTCTAGATATGGTCAATCCAGGTTGCATCACAGCCCTTGAACGAATTTTGTAAGAATTTCTCTCTCTTTCACTGTCTTTGTTTCACGGGTTTTGAAAAGAAATTTATTTTTATAATGGGGTTTAGCTGCTTTTCACGGCTGTGTTTATGCCGCTTTACACCCCCTTGACTCACTTACAGAGAGATATCAATAGATAGGTTTGAAGATTCTTACTAGTCAGATATATTCTTGTGCGGTGAATAGGGGGTGTTGAGTCCAGTTCACTGAGCAAGGAGTAGGTCTTGTCTATTACATATTGGGTTTATGGAACGGTATCGGAGCTAATTTGAAACCCTTGTTTTATGCATCACCCCATCTCACCTTTCCCTTTCAGCAGCCATAGTTTGTTTTCTATACGTGTGACTGTGTTCTGTTTTGTAATTCACATCAACTGTAGCGGTTTTTACATTCCCTCTATAAGTGATATCTTATGATAAGTGTCTTTTTCTGTGTGACTTATTTCACTTAGAATCGTCGTACCTAAATCCACTCATCGTGCTGCTACTAGCCTTATGACGTTGATTTCATGGCTGAGTGATATTCCATTGTACATGAGGACCCCAACTTCTTTATCCATTTTTCTCTTTCCTAGGATATTTAAGGTGTAATGAAGTGGGGGTTCTTTTCAACAGAGCAGCCCTAAACTTTGGGGTGCCTGTGTCTTGCTGATTTTTGGTTTTCCCAATTTATACACCCATGAGTGGAAGTGCCCTATGCTCTCTAAGCTGTGTTTTTTAGATGTTTCAGGACACACCGTACACTTCTCCAGAGTGGCTGTTGTCAATTTACATCCCACCCATCAGCGTAGCAAGGCTCCCATTTCTCCATGGCCTGTCCTGCATTTCTGGTTTTGACACTTTTTTCAGCATGGCCCTTTTGCCCGATGGGAAGCGAGACTAGTTTGTAGCGCTGATTTGCCTTTCCAGGTTGCTTGGTTGGCCAAAAAGGGCGTATGCGTTTTTTCCTGAATATATTCAGGAAAAAACGCATACGCCCTTTTTGGCGAAGGGCATCACTGTTGACGTTTTGCCGCTTTTCATGTACTTTCAAGGCGATTCGAATCTACCTCCTGAAATCTGTTTCCTGCAATTCTGCCTTGCTTTCAAATCGTCTTCGTTGCCTTCCCTCAATATATTTGTGGACGAGAGGTATCATTTATAACTCTGCAGGTTTGTGAATTGCATTGCCCCTGAGCTCCATTTTTTACGTCGCTTTTTGGGAGCTGGCCGCAAAAGCGCAGGATTGCTTGTGGCCCACTTCTCGTTCTGGGGGGCAGTCTGAGGCTGTACTTAATTCTTCTTCCTGATGGGAAAATAGAGTGACCTGTGCCTGTCCCAACACCTAGAGCTAGTCTCTCATTGGTTCCCCCTCTTCCCGTTCATCCTCAGGACAAATTGCAACCTGTATGGAACAGGATGTTAAAGGTGCTGATTCTCCAAGGAGGAAGATGGCTAGTAAAGTGGCTGGAATGGCGAACCTGAGCACAAGGAGATGAGAAATGAGGTGCGTTTTAGAAACCTTTCCCGATCACACGGTGTACCATCTTCTGGGTTTCTCATGCACGTTTTCGACGTAGGAAGATGCCCTTGAACTCGGAGATTTGGGACCCATGGGATGGGTACCATGCAGTATTACTTTAAAGGGTCTGCGTTGGCTCACCCAACCTCACCAAACCTCTCAGCCCCAAGAGTGTCCACCCTTATGTCTCAATCAGCTGGGGGTCTAGATATGGTCAATCCAGGTTGCATCACAGCCCCTGAACGAATTTTGTAAGAATTTCTCTCTCTTTCACTGTCTTTGTTTCACGGGTTTTTAAAAGAAATTTATTTTTATAATGTGGTTTAGCTGCTTTTCACGGCTGTGTTTAGGCCGCTTTACACCCAATTGACTCACTTACAGAGAGATATCAATACATAGGTTTGAAGATTCTTACTAGTCAGATATATTCTTGTGCGGTGAATAGGGGGTGTTGAGTCCAGTTCACTGAGCAAGGAGTAGGTCTTGTCTATTACATATTGGGTTTATGGAACGGTATCAGAGCTAATTTGAAACCCTTTTTTATGCATCACCCGACCTCACCTTTCCCGTTCAGCAGCCATAGTGTGTTTTCTAAACGTGTGACTCTGTTCTGTTTTGTAATTCAGTTCAAGTGTAGCGGTTTTTACATTCCCTCTCTAAGTGATATGTTATGATAAGCGTGTTTTTCTGTGTGACTTATTTCACTTAGAATCGTCGTACCTAAATCCACTCATCGTTCTGCCTCTAGCCTTTTGACGTTGATTTCATGGCTGAGTGATATTCCATTGAATATGAGGACCCAACTTCTTTATCCATTTTTCTCTTTCCTAGGATATTTAAGGTTTAATGACGTGGGGGTTCTTGTCAACAGAGCAGCCCTAAACTTTGGGGTGCCTGTGTCTTGCTGATTTTTAGTTTTCCCAATTTATACGCCCATGAGTGGAAGTGCCCTATGCTCTCCAAGCTGTGTTTTTTAGATGTTTCAGGACACACCGTACACTTCTCCAGAGTGGCTGTTGGCAATTTATATCCCGCCCATCAGCATAGCAAGGCTCCCATTTCTCCATGGCCGGTCCTGAATTTTTGGATTTGACACTTTTTTCCCCATGGCCCTTTTGCCCGCTGGGAAGCGAGACATCTTTGTAGCGCTGTTTTGCCTTTCCAGGTTGCTTGGTTGGCCAGAAAGGGCGTATGCGTTTTTTCCTGAATATATTCAGGAAAAAACGCATACGCCCTTTTTTGCCAAGGGCATCATTGTCCACGTTTTGCTGCTCTTCATGTGCTTTCAAAGCGATTCAAATCTACCTCCTGAAATCTGTTTCCTGCAATTCTGCCTTGCTTTCAAATCCTCTTCGTTGCCTTCCCTCAATATATTTGTAGACGAGAGTTATCATTTATAACTCTGCAGGTTTGCGAATTGCAGTGCCCTTGAGTTCCATTTTTCAAGTCGCTTTTTGGGAGCTGGCCGCGAAAGCGCAGGATTGCTTGTGGCCCACTTCTCGTTCTGGGGGGCAGTCTGAGGCTGTACTTAATTCTTCTTCCTGATGGGAAAATAGAGTGACCTGTGCCAGTCCCAACCACTAGAGCTAGTCTCTCATTGGTTCCCCCTCTTCCCGTTCATCCTCAGGACAAATTGCAACCTGTATGGAACAGGATGTTAAAGGTGCTGATTCTCCAAGGAGGAAGATGGCTAGTAAAGTGGCTGGAATGGCGAACCTGAGCACAAGGAGATGAGAAATGAGGTGCGTTTTAGAAACCTTTCCCGATCACACGGTGTACCATCTTCTGGGTTTCTCATGCACGTTTTCGACGTAGGAAGATGCCCTTGAACTCGGAGATTTGGGACCCATGGGATGGGTACCATGCAGTATTACTTTAAAGGGTCTGCGTTGGCTCACCCAACCTCACCAAACCTCTCAGCCCCAAGAGTGTCCACCCTTATGTCTCAATCAGCTGGGGGTCTAGATATGGTTAATCCAGGTTGCATCACAGCCCCTGAACGAATTTTGTAAGAATTTCTCTCTCTTTCACTGTCTTTGTTTCACGGGTTTTTAAAAGTAATTTATTTTTATAATGGGGTTTAGCTGCTTTTCACGGCTGTGTTTATGCCGCTTTACACCCCCTTGACTCACTTACAGAGAGATATCAATACATAGGTTTGAAGATTCTTTCTAGTCAGATATATTCTTGTGCGGTGAATAGGGGGTGTTGAGTCCAGTTCACTGAGCAAGGAGTAGGTCTTGTCTATTACATATTGGGTTTATGGAACGGTATCGGAGCTAATTTGAAACCCTTGTTTTATGCATCACCCCACCTCACCTTTCCCGTTCAGCAGCCATAGTGTGTTTTCTAAACGTGTGACTCTGTTCTCTTTTGTAATTCAGTTCAAGTGTAGCGGTTTTTACATTCCCTCTCTAAGTGATATCTTATGATAAGTGTCTTTTTCTGTGTGACTTATTTCACTTAGAATCGTCGTACCTAAATCCACTCATCGTTCTGCTACTAGCCTTATGACGTTGATTTCATGGCTGAGTGATATTCCATTGTACATGAGGACCCCAACTTCTTTATCCATTTTTCTCTTTCCTAGGATATTTAAGGTGTAATGAACTGGGGGTTCTTGTCAACAGAGCAGCCCTAAACTTTGGGGTGCCTGTGTCTTCCTGATTTTTAGTTTTCCCAATTTATAGGCCCATGAGTGGAAGTGCCCTATGCTCTCCAAGCTGTGCTTTTTAGATGTTTCAGGACACACTGTACACTTCTCCAGAGTGGCTGTTGGCAATTAATATACCGCCCATCAGCGTAGCAAGGCTCCCATTTCTCCATGGCCGGTCCTGCACTTCTGGTTTTGACACTTTTTTCCGCATGGCCCTTTTGCCCGATGGGAAGCGAGACTTCTTTGGAGCGCTGATTTGACTTTCCAGGTTGCTTGGTTGGCCAAAAAGGGCGTATGCGTTTTTTCCTGAATATATTCAGGAAAAAACGCATACGATCTTTTTGGCCAAGGGCATCATTGCCACGTTTTGCCGCTTTTCATGTGCTTTCAAGGCGATTCGAATCTACCTCCTGAAATCTGTTTCCTGCAATTCTGCCTTGCTTTCAAATCCTCTTCGTTGCCTTCCTTCAATATATTTGTGGACGAGAGTTCTTAGTTATAATTCTGCAGGTTTGTGAATTGCAGTGCCCCTTAGTTCCATTTTTCAAGTCGCTTTTTGGGAGCTGGCCGCAAAAGCGCAGGATTGCTTGAGGCCCTCTTCTGCTTCTGGGGGGCAGGCTGAGGCTGTATTTAATTCTTCTTCCTGATGGGAAAATAGAGTGACCTGTGCCAGTCCCAACCACTAGAGCTAGTCTCTCATTGGTTCCCCCTCTTCCCATTCATCCTCAGGACAAATTGCAACCTGTACGGAACAGGAGGTTAAAGGTGCTGATTCTCCAAGGAGGGAGATTGCTAGTAAATCGGCTGGAATGGCGAACCAGAGCACAAGGAGATGAGAAATGAGGTGCGTTTTAGAAACCTTTCCCGATCACACGGTGTATCATCTTCTGGGTTCCTCATGCACGTTTTCGTTGTAGGAAGACGCCCTTGAACCTGGAGATTTGGGACCCATGGGATGGGTACCATGCAGTATTACTTTAAAGGGTCTGCGTTGGCTCACCCAACCTCACCAAAACTCTCAGCCCCATGAGTGTCCACCCTTATGTCTCAATCAGCTGTGGGTCTAGATATCGTCAATCCAGGTTGCATCACAGCCCCTGAACGAATTTTGTAAGAATTTCTCTCTCTTTCACTGTCTTTGTTTCACTGGTTTTGAAAAGTGATTTATTTTTATAATGGGGTTTAGCTGCTTTTCACGGCTGTGTTTAGGCCGCTTTACACCCAATTGACTCACTTACAGAGAGATATCAATACATAGGTTTGAAGATTCTTACTAGTCAGATATATTCTTGTGCGGTGAATAGGGGGTGTTGAGTCCAGTTCACTGAGCAAGGAGTAGGTCTTGTCTATTATATATTGGGTTTATGGAATGGTATCGGAGCTAATTTGAAACCCTTGTTTTATGAATCACCCCACCTCACCTTTCCCGTTCAGCAGCCATAGTGTGTTTTCTAAACGTGTGACTCTGTTCTGATTTGTAATTCAGTTCAAGTGTAGCGGTTTTTACATTCCCTCTCTAAGTGACATCTTATGATAAGTGTCTTTTTCTGTGTGACTTATTTCACTTAGAATCGTCGTACCTAAATCCACTCATCGTGCTGCTACTAGCCTTATGACGTGGATTTCATGGCTGAGTGATATTCCATTGTACATGAGGACCACAACTTCTTTATCCATTTTTCTCTTTCCTAGGATATTTAAGGTTTAATGACGTGGGGGTTCTTGTCAACAGAGCAGCCCTAAACTTTGGGGTGCCTGTGTCTTGCTGATTTTTAGTTTTCCCAATTTATACGCCCATGAGTGGAAGTGCCCTATGCTCTCCAAGCTGTGTTTTTTAGATGTTTCAGGACACACCGTACACTTCTCCAGAGTGGCTGTTGGCAATTTATATCCCGCCCATCAGCATAGCAAGGCTCCCATTTCTCCATGGCCGGTCCTGAATTTTTGGATTTGACACTTTTTTCCCCATGGCCCTTTTGCCCGCTGGGAAGCGAGACATCTTTGTAGCGCTGTTTTGCCTTTCCAGGTTGCTTGGTTGGCCAAAAAGGGCGTATGCGTTTTTTCCTGAATATATTCAGGAAAAAACGCATACGCCCTTTTTTGCCAAGGGCATCATTGTCCACGTTTTGCTGCTCTTCATGTGCTTTCAAAGCGATTCAAATCTACCTCCTGAAATCTGTTTCCTGCAATTCTGCCTTGCTTTCAAATCCTCTTCGTTGCCTTCCCTCAATATATTTGTAGACGAGAGTTATCATTTATAACTCTGCAGGTTTGCGAATTGCAGTGCCCTTGAGTTCCATTTTTCAAGTCGCTTTTTGGGAGCTGGCCGCGAAAGCGCAGGATTGCTTGTGGCCCACTTCTCGTTCTGGGGGGCAGTCTGAGGCTGTACTTAATTCTTCTTCCTGATGGGAAAATAGAGTGACCTGTGCCAGTCCCAACCACTAGAGCTAGTCTCTCATTGGTTCCCCCTCTTCCCGTTCATCCTCAGGACAAATTGCAACCTGTATGGAACAGGATGTTAAAGGTGCTGATTCTCCAAGGAGGAAGATGGCTAGTAAAGTGGCTGGAATGGCGAACCTGAGCACAAGGAGATGAGAAATGAGGTGCGTTTTAGAAACCTTTCCCGATCACACGGTGTACCATCTTCTGGGTTTCTCATGCACGTTTTCGACGTAGGAAGATGCCCTTGAACTCGGAGATTTGGGACCCATGGGATGGGTACCATGCAGTATTACTTTAAAGGGTCTGCGTTGGCTCACCCAACCTCACCAAACCTCTCAGCCCCAAGAGTGTCCACCCTTATGTCTCAATCAGCTGGGGGTCTAGATATGGTTAATCCAGGTTGCATCACAGCCCCTGAACGAATTTTGTAAGAATTTCTCTCTCTTTCACTGTCTTTGTTTCACGGGTTTTTAAAAGTAATTTATTTTTATAATGGGGTTTAGCTGCTTTTCACGGCTGTGTTTATGCCGCTTTACACCCCCTTGACTCACTTACAGAGAGATATCAATACATAGGTTTGAAGATTCTTACTAGTCAGATATATTCTTGTGCGGTGAATAGGGGGTGTTGAGTCCAGTTCACTGAGCAAGGAGTAGGTCTTGTCTATTACATATTGGGTTTATGGAACGGTATCGGAGCTAATTTGAAACCCTTGTTTTATGCATCACCCCACCTCACCTTTCCCGTTCAGCAGCCATAGTGTGTTTTCTAAACGTGTGATTCTGTTCTCTTTTGTAATTCAGTTCAAGTGTAGCGGTTTTTACATTCCCTCTCTAAGTGATATCTTATGATAAGTGTCTTTTTCTGTGTGACTTATTTCACTTAGAATCGTCGTACCTAAATCCACTCATCGTTCTGCTACTAGCCTTATGACGTTGATTTCATGGCTGAGTGATATTCCATTGTACATGAGGACCCCAACTTCTTTATCCATTTTTCTCTTTCCTAGGATATTTAAGGTGTAATGAACTGGGGGTTCTTGTCAACAGAGCAGCCCTAAACTTTGGGGTGCCTGTGTCTTCCTGATTTTTAGTTTTCCCAATTTATAGGCCCATGAGTGGAAGTGCCCTATGCTCTCCAAGCTGTGCTTTTTAGATGTTTCAGGACACACTGTACACTTCTCCAGAGTGGCTGTTGGCAATTAATATACCGCCCATCAGCGTAGCAAGGCTCCCATTTCTCCATGGCCGGTCCTGCACTTCTGGTTTTGACACTTTTTTCCGCATGGCCCTTTTGCCCGATGGGAAGCGAGACTTCTTTGGAGCGCTGATTTGACTTTCCAGGTTGCTTGGTTGGCCAAAAAGGGCGTATGCGTTTTTTCCTGAATATATTCAGGAAAAAACGCATACGATCTTTTTGGCCAAGGGCATCATTGCCACGTTTTGCCGCTTTTCATGTGCTTTCAAGGCGATTCGAATCTACCTCCTGAAATCTGTTTCCTGCAATTCTGCCTTGCTTTCAAATCCTCTTCGTTGCCTTCCTTCAATATATTTGTGGACGAGAGTTCTTAGTTATAATTCTGCAGGTTTGTGAATTGCAGTGCCCCTTAGTTCCATTTTTCAAGTCGCTTTTTGGGAGCTGGCCGCAAAAGCGCAGGATTGCTTGAGGCCCTCTTCTGCTTCTGGGGGGCAGGCTGAGGCTGTATTTAATTCTTCTTCCTGATGGGAAAATAGAGTGACCTGTGCCAGTCCCAACCACTAGAGCTAGTCTCTCATTGGTTCCCCCTCTTCCCGTTCATCCTCAGGACAAATTGCAACCTGTACGGAACAGGAGGTTAAAGGTGCTGATTCTCCAAGGAGGGAGATGGCTAGTACAGGGGCTGGAATGGCGAACCAGAGCACAAGGAGATGAGAAATGAGGTGCGTTTTAGAAACCTTTCCCGATCACACGGTGTATCATCTTCTGGGTTCCTCATGCACGTTTTCGTTGTAGGAAGACGCCCTTGAACCTGGAGATTTGGGACCCATGGGATGGGTACCATGCAGTATTACTTTAAAGGGTCTGCGTTGGCTCACCCAACCTCACCAAAACTCTCAGCCCCATGAGTGTCCACCCTTATGTCTCAATCAGCTGTGGGTCTAGATATCGTCAATCCAGGTTGCATCACAGCCCCTGAACGAATTTTGTAAGAATTTCTCTCTCTTTCACTGTCTTTGTTTCACTGGTTTTGAAAAGTGATTTATTTTTATAATGGGGTTTAGCTGCTTTTCACGGCTGTGTTTATGCCGTGTTACAGCCCCTTGACTCACTTACAGAGAGATATCAATACATAGGTTTGAAGATTCTTACTAGTCAGATATATTCTTGTGCGGTGAATAGGGGGTGTTGAGTCCAGTTCACTGAGCAAGGAGTAGGTCTTGTCTATTATATATTGGGTTTATGGAATGGTATCGGAGCTAATTTGAAACCCTTGTTTTATGAATCACCCCACCTCACCTTTCCCGTTCAGCAGCCATAGTGTGTTTTCTAAACGTGTGACTCTGTTCTGATTTGTAATTCAGTTCAAGTGTAGCGGTTTTTACATTCCCTCTCTAAGTGACATCTTATGATAAGTGTCTTTTTCTGTGTGACTTATTTCACTTAGAATCGTCGTACCTAAATCCACTCATCGTGCTGCTACTAGCCTTATGACGTGGATTTCATGGCTGAGTGATATTCCATTGTACATGAGGACCACAACTTCTTTATCCATTTTTCTCTTTCCTAGGATATTTAAGGTTTAATGACGTGGGGGTTCTTGTCAACAGAGCAGCCCTAAACTTTGGGGTGCCTGTGTCTTGCTGATTTTTAGTTTTCCCAATTTATACGCCCATGAGTGGAAGTGCCCTATGCTCTCCAAGCTGTGTTTTTTAGATGTTTCAGGACACACCGTACACTTCTCCAGAGTGGCTGTTGGCAATTTATATCCCGCCCATCAGCATAGCAAGGCTCCCATTTCTCCATGGCCGGTCCTGAATTTTTGGATTTGACACTTTTTTCCCCATGGCCCTTTTGCCCGCTGGGAAGCGAGACATCTTTGTAGCGCTGTTTTGCCTTTCCAGGTTGCTTGGTTGGCCAAAAAGGGCGTATGCGTTTTTTCCTGAATATATTCAGGAAAAAACGCATACGCCCTTTTTTGCCAAGGGCATCATTGTCCACGTTTTGCTGCTCTTCATGTGCTTTCAAAGCGATTCAAATCTACCTCCTGAAATCTGTTTCCTGCAATTCTGCCTTGCTTTCAAATCCTCTTCGTTGCCTTCCCTCAATATATTTGTAGACGAGAGTTATCATTTATAACTCTGCAGGTTTGCGAATTGCAGTGCCCTTGAGTTCCATTTTTCAAGTCGCTTTTTGGGAGCTGGCCGCGAAAGCGCAGGATTGCTTGTGGCCCACTTCTCGTTCTGGGGGGCAGTCTGAGGCTGTACTTAATTCTTCTTCCTGATGGGAAAATAGAGTGACCTGTGCCAGTCCCAACCACTAGAGCTAGTCTCTCATTGGTTCCCCCTCTTCCCGTTCATCCTCAGGACAAATTGCAACCTGTATGGAACAGGATGTTAAAGGTGCTGATTCTCCAAGGAGGAAGATGGCTAGTAAAGTGGCTGGAATGGCGAACCTGAGCACAAGGAGATGAGAAATGAGGTGCGTTTTAGAAACCTTTCCCGATCACACGGTGTACCATCTTCTGGGTTTCTCATGCACGTTTTCGACGTAGGAAGATGCCCTTGAACTCGGAGATTTGGGACCCATGGGATGGGTACCATGCAGTATTACTTTAAAGGGTCTGCGTTGGCTCACCCAACCTCACCAAACCTCTCAGCCCCAAGAGTGTCCACCCTTATGTCTCAATCAGCTGGGGGTCTAGATATGGTCAATCCAGGTTGCATCACAGCCCCTGAACGAATTTTGTAAGAATTTCTCTCTCTTTCACTGTCTTTGTTTCACGGGTTTTTAAAAGTAATTTATTTTTATAATGGGGTTTAGCTGCTTTTCACGGCTGTGTTTATGCCGCTTTACACCCCCTTGACTCACTTACAGAGAGATATCAATACATAGGTTTGAAGATTCTTACTAGTCAGATATATTCTTGTGCGGTGAATAGGGGGTGTTGAGTCCAGTTCACTGAGCAAGGAGTAGGTCTTGTCTATTACATATTGGGTTTATGGAACGGTATCGGAGCTAATTTGAAACCCTTGTTTTATGCATCACCCCACCTCACCTTTCCCGTTCAGCAGTCATAGTGTGTTTTCTAAACGTGTGACTCTGTTCTCTTTTGTAATTCAGTTCAAGTGTAGCGGTTTTTACATTCCCTCTCTAAGTGATATCTTATGATAAGTGTCTTTTTCTGTGTGACTTATTTCACTTAGAATCGTCGTACCTAAATCCACTCATCGTTCTGCTACTAGCCTTATGACGTTGATTTCATGGCTGAGTGATATTCCATTGTACATGAGGACCCCAACTTCTTTATCCATTTTTCTCTTTCCTAGGATATTTAAGGTGTAATGAACTGGGGGTTCTTGTCAACAGAGCAGCCCTAAACTTTGGGGTGCCTGTGTCTTCCTGATTTTTAGTTTTCCCAATTTATAGGCCCATGAGTGGAAGTGCCCTATGCTCTCCAAGCTGTGCTTTTTAGATGTTTCAGGACACACTGTACACTTCTCCAGAGTGGCTGTTGGCAATTAATATACCGCCCATCAGCGTAGCAAGGCTCCCATTTCTCCATGGCCGGTCCTGCACTTCTGGTTTTGACACTTTTTTCCGCATGGCCCTTTTGCCCGATGGGAAGCGAGACTTCTTTGGAGCGCTGATTTGCCTTTCCAGGTTGCTTGGTTGGCCAAAAAGGGCGTATGCGTTTTTTCCTGAATATATTCAGGAAAAAACGCATACGCCCTTTTTGGCCAAGGGCATCATTGTCCACGTTTTGCCACTTTTCATGTGCTTTCAAAGCGATTCGAATCTACCTCCTGAAATCTGTTTCCTGCAATTCTGCCTTGCTTTCAAAGCCTCTTCGTTGCCTTCCTTCAATATATTTGTGGACGAGAGTTCTTAGTTATAATTCTGCAGGTTTGTGAATTGCAGTGCCCCTTAGTTCCATTTTTCAAGTCGCTTTTTGGGAGCTGGCCGCAAAAGCGCAGGATTGCTTGAGGCCCTCTTCTGCTTCTGGGGGGCAGGCTGAGGCTGTATTTAATTCTTCTTCCTGATGGGAAAATAGAGTGACCTGTGCCAGTCCCAACCACTAGAGCTAGTCTCTCATTGGTTCCCCCTCTTCCCGTTCATCCTCAGGACAAATTGCAACCTGTACGGAACAGGAGGTTAAAGGTGCTGATTCTCCAAGGAGGGAGATTGCTAGTAAATCGGCTGGAATGGCGAACCAGAGCACAAGGAGATGAGAAATGAGGTGCGTTTTAGAAACCTTTCCCGATCACACGGTGTATCATCTTCTGGGTTCCTCATGCACGTTTTCGTTGTAGGAAGACGCCCTTGAACCTGGAGATTTGGGACCCATGGGATGGGTACCATGCAGTATTACTTTAAAGGGTCTGCGTTGGCTCACCCAACCTCACCAAAACTCTCAGCCCCATGAGTGTCCACCCTTATGTCTCAATCAGCTGTGGGTCTAGATATCGTCAATCCAGGTTGCATCACAGCCCCTGAACGAATTTTGTAAGAATTTCTCTCTCTTTCACTGTCTTTGTTTCACTGGTTTTGAAAAGTAATTTATTTTTATAATGGGGTTTAGCTGCTTTTCACGGCTGTGTTTATGCCGTGTTACAGCCCCTTGACTCACTTACAGAGAGATATCAATACATAGGTTTGAAGATTCTTACTAGTCAGATATATTCTTGTGCGGTGAATAGGGGGTGTTGAGTCCAGTTCACTGAGCAAGGAGTAGGTCTTGTCTATTATATATTGGGTTTATGGAACGGTATCGGAGCTAATTTGAAACCCTTGTTTTATGAATCACCCCACCTCACCTTTCCCGTTCAGCAGCCATAGTGTGTTTTCTAAACGTGTGACTCTGTTCTGATTTGTAATTCAGTTCAAGTGTAGCGGTTTTTACATTCCCTCTCTAAGTGACATCTTATGATAAGTGTCTTTTTCTGTGTGACTTATTTCACTTAGAATCGTCGTACCTAAATCCACTCATCGTTCTGCTACTAGCCTTATGACGTTGATTTCATGGCTGAGTGATATTCCATTGTACATGAGGACCCCAACTTCTTTATCCATTTTTCTCTTTCCTAGGATATTTAAGGTGTAATGAACTGGGGGTTCTTGTCAACAGAGCAGCCCTAAACTTTGGGGTGCCTGTGTCTTCCTGATTTTTAGTTTTCCCAATTTATAGGCCCATGAGTGGAAGTGCCCTATGCTCTCCAAGCTGTGCTTTTTAGATGTTTCAGGACACACTGTACACTTCTCCAGAGTGGCTGTTGGCAATTAATATACCGCCCATCAGCGTAGCAAGGCTCCCATTTCTCCATGGCCGGTCCTGCACTTCTGGTTTTGACACTTTTTTCCGCATGGCCCTTTTGCCCGATGGGAAGCGAGACTTCTTTGCAGCGCTGATTTGCCTTTCCAGGTTGCTTGGTTGGCCAAAAAGGGCGTATGCGTTTTTTCCTGAATATATTCAGGAAAAAACGCATACGCCCTTTTTGGCCAAGGGCATCATTGTCCACGTTTTGCCACTTTTCATGTGCTTTCAAAGCGATTCGAATCTACCTCCTGAAATCTGTTTCCTGCAATTCTGCCTTGCTTTCAAAGCCTCTTCGTTGCCTTCCTTCAATATATTTGTGGACGAGAGTTCTTAGTTATAATTCTGCAGGTTTGTGAATTGCAGTGCCCCTTAGTTCCATTTTTCAAGTCGCTTTTTGGGAGCTGGCCGCAAAAGCGCAGGATTGCTTGAGGCCCTCTTCTGCTTCTGGGGGGCAGGCTGAGGCTGTATTTAATTCTTCTTCCTGATGGGAAAATAGAGTGACCTGTGCCAGTCCCAACCACTAGAGCTAGTCTCTCATTGGTTCCCCCTCTTCCCGTTCATCCTCAGGACAAATTGCAACCTGTACGGAACAGGAGGTTAAAGGTGCTGATTCTCCAAGGAGGGAGATTGCTAGTAAATCGGCTGGAATGGCGAACCAGAGCACAAGGAGATGAGAAATGAGGTGCGTTTTAGAAACCTTTCCCGATCACACGGTGTATCATCTTCTGGGTTCCTCATGCACGTTTTCGTTGTAGGAAGACGCCCTTGAACCTGGAGATTTGGGACCCATGGGATGGGTACCATGCAGTATTACTTTAAAGGGTCTGCGTTGGCTCACCCAACCTCACCAAAACTCTCAGCCCCATGAGTGTCCACCCTTATGTCTCAATCAGCTGTGGGTCTAGATATCGTCAATCCAGGTTGCATCACAGCCCCTGAACGAATTTTGTAAGAATTTCTCTCTCTTTCACTGTCTTTGTTTCACTGGTTTTGAAAAGTAATTTATTTTTATAATGGGGTTTAGCTGCTTTTCACGGCTGTGTTTATGCCGTGTTACAGCCCCTTGACTCACTTACAGAGAGATATCAATACATAGGTTTGAAGATTCTTACTAGTCAGATATATTCTTGTGCGGTGAATAGGGGGTGTTGAGTCCAGTTCACTGAGCAAGGAGTAGGTCTTGTCTATTATATATTGGGTTTATGGAACGGTATCGGAGCTAATTTGAAACCCTTGTTTTATGAATCACCCCACCTCACCTTTCCCGTTCAGCAGCCATAGTGTGTTTTCTAAACGTGTGACTCTGTTCTGATTTGTAATTCAGTTCAAGTGTAGCGGTTTTTACATTCCCTCTCTAAGTGACATCTTATGATAAGTGTCTTTTTCTGTGTGACTTATTTCACTTAGAATCGTCGTACCTAAATCCACTCATCGTGCTGCTACTAGCCTTATGACGTGGATTTCATGGCTGAGTGATATTCCATTGTACAAGAGGACCCCAACTTCTTTATCCATTTTTCTCTTTCCTAGGATATTAAAGGTGTAATGAAGTGGGGGTTCTTGTCAACAGAGCAGCCCTAAACTTGGGGTGCCTGTGTCTTCCTGATTTTTAGTTTTCCCAATTTATACGCCCATGAGTGGAAGTGCCCTATGCTCTCCAAGCTGTGTTTTTTAGATGTTTCAGAACACACCGTACACTTCTACAGAGTGGCTGTTGGCAATTTACATCCCGCCCATCAGCGTAGCCAGGCTCCCATTTCTCCATGGCCGGTCCTGCATTTCTGGTTTGGACACTTTTTTCCGCATGGCCCTTTTGCCCGCTGGGAAGCCAGACTACTTTGGAGCGCTGATTTGCCTTTCCAGGTTGCTTGGTTGGCCAAAAAGGGCGTATGCGTTTTTTCCTGAATATATTCAGGAAAAAACGCATATGCCCTTTTTGGCCAAGGGCATCATTGTCCACGTTTTGCCGCTTTTCATGTGCTTTCAAGGCGATTCGAATCTACCTCCTGAAATCTGTTTCCTGCAATTCTGCCTTGCTTTCAAATCCTCTTCGTTGCCTTCCCTCAATATATTTTTGGACGAGAGTTATGATTTATAACTCTGCAGGTTTGTGAATTACAGTGCCCCTGAGCTCCATTTTTCAACTCGCTTTTTTGGGAGCTGGCCGCATAAGTGCAGGATTGCTTCAGGCCCTCTTCTAGTTCTGAGGGGCAGGATGAGCCTGTGGTTAATTCTTCTTCCTGTTGGGAAACTAGAGTGACCTCTGCCTGTCCCAACACCTAGAGCTAGTCTCTCATTGGTTCCCCCTCTTCCCGTTCATCCTCAGGACAAATTGCAACCTGTATTGAACAGGAGGTTAAAGGTGCTGATTCTCCAAGGAGGGAGATGGCTAGTAAAGCGGCTGGAATGGCGAACCCGAGCACAAGGAAATGAGAAATGAGGTGCGTTTTAGAAACCTTTCCCGATCACACGGTGTACCATCTTCTGGGCTTCTCATGCATGTTTTCGAGGTAGGAAGTTGCCCTTGAACCTGGAGATTTGGGACCCATGGGATGGGTACCATGCAGTATTACTTTAAAGGGTCTGTGTTGGCTCCCCCAACCTCACCAAACCTCTCAGCCCCAAGAGTGTCCACCCTTATCTCTCAATCAGCTGTGGGTCTAGATATGGTCAATCCAGGTTGCATCACAGCCCCTGAACGAATTTTGTAAGAATTTCTCTCTCTTTCACTGTCTTTGTTTCACGGGTTTTGAAAAGTAATTTATTTTTATAATGGGGTTTAGCTGCTTTTCACGGCTGTGTTTATGCCGCTTTACACCCCCTTGACTCACTTACAGAGAGATATCAATACATAGGTTTGAAGATTCTTACTAGTCAGATATATGCTAGTGCGGTGAATAGGGGGTGTTGAGTCCAGTTCACTGAGCAAGGAGTAGGTCTTGTCTATTACATATTGGGTTTATGGAACGGAATCGGAGCTAATTTGAAACTCTTGTTTGATGCATCACCCCACCTCACCTTTCCCTTTCAGCAGCCATAGTGTGCTTTCTAAACGTGTGACTCTGTTCTGTTTTGTAATTCAGTTCAAGTGTAGCGGTTTTTACATTCCCTCTGTAAGTGATGTCTTATGATAAGTGTCTTTTCCTGTGTGACTTATTTCACTTAGAATCGTCGTACCTAAATCCACTCATCCTGCTGCTACTAGCCTTATGACGTTGATTTCATGGCTGAGTGATATTCCATTGTACATGCGGACCCGAACTTCTTTATCCATTTTTCTCTTTCCTAGGATATTTAAGGTGTAATGAAGTGGGGGTTCTTGTCAACAGAGCGCCCTAAACTTTGGGGTGCCTGTGTCTTGCTGATTTTTAGTTTTCCCAATTTATAGGCCCATGAGTGGAAGTGCCCTATGCTCTCCAAGCTGTGTTTTTTAGATGTTTCAGGACACACCGTACACTTCTCCAGAGTGGCTGTTGGCAATTTACATCCCGCCCATCAGCGTAGCAAGGCTCCCATTTCTCCATGGCCGGTCCTGCATTTCTGGTTTTGACACTTTTTTCCGCATGGCCCTTTTGCCCGCTCGGAAGCGAGACTTCTTTGGAGTGCTGATTTGCCTTTCCAGGTTGCTTGTTTGGCCTCAAAGGGCGTATGCGTTTTTTCCTGAATATATTCAGGAAAAAACGCATATGCCCTTTTTGGCCAAGGGCATCATTGTCCACGTTTTGCTGCTTTTCATGTGCTTTCAAGGCGATTCGAATCTACCTCCTGAAATCTGTTTACTGCATTTCTGCCTTGCTTTCAAAGCCTCTTCGTTTCCTTCCCTCAATATATTTGTGGACGAGAGTTATCATTTATAACTCTGCAGGTTTGTGAATTGCAGTGCCCCTGAGCTCCATTTTTCAACTCGCTTTTTTGGGAGCTGGCCGCATAAGTGCATGATTGCTTCAGGCCCTCTTCTAGTTCTGGGGGGCAGGATGAGCCTGTGGTTAATTCTTCTTCCTGATGGGAAAATAGAGTGACCTGTGCCTGTCCCAACACCTAGAGCTAGTCTCTCATTGGTTCCCCCTCTTCCCGTTCATCCTCAGGACAAATTGCAACCTGTACGGAACAGGAGGTTAAAGGTGCTGATTCTCCAAGGAGGGAGATGGCTAGTAAATCGGCTGGAATGGCGAACCCGAGCAAAGGAGATGAGAAATGAGGTGCGTTTTAGAAACCTTTCCCGATCACACGGTGTACCATCTTCTGGGTTTCTCATGCCTGTTTTCGTTGTAGGAAGACGCCCTTGAACCTGGAGATTTGGGACCCATTGGATGGGTACCATGCAGTATTACTTGAAAGGGTCTGTGCTGGCTCACCCAACCTCACCAAACCTCTCAGCCCCAAGAGTGTCCACCCTTATGTCTCAATCAGCTGTGGGTCTAGATATGGTCAATCCAGGTTGCATCACAGCCCCTGAACGAATTTTGTAAGAATTTCTCTCTCTTTCACTGTCTTTGTTTCACGGGTTTTGAAAAGTAATTTATTTTTATAATGGGGTTTAGCTGCTTTTCACGGCTGTGTTTATGCCGCTTTACACCCCCTTGACTCACTTACAGAGAGATATCAATACATAGGTTTGAAGATTCTTACTAGTCAGATATATGCTAGTGCGGTGAATAGGGGGTGTTGAGTCCAGTTCACTGAGCAAGGAGTAGGTCTTGTCTATTACATATTGGGTTTATGGAACGGAATCGGAGCTAATTTGAAACTCTTGTTTGATGCATCACCCCACCTCACCTTTCCCGTTCAGCAGCCATAGTGTGCTTTCTAAACGTGTGACTCTGTTCTGTTTTGTAATTCAGTTCAAGTGTAGCGGTTTTTACATTCCCTCTGTAAGTGATGTCTTATGATAAGTGTCTTTTCCTGTGTGACTTATTTCACTTAGAATCGTCGTACCTAAATCCACTCATCGTGCTGCTACTAGCCTTATGACGTTGATTTCATGGCTGAGTGATATTCCATTGTACATGCGGACCCGAACTTCTTTATCCATTTTTCTCTTTCCTAGGATATTTAAGGTGTAATGAAGTGGGGGTTCTTGTCAACAGAGCGCCCTAAACTTTGGGGTGCCTGTGTCTTGCTGATTTTTAGTTTTCCCAATTTATAGGCCCATGAGTGGAAGTGCCCTATGCTCTCCAAGCTGTGTTTTTTAGATGTTTCAGGACACACCGTACACTTCTCCAGAGTGGCTGTTGGCAATTTACATCCCGCCCATCAGCGTAGCAAGGCTCCCATTTCTCCATGGCCGGTCCTGCATTTCTGGTTTTGACACTTTTTTCCGCATGGCCCTTTTGCCTGCTCGGAAGCGAGACTTCTTTGGAGTGCTGATTTGCCTTTACAGGTTGCTTGTTTGGCCTCAAAGGGCGTATGCGTTTTTTCCTGAATATATTCAGGAAAAAACGCATATGCCCTTTTTGGCCAAGGGCATCATTGTCCACGTTTTGCTGCTTTTCATGTGCTTTCAAGGCGATTCGAATCTACCTCCTGAAATCTGTTTACTGCATTTCTGCCTTGCTTTCAAAGCCTCTTCGTTTCCTTCCCTCAATATATTTGTGGACGAGAGTTATCATTTATAACTCTGCAGGTTTGTGAATTGCAGTGCCCCTGAGCTCCATTTTTCAACTCGCTTTTTTGGGAGCTGGCCGCATAAGTGCATGATTGCTTCAGGCCCTCTTCTAGTTCTGGGGGGCAGGATGAGCCTGTGGTTAATTCTTCTTCCTGATGGGAAAATAGAGTGACCTGTGCCTGTCCCAACACCTAGAGCTAGTCTCTCATTGGTTCCCCCTCTTCCCGTTCATCCTCAGGACAAATTGCAACCTGTACGGAACAGGAGGTTAAAGGTGCTGATTCTCCAAGGAGGGAGATGGCTAGTAAATCGGCTGGAATGGCGAACCCGAGCAAAGGAGATGAGAAATGAGGTGCGTTTTAGAAACCTTTCCCGATCACACGGTGTACCATCTTCTGGGTTTCTCATGCCTGTTTTCGTTGTAGGAAGACGCCCTTGAACCTGGAGATTTGGGACCCATTGGATGGGTACCATGCAGTATTACTTGAAAGGGTCTGTGCTGGCTCACCCAACCTCACCAAACCTCTCAGCCCCAAGAGTGTCCACCCTTATGTCTCAATCAGCTGTGGGTCTAGATATGGTCAATCCAGGTTGCATCACAGCCCCTGAACGAATTTTGTAAGAATTTCTCTCTCTTTCACTGTCTTTGTTTCACGGGTTTTGAAAAGTAATTTATTTTTATAATGGGGTTTAGCTGCTTTTCACGGCTGTGTTTATGCCGCTTTACACCCCCTTGACTCACTTACAGAGAGATATCAATACATAGGTTTGAAGATTCTTACTAGTCAGATATATTCTTGTGCGGTGAATAGGGGGTGTTGAGTCCAGTTCACTGAAAAAGGAATAGGTCTTGTCTCTTACATATTGGGTTTATGGCACGGTATCTGAGCTAATTTGAAACCCTTGTTTTATGCATCACCCCACCTCACCTTTCCCGTTCAGCAGCCATAGTGTGTTTCCTAAACGTGTGACTCTGTTCTGTTTTGCAATTCAGTTCAAGTGTAGCGGTTTTTACATTCCCTCTATAAGTGATATCTTAGGATAAGTGTCTTTTTCTGTGTGACTTATTTCACTTAGAATCGTCGTACCTAAATCCACTCATCGTGCTGCTACTAGCCTTATGACGTTGATTTCATGGCTGAGTGATATTCCATTGTACATGAGGACCCCAACTTCTTTATCCATTTTTCTCTTTCCTAGGATATTTAAGGTGTAATGAACTGGGGGTTCTTGTCAACAGAGCAGCCCTAAACTTTGGGGTGCCTGTGTCTTCCTGATTTTTAGTTTTCCCAATTTATAGGCCCATGAGTGGAAGTGCCCTATGCTCTCCAAGCTGTGCTTTTTAGATGTTTCAGGACACACTGTACACTTCTCCAGAGTGGCTGTTGGCAATTAATATACCGCCCATCAGCGTAGCAAGGCTCCCATTTCTCCATGGCCGGTCCTGCACTTCTGGTTTTGACACTTTTTTCCGCATGGCCCTTTTGCCCGATGGGAAGCGAGACTTCTTTGGAGCGCTGATTTGCCTTTCCAGGTTGCTTGGTTGGCCAAAAAGGGCGTATGCGTTTTTTCCTGAATATATTCAGGAAAAAACGCATACGCCCTTTTTGGCCAAGGGCATCATTGTCCACGTTTTGCCACTTTTCATGTGCTTTCAAAGCGATTCGAATCTACCTCCTGAAATCTGTTTCCTGCAATTCTGCCTTGCTTTCAAAGCCTCTTCGTTGCCTTCCTTCAATATATTTGTGGACGAGAGTTCTTAGTTATAATTCTGCAGGTTTGTGAATTGCAGTGCCCCTTAGTTCCATTTTTCAAGTCGCTTTTTGGGAGCTGGCCGCAAAAGCGCAGGATTGCTTGAGGCCCTCTTCTGCTTCTGGGGGGCAGGCTGAGGCTGTATTTAATTCTTCTTCCTGATGGGAAAATAGAGTGACCTGTGCCAGTCCCAACCACTAGAGCTAGTCTCTCATTGGTTCCCCCTCTTCCCGTTCATCCTCAGGACAAATTGCAACCTGTACGGAACAGGAGGTTAAAGGTGCTGATTCTCCAAGGAGGGAGATTGCTAGTAAATCGGCTGGAATGGCGAACCAGAGCACAAGGAGATGAGAAATGAGGTGCGTTTTAGAAACCTTTCCCGATCACACGGTGTATCATCTTCTGGGTTCCTCATGCACGTTTTCGTTGTAGGAAGACGCCCTTGAACCTGGAGATTTGGGACCCATGGGATGGGTACCATGCAGTATTACTTTAAAGGGTCTGCGTTGGCTCACCCAACCTCACCAAAACTCTCAGCCCCATGAGTGTCCACCCTTATGTCTCAATCAGCTGTGGGTCTAGATATCGTCAATCCAGGTTGCATCACAGCCCCTGAACGAATTTTGTAAGAATTTCTCTCTCTTTCACTGTCTTTGTTTCACTGGTTTTGAAAAGTAATTTATTTTTATAATGGGGTTTAGCTGCTTTTCACGGCTGTGTTTATGCCGTGTTACAGCCCCTTGACTCACTTACAGAGAGATATCAATACATAGGTTTGAAGATTCTTACTAGTCAGATATATTCTTGTGCGGTGAATAGGGGGTGTTGAGTCCAGTTCACTGAGCAAGGAGTAGGTCTTGTCTATTATATATTGGGTTTATGGAACGGTATCGGAGCTAATTTGAAACCCTTGTTTTATGAATCACCCCACCTCACCTTTCCCGTTCAGCAGCCATAGTGTGTTTTCTAAACGTGTGACTCTGTTCTGATTTGTAATTCAGTTCAAGTGTAGCGGTTTTTACATTCCCTCTCTAAGTGACATCTTATGATAAGTGTCTTTTTCTGTGTGACTTATTTCACTTAGAATCGTCGTACCTAAATCCACTCATCGTGCTGCTACTAGCCTTATGACGTGGATTTCATGGCTGAGTGATATTCCATTGTACAAGAGGACCCCAACTTCTTTATCCATTTTTCTCTTTCCTAGGATATTAAAGGTGTAATGAAGTGGGGGTTCTTGTCAACAGAGCAGCCCTAAACTTTGGGGTGCCTGTGTCTTCCTGATTTTTAGTTTTCCCAATTTATACGCCCATGAGTGGAAGTGCCCTATGCTCTCCAAGCTGTGTTTTTTAGATGTTTCAGAACACACCGTACACTTCTACAGAGTGGCTGTTGGCAATTTACATCCCGCCCATCAGCGTAGCCAGGCTCCCATTTCTCCATGGCCGGTCCTGCATTTCTGGTTTGGACACTTTTTTCCGCATGGCCCTTTTGCCCGCTGGGAAGCCAGACTACTTTGGAGCGCTGATTTGCCTTTCCAGGTTGCTTGGTTGGCCAAAAAGGGCGTATGCGTTTTTTCCTGAATATATTCAGGAAAAAACGCATATGCCCTTTTTGGCCAAGGGCATCATTGTCCACGTTTTGCCGCTTTTCATGTGCTTTCAAGGCGATTCGAATCTACCTCCTGAAATCTGTTTCCTGCAATTCTGCCTTGCTTTCAAATCCTCTTCGTTGCCTTCCCTCAATATATTTTTGGACGAGAGTTATGATTTATAACTCTGCAGGTTTGTGAATTACAGTGCCCCTGAGCTCCATTTTTCAACTCGCTTTTTTGGGAGCTGGCCGCATAAGTGCAGGATTGCTTCAGGCCCTCTTCTAGTTCTGGGGGGCAGGATGAGCCTGTGGTTAATTCTTCTTCCCGTTGGGAAACTAGAGTGACCTCTGCCTGTCCCAACACCTAGAGCTAGTCTCTCATTGGTTCCCCCTCTTCCCGTTCATCCTCAGGACAAATTGCAACCTGTATTGAACAGGAGGTTAAAGGTGCTGATTCTCCAAGGAGGGAGATGGCTAGTAAAGCGGCTGGAATGGCGAACCCGAGCACAAGGAAATGAGAAATGAGGTGCGTTTTAGAAACCTTTCCCGATCACACGGTGTACCATCTTCTGGGCTTCTCATGCATGTTTTCGAGGTAGGAAGTTGCCCTTGAACCTGGAGATTTGGGACCCATGGGATGGGTACCATGCAGTATTACTTTAAAGGGTCTGCGTTGGCTCCCCCAACCTCACCAAACCTCTCAGCCCCAAGAGTGTCCACCCTTATCTCTCAATCAGCTGTGGGTCTAGATATGGTCAATCCAGGTTGCATCACAGCCCCTGAACGAATTTTGTAAGAATTTCTCTCTCTTTCACTGTCTTTGTTTCACGGGTTTTGAAAAGTAATTTATTTTTATAATGGGGTTTAGCTGCTTTTCACGGCTGTGTTTATGCCGCTTTACACCCCCTTGACTCACTTACAGAGAGATATCAATACATAGGTTTGAAGATTCTTACTAGTCAGATATATGCTAGTGCGGTGAATAGGGGGTGTTGAGTCCAGTTCACTGAGCAAGGAGTAGGTCTTGTCTATTACATATTGGGTTTATGGAACGGAATCGGAGCTAATTTGAAACTCTTGTTTGATGCATCACCCCACCTCACCTTTCCCGTTCAGCAGCCATAGTGTGCTTTCTAAACGTGTGACTCTGTTCTGTTTTGTAATTCAGTTCAAGTGTAGCGGTTTTTACATTCCCTCTGTAAGTGATGTCTTATGATAAGTGTCTTTTCCTGTGTGACTTATTTCACTTAGAATCGTCGTACCTAAATACACTCATCGTGCTGCTACTAGCCTTATGACGTTGATTTCATGGCTGAGTGATATTCCATTGTACATGCGGACCCGAACTTCTTTATCCATTTTTCTCTTTCCTAGGATATTTAAGGTGTAATGAAGTGGGGGTTCTTGTCAACAGAGCGCCCTAAACTTTGGGGTGCCTGTGTCTTGCTGATTTTTAGTTTTCCCAATTTATAGGCCCATGAGTGGAAGTGCCCTATGCTCTCCAAGCTGTGTTTTTTAGATGTTTCAGGACACACCGTACACTTCTCCAGAGTGGCTGTTGGCAATTTACATCCCGCCCATCAGCGTAGCAAGGCTCCCATTTCTCCATGGCCGGTCCTGCATTTCTGGTTTTGACACTTTTTTCCGCATGGCCCTTTTGCCCGCTCGGAAGCGAGACTTCTTTGGAGTGCTGATTTGCCTTTACAGGTTGCTTGTTTGGCCTCAAAGGGCGTATGCGTTTTTTCCTGAATATATTCAGGAAAAAACGCATATGCCCTTTTTGGCCAAGGGCATCATTGTCCACGTATTGCTGCTTTTCATGTGCTTTCAAGGCGATTCGAATCTACCTCCTGAAATCTGTTTACTGCATTTCTGCCTTGCTTTCAAAGCCTCTTCGTTTCCTTCCCTCAATATATTTGTGGACGAGAGTTATCATTTATAACTCTGCAGGTTTGTGAATTGCAGTGCCCCTGAGCTCCATTTTTCAACTCGCTTTTTTGGGAGCTGGCCGCATAAGTGCATGATTGCTTCAGGCCCTCTTCTAGTTCTGGGGGGCAGGATGAGCCTGTGGTTAATTCTTCTTCCTGATGGGAAAATAGAGTGACCTGTGCCTGTCCCAACACCTAGAGCTAGTCTCTCATTGGTTCCCCCTCTTCCCGTTCATCCTCAGGACAAATTGCAACCTGTACGGAACAGGAGGTTAAAGGTGCTGATTCTCCAAGGAGGGAGATGGCTAGTAAATCGGCTGGAATGGCGAACCCGAGCAAAGGAGATGAGAAATGAGGTGCGTTTTAGAAACCTTTCCCGATCACACGGTGTACCATCTTCTGGGTTTCTCATGCCTGTTTTCGTTGTAGGAAGACGCCCTTGAACCTGGAGATTTGGGACCCATTGGATGGGTACCATGCAGTATTACTTGAAAGGGTCTGTGCTGGCTCACCCAACCTCACCAAACCTCTCAGCCCCAAGAGTGTCCACCCTTATGTCTCAATCAGCTGTGGGTCTAGATATGGTCAATCCAGGTTGCATCACAGCCCCTGAACGAATTTTGTAAGAATTTCTCTCTCTTACACTGTCTTTGTTTCACGGGTTTTGAAAAGTAATTTATTTTTATAATGGGGTTTAGCTGCTTTTCACGGCTGTGTTTATGCCGCTTTACACCCCCTTGACTCACTTACAGAGAGATATCAATACATAGGTTTGAAGATTCTTACTAGTCAGATATATTCTTGTGCGGTGAATAGGGGGTGTTGAGTCCAGTTCACTGAAAAAGGAATAGGTCTTGTCTCTTACATATTGGGTTTATGGCACGGTATCTGAGCTAATTTGAAACCCTTGTTTTATGCATCACCCCACCTCACCTTTCCCGTTCAGCAGCCATAGTGTGTTTCTTAAACGTGTGACTCTGTTCTGTTTTGCAATTCAGTTCAAGTGTAGCGGTTTTTACATTCCCTCTATAAGTGATACCTTAGGATAAGTGTCTTTTTCTGTGTGACTTATTTCACTTAGAATCGTCGTACCTAAATCCACTCATCGTGCTGCTACTAGCCTTATGACGTTGATTTCATGGCTGAGTGATATTCCATTGTACATGAGGACCACAACTTCTTTATCCATTTTTCTCTTTCCTAGGATATTGAAGGTGTAATGAAGTGGGGGTTCTTGTCAACAGAGCAGCCCTAAACTTTGGGGTGCCTGTGTCTTGCTGATTTTTAGTTTTCCCAATTTATACGCCCATGAGTGGAAGTGCCCTATGCTCTCCAAGCTGTGTTTTTTAGATGTTTCAGAACACACCGTACACTTCTACAGAGTGGCTGTTGGCAATTTACATCCCACCCATCAGCGTAGCAAGGCTCCCATTTCTCCATGGCCGGTCCTGCATTTCTGGTTTGGACACTTTTTTCCGCATGGCCCTTTTGCCCACTGGGAAGCGAGACTTTTTTGGAGCGATGATTTGCATTTCCAGGTTCCTTGGTTGGCCAAAAAGGGCGTATGCGTTTTTTCCTGAATATATTCAGGAAAAAACGCATACGCCCTTTTTGGCCAAGGGCATCATTGTCCACGTTTGGCCGCTTTTCATGTGCTTTCAAGGCGATTCGAATCTACCTCCTGTAATCTGTTTCCTGCAATTCTGCCTTGCTTTCAAAGCCTCTTCATTGCCTTCCCTTAATATATTTGTGGACGAGAGGTATCATTTAAAACTCTGCAGGTTTGTGAATTGCAGTGCCCCTGAGCTCCATTTTTCAACTCGCTTTTTTGGGAGCTGGCCGCAAAAGCGCAGGATTGCTTCAGGCCCTCTTCTGGTTCTGGGGGGCAGGCTGAGCTTGTGGTTAATTCTTCTTCCTGAAGGTAAAATAGAGTGACCTGTGCCTGTCCCAACCCCTAGAGCTAGTCTCTCATTGGTTCCCCCTCTTCCCGTTCATCCTCAGGACAAATTGCAACCTGTACGGAACAGGAGGTTAAAGGTGCTGATTCTCCAAGGAGGGAGATGGCTAGTAAATCGGCTGGAAGTGCGAACCCGAGCAAAGGAGATGAGAAATGAGGTGCGTTTTAGAAACCTTTCCCGATCACACGGTGTACCATCTTCTGGGTTTCTCATGCATGTTTTCGTTGTAGGAAGATGCCCTTGAACCTGGAGATTTGGGACCCATGGGATGGGTACCATGCAGTATTACTTGAAAGGGTCTGCGTTGGCTCACCCAACCTCACCGAACCTCTCAGCCCCAAGAGTGTCCACCCTTATGTCTCAATCAGCTGTGGGTCTAGATATGGTCAATCCAGGTTGCATCACAGCCCCTGAACGAATTTTGTAAGTATTTCTCTCTCTTTCACTGTCTTTGTTTCACTGGTTTTTAAAAGTAATTTATTTTTATAATGGGGTTTAGCTGCTTTTCACGGCTGTGTTTATGCCGCTTTACACCCCCTTGACTCACTTACAGAGAGATATCAATACATAGGTTTGAAGATTCTTACTAGTCAGATATGTTCTTGTGCGGTGAATAGGGGGTGTTGAGTGCAGTTCACTGAAAAAGGAATAGGTCTTGTCTCTTACATATTGGGTTTATGGCACGGTATCTGAGCTAATTTGAAACCCTTGTTTTATGCATCACCCCACCTCACCTTTCCCGTTCAGCAGCCATAGTGTGTTTCCTAAACGTGTGACTCTGTTCTGTTTTGCAATTCAGATCAAGTGTAGCGGTTTTTACATTCCCTCTATAAGTGATATCTTATGATAAGTGTCTTTTTCTGTGTGACTTATTTCACTTAGAATCGTCGTACCTAAATCCACTCATCGTGCTGCTACTAGCCTTATGACGTTGATTTCATGGCTGAGTGATATTCCATTGTACATGAGGACCACAACTTCTTTATCCATTTTTCTCTTTCCTAGGATATTTAAGTTGTAATGAAGTGGGGGTTCTTGTCAACAGAGCAGCCCTAAACTTTGGGGTGCCTGTGTCTTGCTGATTTTTAGTTTTCCCAATTTATACGCCCATGAGTGGAAGTGCCCTATGCTCTCCAAGCTGTGTTTTTTAGATGTTTCAGAACACACCGTACACTTCTCCAGAGTGGCTGTTGGCAATTCACATCCCACCCATCAGCGTAGCAAGGCTACCATTTCTCCATGGCCGGTCCTGCATTTCTGGTTTGGACACTTTTTTCCGCATGGCCCTTTTGCCTGCTGGGAAGCGAGACTTCTTTGGAGCGCTGATTTGCCTTTCCAGGTTGCTTGGTTGGCCACAAAGGGCGTATGTGTTTTTTCCTGAATATATTCAGGAAAAAACGCATACGCCCTTTTTGGCCAAGGGCATCATTGTCCACGTTTTGCCGCTTTTCATGTGCTTTCAAGGCGATTCGAATCTACCTCCTGAAATCTGTTTCCTGCAATTCTGCCTTGCTTTCAAAGCCTCTTCGTTGCCTTCCCTTAATATATTTGTGGACGAGAGGTATCATTTAAAACTCTGCAGGTTTGTGAATTGCAGGGCCCCTGAGCTCCATTTTTCAACTCGCTTTTTTGGGAGCTGGCCGCAAAAGCGCAGGATTGCTTCAGGCCCTCTTCTGGTTCTGGGGGGCAGGCTGAGCTTGTGCTTAATTCTTCTTCCTGATGGGAAAATAGAGTGACCTGTGCCTGTCCCAACACCTAGAGCTAGTCTCTCATTGGTTCCCCCTCTTCCAGTTCATCCTCAGGACAAATTGCAACCTGTACGGAACAGGAGGTTAAAGGTGCTGATTCTCCAAGGAGTGAGATGGCTAGTAAATCGGCTGGAAGGGCGAACCCGAGCAAAGGAGATGAGAAATGAGGTGCGTTTTAGAAACCTTTCCCGATCACACGGTGTACCATCTTCTGGGTTTCTCATGCATGTTTTCGTTGTAGGAAGATGCCCTTGAACCTGGAGATTTGGGACCCATGGGATGGGTACCATGCAGTATTACTTGAAAGGGTCTGCGTTGGCTCACCCAACCTCACCGAACCTCTCAGCCCCAAGAGTGTCCACCCTTATGTCTCAATCAGCTGTGGGTCTAGATATGGTCAATCCAGGTTGCATCACAGCCCCTGAACGAATTTTGTAAGTATTTCTCTCTCTTTCACTGTCTTTGTTTCACTGGTTTTTAAAAGTAATTTATTTTTATAATGGGGTGTAGGTGCTTTTCACGGCTGTGTTTATGCCGCTTTACACCCCCTTGACTCACTTACAGAGAGATATCAATACATAGGTTTGAAGATTCTTACTAGTCAGATATATGCTAGTGCGGTGAATAGGGGGTGTTGAGTCCAGTTCACTGAGCAAGGAGTAGGTCTTGTCTATTACATATTGGGTTTATGGAACGGAATCGGAGCTAATTTGAAACTCTTGTTTGATGCATCACCCCACCTCACCTTTCCCGTTCAGCAGCCATAGTGTGCTTTCTAAACGTGTGACTCTGTTCTGTTTTGTAATTCAGTTCAAGTGTAGCGGTTTTTACATTCCCTCTGTAAGTGATGTCTTATGATAAGTGTCTTTTCCTGTGTGACTTATTTCACTTAGAATCGTCGTACCTAAATCCACTCATCGTGCTGCTACTAGCCTTATGACGTTGATTTCATGGCTGAGTGATATTCCATTGTACATGCGGACCCGAACTTCTTTATCCATTTTTCTCTTTCCTAGGATATTTAAGGTGTAATGAAGTGGGGGTTCTTGTCAACAGAGCGCCCTAAACTTTGGGGTGCCTGTGTCTTGCTGATTTTTAGTTTTCCCAATTTATAGGCCCATGAGTGGAAGTGCCCTATGCTCTCCAAGCTGTGTTTTTTAGATGTTTCAGGACACACCGTACACTTCTCCAGAGTGGCTGTTGGCAATTTACATCCCGCCCATCAGCGTAGCAAGGCTCCCATTTCTCCATGGCCGGTCCTGCATTTCTGGTTTTGACACTTTTTTCCGCATGGCCCTTTTGCCCGCTGGGAAGCGAGACTTCTTTGGAGTGCTGATTTGCCTTTACAGGTTGCTTGTTTGGCCACAAAGGGCGTATGCGTTTTTTCCTGAATATATTCAGGAAAAAACGCATACGCCCTTTTTGGCCAAGGGCATCATTGTCCACGTTTTGCCGCTTTTCATGTGCTTTCAAGGCGATTCGAATCTACCTCCTGAAATCTGTTTCCTGCAATTCTGCCTTGCTTTCAAAGCCTCTTCGTTGCCTTCCCTTAATATATTTGTGGACGAGAGGTATCATTTAAAACTCTGCAGGTTTGTGAATTGCAGGGCCCCTGAGCTCCATTTTTCAACTCGCTTTTTTGGGAGCTGGCCGCAAAAGCGCAGGATTGCTTCAGGCCCTCTTCTGGTTCTGGGGGGAAGGCTGAGCTTGTGCTTAATTCTTCTTCCTGATGGGAAAATAGAGTGACCTGTGCCTGTCCCAACACCTAGAGCTAGTCTCTCATTGGTTCCCGCTCTTCCAGTTCAATCTCAGGACAAATTGCAACCTGTACGGAACAGGAGGTTAAAGGTGGTGATTCTCCAAGGAGTGAGATGGCTAGTAAATCGGCTGGAAGGGCGAACCCGAGCAAAGGAGATGAGAAATGAGGTGCGTTTTAGAAACCTTTCCCGATCACATGGTGTACCATCTTCTGGGTTTCTCATGCATGTTTTCGTTGTAGGAAGATGCCCTTGAACCTGGAGATTTGGGACCCATGGGATGGGTACCATGCAGTATTACTTGAAAGGGTCTGCGTTGGCTCACCCAACCTCACCGAACCTCTCAGCCCCAAGAGTGTCCACCCTTATGTCTCAATCAGCTGTGGGTCTAGATATGGTCAATCCAGGTTGCATCACAGCCCCTGAACGAATTTTGTAAGTATTTCTCTCTCTTTCACTGTCTTTGTTTCACTGGTTTTTAAAAGTAATTTATTTTTATAATGGGGTGTAGCTGCTTTTCACGGCTGTGTTTATGCCGCTTTACACCCCCTTGACTCACTTACAGAGAGATATCAATACATAGGTTTGAAGATTCTTACTAGTCAGATATATGCTAGTGCGGTGAATAGGGGGTGTTGAGTCCAGTTCACTGAGCAAGGAGTAGGTCTTGTCTATTACATATTGTGTTTATGGAACGGAATCGGAGCTAATTTGAAACTCTTGTTTGATGCATCACCCCACCTCACCTTTCCCGTTCAGCAGCCATAGTGTGCTTTCTAAACGTGTGACTCTGTTCTGTTTTGTAATTCAGTTCAAGTGTAGCGGTTTTTACATTCCCTCTGTAAGTGATGTCTTATGATAAGTGTCTTTTCCTGTGTGACTTATTTCACTTAGAATCGTCGTACCTAAATCCACTCATCGTGCTGCTACTAGCCTTATGACGTTGATTTCATGGCTGAGTGATATTCCATTGTACATGAGGACCACAACTTCTTTATCCATTTTTCTCTTTCCTAGGATATTTAAGGTGTAATGAAGTGGGGGTTCTTGTCAACAGAGCGCCCTAAACTTTGGGGTGCCTGTGTCTTGCTGATTTTTAGTTTTCCCAATTTATAGGCCCATGAGTGGAAGTGCCCTATGCTCTCCAAGCTGTGTTTTTTAGATGTTTCAGGACACACCGTACACTTCTCCAGAGTGGCTGTTGGCAATTTACATCCCGCCCATCAGCGTAGCAAGGCTCCCATTTCTCCATGGCCGGTCCTGCATTTCTGGTTTTGACACTTTTTTCCGCATGGCCCTTTTGCCCGCTGGGAAGCGAGACTTCTTTGGAGTGCTGATTTGCCTTTACAGGTTGCTTGTTTGGCCACAAAGGGCGTATGCGTTTTTTCCTGAATATATTCAGGAAAAAACGCATACGCCCTTTTTGGCCAAGGGCATCATTGTCCACGTTTTGCCGCTTTTCATGTGCTTTCAAGGCGATTCGAATCTACCTCCTGAAATCTGTTTCCTGCAATTCTGCCTTGCTTTCAAAGCCTCTTCGTTGCCTTCCCTTAATATATTTGTGGACGAGAGGTATCATTTAAAACTCTGCAGGTTTGTGAATTGCAGGGCCCCTGAGCTCCATTTTTCAACTCGCTTTTTTGGGAGCTGGCCGCAAAAGCGCAGGATTGCTTCAGGCCCTCTTCTGGTTCTGGGGGGAAGGCTGAGCTTGTGCTTAATTCTTCTTCCTGATGGGAAAATAGAGTGACCTGTGCCTGTCCCAACACCTAGAGCTAGTCTCTCATTGGTTCCCGCTCTTCCAGTTCAATCTCAGGACAAATTGCAACCTGTACGGAACAGGAGGTTAAAGGTGGTGATTCTCCAAGGAGTGAGATGGCTAGTAAATCGGCTGGAAGGGCGAACCCGAGCAAAGGAGATGAGAAATGAGGTGCGTTTTAGAAACCTTTCCCGATCACATGGTGTACCATCTTCTGGGTTTCTCATGCATGTTTTCGTTGTAGGAAGATGCCCTTGAACCTGGAGATTTGGGACCCATGGGATGGGTACCATGCAGTATTACTTGAAAGGGTCTGCGTTGGCTCACCCAACCTCACCGAACCTCTCAGCCCCAAGAGTGTCCACCCTTATGTCTCAATCAGCTGTGGGTCTAGATATGGTCAATCCAGGTTGCATCACAGCCCCTGAACGAATTTTGTAAGTATTTCTCTCTCTTTCACTGTCTTTGTTTCACTGGTTTTTAAAAGTAATTTATTTTTATAATGGGGTGTAGCTGCTTTTCACGGCTGTGTTTATGCCGCTTTACACCCCCTTGACTCACTTACAGAGAGATATCAATACATAGGTTTGAAGATTCTTACTAGTCAGATATATGCTAGTGCGGTGAATAGGGGGTGTTGAGTCCAGTTCACTGAGCAAGGAGTAGGTCTTGTCTATTACATATTGTGTTTATGGAACGGAATCGGAGCTAATTTGAAACTCTTGTTTGATGCATCACCCCACCTCACCTTTCCCGTTCAGCAGCCATAGTGTGCTTTCTAAACGTGTGACTCTGTTCTGTTTTGTAATTCAGTTCAAGTGTAGCGGTTTTTACATTCCCTCTGTAAGTGATGTCTTATGATAAGTGTCTTTTCCTGTGTGACTTATTTCACTTAGAATCGTCGTACCTAAATCCACTCATCGTGCTGCTACTAGCCTTATGACGTTGATTTCATGGCTGAGTGATATTCCATTGTACATGAGGACCACAACTTCTTTATCCATTTTTCTCTTTCCTAGGATATTTAAGGTGTAATGAAGTGGGGGTTCTTGTCAACAGAGCGCCCTAAACTTTGGGGTGCCTGTGTCTTGCTGATTTTTAGTTTTCCCAATTTATAGGCCCATGAGTGGAAGTGCCCTATGCTCTCCAAGCTGTGTTTTTTAGATGTTTCAGGACACACCGTACACTTCTCCAGAGTGGCTGTTGGCAATTTACATCCCGCCCATCAGCGTAGCAAGGCTCCCATTTCTCCATGGCCGGTCCTGCATTTCTGGTTTTGACACTTTTTTCCGCATGGCCCTTTTGCCCGCTGGGAAGCGAGACTTCTTTGGAGTGCTGATTTGCCTTTACAGGTTGCTTGTTTGGCCACAAAGGGCGTATGCGTTTTTTCCTGAATATATTCAGGAAAAAACGCATACGCCCTTTTTGGCCAAGGGCATCATTGTCCACGTTTTGCCGCTTTTCATGTGCTTTCAAGGCGATTCGAATCTACCTCCTGAAATCTGTTTCCTGCAATTCTGCCTTGCTTTCAAAGCCTCTTCGTTGCCTTCCCTTAATATATTTGTGGACGAGAGGTATCATTTAAAACTCTGCAGGTTTGTGAATTGCAGGGCCCCTGAGCTCCATTTTTCAACTCGCTTTTTTGGGAGCTGGCCGCAAAAGCGCAGGATTGCTTCAGGCCCTCTTCTGGTTCTGGGGGGAAGGCTGAGCTTGTGCTTAATTCTTCTTCCTGATGGGAAAATAGAGTGACCTGTGCCTGTCCCAACACCTAGAGCTAGTCTCTCATTGGTTCCCGCTCTTCCAGTTCATCCTCAGGACAAATTGCAACCTGTACGGAACAGGAGGTTAAAGGTGCTGATTCTCCAAGGAGTGAGATGGCTAGTAAATCGGCTGGAAGGGCGAACCCGAGCAAAGGAGATGAGAAATGAGGTGCGTTTTAGAAACCTTTCCCGATCACATGGTGTACCATCTTCTGGGTTTCTCATGCATGTTTTCGTTGTAGGAAGATGCCCTTGAACCTGGAGATTTGGGACCCATGGGATGGGTACCATGCAGTATTACTTGAAAGGGTCTGCGTTGGCTCACCCAACCTCACCGAACCTCTCAGCCCCAAGAGTGTCCACCCTTATGTCTCAATCAGCTGTGGGTCTAGATATGGTCAATCCAGGTTGCATCACAGCCCCTGAACGAATTTTGTAAGTATTTCTCTCTCTTTCACTGTCTTTGTTTCACTGGTTTTTAAAAGTAATTTATTTTTATAATGGGGTGTAGCTGCTTTTCACGGCTGTGTTTATGCCGCTTTACACCCCCTTGACTCACTTACAGAGAGATATCAATACATAGGTTTGAAGATTCTTACTAGTCAGATATATGCTAGTGCGGTGAATAGGGGGTGTTGAGTCCAGTTCACTGAGCAAGGAGTAGGTCTTGTCTATTACATATTGTGTTTATGGAACGGAATCGGAGCTAATTTGAAACTCTTGTTTGATGCATCACCCCACCTCACCTTTCCCGTTCAGCAGCCATAGTGTGCTTTCTAAACGTGTGACTCTGTTCTGTTTTGTAATTCAGTTCAAGTGTAGCGGTTTTTACATTCCCTCTGTAAGTGATGTCTTATGATAAGTGTCTTTTCCTGTGTGACTTATTTCACTTAGAATCGTCGTACCTAAATCCACTCATCGTGCTGCTACTAGCCTTATGACGTTGATTTCATGGCTGAGTGATATTCCATTGTACATGAGGACCACAACTTCTTTATCCATTTTTCTCTTTCCTAGGATATTTAAGGTGTAATGAAGTGGGGGTTCTTGTCAACAGAGCGCCCTAAACTTTGGGGTGCATGTGTCTTGCTGATTTTTAGTTTTCCCAATTTATAGGCCCATGAGTGGAAGTGCCCTATGCTCTCCAAGCTGTGTTTTTTAGATGTTTCAGGACACACCGTACACTTCTCCAGAGTGGCTGTTGGCAATTTACATCCCGCCCATCAGCGTAGCAAGGCTCCCATTTCTCCATGGCCGGTCCTGCATTTCTGGTTTTGACACTTTTTTCCGCATGGCCCTTTTGCCCGCTGGGAAGAGAGACTTCTTTGGAGTGCTGATTTGCCTTTACAGGTTGCTTGTTTGGCCACAAAGGGCGTATGCGTTTTTTCCTGAATATATTCAGGAAAAAACGCATACGCCCTTTTTGGCCAAGGGCATCATTGTCCACGTTTTGCTGCTTTTCATGTGCTTTCAAGGCGATTCGAATCTACCTCCTGAAATCTGTTTACTGCATTTCTGCCTTGCTTTCAAAGCCTCTTCGTTTCCTTCCCTCAATATATTTGTGGACGAGAGTTATCATTTATAACTCTGCAGGTTTGTGAATTGCAGTGCCCCTGAGCTCCATTTTTCAACTCGCTTTTTTGGGAGCTGGCCGCATAAGTGCATGATTGCTTCAGGCCCTCTTCTAGTTCTGGGGGGCAGGATGAGCCTGTGGTTAATTCTTCTTCCTGATGGGAAAATAGAGTGACCTGTGCCTGTCCCAACACCTAGAGCTAGTCTCTCATTGGTTCCCCCTCTTCCCGTTCATCCTCAGGACAAATTGCAACCTGTACGGAACAGGAGGTTAAAGGTGCTGATTCTCCAAGGAGGGAGATGGCTAGTAAATCGGCTGGAATGGCGAACCCGAGCAAAGGAGATGAGAAATGAGGTGCGTTTTAGAAACCTTTCCCGATCACACGGTGTACCATCTTCTGGGTTTCTCATGCCTGTTTTCGTTGTAGGAAGACGCCCTTGAACCTGGAGATTTGGGACCCATTGGATGGGTACCATGCAGTATTACTTGAAAGGGTCTGTGCTGGCTCACCCAACCTCACCAAACCTCTCAGCCCCAAGAGTGTCCACCCTTATGTCTCAATCAGCTGTGGGTCTAGATATGGTCAATCCAGGTTGCATCACAGCCCCTGAACGAATTTTGTAAGAATTTCTCTCTGTTTCACTGTCTTTGTTTCACGGGTTTTTAAAAGTAATTTATTTTTATAATGGGGTTTAGCTGCTTTTCACGGCTGTGTTTATGCCGCTTTACACCCCCTTGACTCACTTACAGAGAGATATCAATACATAGGTTTGAAGATTCTTACTAGTCAGATATATTCTTGTGCGGTGAATAGGGGGTGTTGAGTCCAGTTCACTGAAAAAGGAATAGGTCTTGTCTCTTACATATTGGGTTTATGGCACGGTATCTGAGCTAATTTGAAACCCTTGTTTTATGCATCACCCCACCTCACCTTTCCCGTTCAGCAGGCATAGTGTGTTTCTTAAACGTGTGACTCTGTTCTGTTTTGCAATTCAGTTCAAGTGTAGCGGTTTTTACATTCCCTCTATAAGTGATATCTTAGGATAAGTGTCTTTTTCTGTGTGACTTATTTCACTTAGAATCGTCGTACCTAAATCCACTCATCGTGCTGCTACTAGCCTTATGACGTTGATTTCATGGCTGAGTGATATTCCATTGTACATGAGGACCACAACTTCTTTATCCATTTTTCTCTTTCCTAGGATATTTAAGGTGTAATGAAGTGGGGGTTCTTGTCAACAGAGCAGCCCTAAACTTTGGGGTGCATGTGTCTTGCTGATTTTTAGTTTTCCCAATTTATACGCCCATGAGTGGAAGTGCCCTATGCTCTCCAAGCTGTGTTTTTTAGATGTTTCAGAACACACCGTACACTTCTACAGAGTGGCTGTTGGCAATTTACATCCCACCCATCAGCGTAGCAAGGCTCCCATTTCTCCATGGCCGGTCCTGCATTTCTGGTTTGGACACTTTTTTCCGCATGGCCCTTTTGCCCGCTGGGAAGCGAGACTTTTTTGGAGCGATGATTTGCATTTCCAGGTTCCTTGGTTGGCCAAAAAGGGCGTATGCGTTTTTTCCTGAATATATTCAGGAAAAAACGCATACGCCCTTTTTGGCCAAGGGCATCATTGTCCACGTTTTGCCGCTTTTCATGTGCTTTCAAGGCGATTCGAATCTACCTCCTGTAATCTGTTTCCTGCAATTCTGCCTTGCTTTCAAAGCCTCTTCATTGCCTTCCCTTAATATATTTGTGGACGAGAGGTATCATTTAAAACTCTGCAGGTTTGTGAATTGCAGTGCCCCTGAGCTCCATTTTTCAACTCGCTTTTTTGGGAGCTGGCCGCAAAAGCGCAGGATTGCTTCAGGCCCTCTTCTGGTTCTGGGGGGCAGGCTGAGCTTGTGGTTAATTCTTCTTCCTGATGGGAAAATAGAGTGACCTGTGCCTGTCCCAACCCCTAGAGCTAGTCTCTCATTGGTTCCCCCTCTTCCCGTTCATCCTCAGGACAAATTGCAACCTGTACGGAACAGGAGGTTAAAGGTGCTGATTCTCCAAGGAGGGAGATTGCTAGTAAATCGGCTGGAAGGGCGAACCCGAGCAAAGGAGATGAGAAATGAGGTGCGTTTTAGAAACCTTTCCCGATCACACGGTGTACCATCTTCTGGGTTTCTCATGCATGTTTTCGTTGTAGGACGATGCTCTTGAACCTGGAGATTTGGGACCCATGGGATGGGTACCATGCAGTATTACTTGAAAGGGTCTGCGTTGGCTCACCCAACCTCACCGAACCTCTCAGCCCCAAGAGTGTCCACCCTTATGTCTCAATCAGCTGTGGGTCTAGTTATGGTCAATCCAGGTTGCATCACAGCCCCTGAACGAATTTTGTAAGTATTTCTCTCTCTTTCACTGTCTTTGTTTCACTGGTTTTTAAAAGTAATTTATTTTTATAATGGGGTTTAGCTGCTTTTCACGGCTGTGTTTATGCCGCTTTACACCCCCTTGACTCACTTACAGAGAGATATCAATACATAGGTTTGAAGATTCTTACTAGTCAGATATGTTCTTGTGCGGTGAATAGGGGGTGTTGAGTGCAGTTCACTGAAAAAGGAATAGGTCTTGTCTCTTACATATTGGGTTTATGGCACGGTATCTGAGCTAATTTGAAACCCTTGTTTTATGCATCACCCCACCTCACCTTTCCCGTTCAGCAGCCATAGTGTGTTTCCTAAACGTGTGACTCTGTTCTGTTTTGCAATTCAGTTCAAGTGTAGCGGTTTTTACATTCCCTCTATAAGTGATATCTTATGATAAGTGTCTTTTTCTGTGTGACTTATTTCACTTAGAATCGTCGTACCTAAATCCACTCATCGTGCTGCTACTAGCCTTATGACGTTGATTTCATGGCTGAGTGATATTCCATTGTACATGAGGACCACAACTTCTTTATCCATTTTTCTCTTTCCTAGGATATTTAAGGTGTAATGAAGTGGGGGTTCTTGTCAACAGAGCAGCCCTAAACTTTGGGGTGCCTGTGTCTTGCTGATTTTTAGTTTTCCCAATTTATACGCCCATGAGTGGAAGTGCCCTATGCTCTCCAAGCTGTGTTTTTTAGATGTTTCAGAACACACCGTACACTTCTCCAGAGTGGCTGTTGGCAATTCACATCCCACCCATCAGCGTAGCAAGGCTACCATTTCTCCATGGCCGGTCCTGCATTTCTGGTTTGGACACTTTTTTCCGCATGGCCCTTTTGCCTGCTGGGAAGCTAGACTTCTTTGGAGCGCTGATTTGCCTTTCCAGGTTGCTTGGTTGGCCAAAAAGGGCGTATGCGTTTTTTCCTGAATATATTCAGGAAAAAACGCATACGCCCTTTTTGGCCAAGGGCATCATTGTCCACGTTTTGCCGCTTTTCATGTGCTTTCAAGGCGATTCGAATCTACCTCCTGAAATCTGTTTCCTGCAATTCTGCCTTGCTTTCAAAGCCTCTTCGTTGCCTTCCCTTAATATATTTGTGGACGAGAGGTATCATTTAAAACTCTGCAGGTTTGTGTATTGCAGGGCCCCTGAGCTCCATTTATCAACTCGCTTTTTTGGGAGCTGGCCGCAAAAGCGCAGGATTGCTTCAGGCCCTCTTCTGGTTCTGGGGGGCAGGCTGAGCTTGTGCTTAATTCTTCTTCCTGATGGGAAAATAGAGTGACCTGTGCCTGTCCCAACACCTAGAGCTAGTCTCTCATTGGTTCCCCCTCTTCCAGTTCATCCTCAGGACAAATTGCAACCTGTACGGAACAGGAGGTTAAAGGTGCTGATTCTCCAAGGAGTGAGATGGCTAGTAAATCGGCTGGAAGGGCGAACCCGAGCAAAGGAGATGAGAAATGAGGTGCGTTTTAGAAACCTTTCCCGATCACACGGTGTACCATCTTCTGGGTTTCTCATGCATGTTTTCGTTGTAGGAAGATGCCCTTGAACCTGGAGATTTGGGACCCATGGGATGGGTACCATGCAGTATTACTTGAAAGGGTCTGCGTTGGCTCACCCAACCTCACCGAACCTCTCAGCCCCAAGAGTGTCCACCCTTATGTCTCAATCAGCTGTGGGTCTAGATATGGTCAATCCAGGTTGCATCACAGCCCCTGAACGAATTTTGTAAGTATTTCTCTCTCTTTCACTGTCTTTGTTTCACTGGTTTTTAAAAGTAATTTATTTTTATAATGGGGTTTAGCTGCTTTTCACGGCTGTGTTTATGCCGCTTTACACCCCCTTGACTCACTTACAGAGAGATATCAATACATAGGTTTGAAGATTCTTACTAGTCAGATATGTTCTTGTGCGGTGAATAGGGGGTGTTGAGTGCAGTTCACTGAAAAAGGAATAGGTCTTGTCTCTTACATATTGGGTTTATGGCACGGTATCTGAGCTAATTTGAAACCCTTGTTTTATGCATCACCCCACCTCACCTTTCCCGTTCAGCAGCCATAGTGTGTTTCCTAAACGTGTGACTCTGTTCTGTTTTGCAATTCAGTTCAAGTGTATCGGTTTTTACATACCCTCTATAAGTGATATCTTATGATAAGTGTCTTTTTCTGTGTGACTTATTTCACTTAGAATCGTCGTACCTAAATCCACCCATCGTGCTGCTACTAGCCTTATGACGTTGATTTCATGGCTGAGTGATATTCCATTGTACATGAGGACCACAACTTCTTTATCCATTTTTCTCTTTCCTAGGATATTTAAGGTGTAATGAAGTGGGGGTTCTTGTCAACAGAGCAGCCCTAAACTTTGGGGTGCCTGTGTCTTGCTGATTTTTAGTTTTCCCAATTTATACGCCCATGAGTGGAAGTGCCCTATGCTCTCCAAGCTGTGTTTTTCAGATGTTTCAGAACACACCGTACACTTCTCCAGAATGGCTGTTGGCAATTTACATCCCGCCCATCAGCGTAGCATGGCTCTGATTTCTCCATGGCCGGTCCTGCATTTCTGGTTTGGACACTTTTTTCTGCATGGCCCTTTTGCCCGCTGGGAAGCCAGACTTCTTTGGAGCGCTGATTTGCCTTTCTAGGTAGTTGGTTGGCCAAAAAGGGCGTATGCGTTTTTCCCTGAATATATTCAGGAAAAAATGCATACGCCCTTTTTGGCCAAGGGCATCATTGTCCACGATTTGCCGCTTTTCATGTGCTTTCAAGGCAATTCGAATCTACTTCCTGATATCTGTTTCCTGCAATTCTGCCTTGGTTTCAAAGCCTCTTCGTTGCCCTTCCTCAATAAATTTGTGGACGGAAGTTATCATTTATAACTCTGCAGGTTTGTGAATTGCAGTGCCCCTGAGCTCCATTTTTCAAGTCGCTTTTTTGGGAGCTGGCTGCAAAAGTGCAGGATTGCTTCAGGACCTATTCTTGTTCCGGTGGGCAGGCTAAGCCTGTGGTTAATTCTTCTTCCTGATGGCAAAATAGAGTGACCTGTGCCTATCCCAACACCTAGAGCTAGTCTCTCATTGGTTCCCCCTCTTCCCGTTCATCCTCAGGACAAATTGCAACCTGTACGGAACAGGAGGTTAAAGGTGCTGATTCTGCAAGGAGGGAGATGGCTAGTAAATCGGCTGGAATGGCGAACCCGAGCAAAGGAGATGAGAAATGAGGTGCGTTTTAGAAACCTTTCCCGATCACAAGGTGTACCATCTTCTGGGTTTCTCATGCCTGTTTTCGATGTAGGAAGATGCCCTTGAACCTGGAGATTTGGGACCCATGGGATGGGTACCATGCATTATTACTTTAAAGGGTCTGCGTTGGCTCACCCAACCTCACCAAACCTCTCAGCCCCAAGAGTGTCCACCCTTATGTCTCAATCAGCTGTGGGTCTAGATATGGTCAATCCAGGTTGCATCACAGCCCCTGAACGAATTTTGTAAGTATTTCTCTCTCTTTCACTGTCTTTGTTTCACTGGTTTTTAAAAGTAATTTATTTTTATAATGGGGTTTAGCTGCTTTTCACGGCTGTGTTTATGCCGCTTTACACCCCCTTGACTCACTTACAGAGAGATATCAATACATAGGTTTGAAGATTCTTACTAGTCAGATATGTTTTTGTGCGGTGAATAGGGGGTGTTGAGTGCAGTTCACTGAAAAAGGAATAGGTCTTGTCTCTTACATATTGGGTTTATGGCACGGTATCTGAGCTAATTTGAAACCCTTGTTTTATGCATCACCCCACCTCACCTTTCCCGTTCAGCAGCCATAGTGTGTTTCCTAAACGTGTGACTCTGTTCTGTTTTGCAATTCAGTTCAAGTGTATCGGTTTTTACATACCCTCTATAAGTGATATCTTATGATAAGTGTCTTTTTCTGTGTGACTTATTTCACTTAGAATCGTCGTACCTAAATCCACTCATCGTGCTGCTACTAGCCTTATGACGTTGATTTCATGGCTGAGTGATATTCCATTGTACATGAGGACCACAACTTCTTTATCCATTTTTCTCTTTCCTAGGATATTTAAGGTGTAATGAAGTGGGGGTTCTTGTCAACAGAGCAGCCCTAAACTTTGGGGTGCCTGTGTCTTGCTGATTTTTAGTTTTCCCAATTTATACGCCCATGAGTGGAAGTGCCCTATGCTCTCCAAGCTGTGTTTTTTAGATGTTTCAGGACACACCGTACACTTCTCCAGAGTGGCTGTTGGCAATTCACATCCCACCCATCAGCGTAGCAAGGCTCCCATTTCTCCATGGCCGGTCCTGCATTTCTGGTTTGGACACTTTTTTCCGCATGGCCCTTTTTCCTGCTGGGAAGGGAGACTTCTTTGGAGCGCTGATTTGCCTTTCCAGGTTGCTTGGTTGGCCAAAAAGGGCGTATGCGTTTTTTCCTGAATATATTCAGGAAAAAACGCATACGCCCTTTTTGGCCAAAGGCATCATTGTCCACGTTTTGCCGCTTTTCATGTGCTTTCAAGGCGATTCGAATCTACCTCCTGAAATCTGTTTCCTGCAATTCTGCCTTGCTTTCAAAGCCTCTTCGTTGCCTTCCCTTAATATATTTGTGGACGAGAGGTATCATTTAAAACTCTGCAGGTTTGTGAATTGCAGGGACCCTGAGCTCCATTTTTCAAGTCGCTTTTTTGGGAGCTGGCCGCAAAAGCGCAGGATTGCTTCAGGCCCTCTTCTGGTTCTGGGGGGCAGGCTGAGCTTGTGCTTAATTCTTCTTCCTGATGGGAAAATAGAGTGACCCGTGACTGTCCCAACACCTAGAGCTAGTCTCTCATTGGTTCCCCCTCTTCCCCTTCATCCTCAGGACAAATTGCAACCTGTACGGAACAGGAGGTTAAAGGTGCTGATTCTCCAAAGAGGGAGATGGCTAGTAAATCGGCTGGAATGGCGAACCCGAGCAAAGGAGATGAGAAATGAGGTGCGTTTCAGAAACCTTTCCCGATCACACGGTGTACCATCTTCTGGGTTTCTCATGCCTGTTTTCGATGTAGGAAGATGCCCTTGAACCTGGAGATTTGGGACCCATGGGATGGGTACCATGCAGTATTACTTGAAAGGGTCTGCGTTGGCTCACCCAACCTCACCGAACCTCTCAGCCCCAAGAGTGTCCACCCTTATGTCTCAATCAGCTGTGGGTCTAGATATGGTCAATCCAGGTTGCATCACAGCCCCTGAACGAATTTTGTAAGAATTTCTCTCTCTTTCACTGTCTTTCTTTCACTGGTTTTTAAAAGTAATTTATTTTTATAATGGGGTTTAGCTGCTTTTCACGGCTGTGTTTATGCCGCTTTACACCCCCTTGACTCACTTACAGAGAGATATCAATACATAGGTTTGAAGATTCTTACTAGTCAGATATATTCTTGTGCGGTGAATAGGGGATGTTGAGTCCAGTTCACTGAAAAAGGAATAGGTCTTGTGTATTACATATTGGCTTTATGGAACGGTATATGAGCTAATTTGAAACCCTTGTTTTATGCATCACCCCACCTCACCTTTCCCGTTCAGCAGCCATAGTGTGTTTTCTAAACGTGTGACTCTGTTCTGTTTTGCAATTCAGTTCAAGTGTAGCGGTTTTTACATTCCCTCTATAAGTGATATCTTATGATAAGTGTCTTTTTCTGTGTGACTTATTTCACTTAGAATCGTCGTACCTAAATCCACTCATCGTGCTGCTACTAGCCTTATGACGTTGATTTCATGGCTGAGTGATATTCCATTGTACATGAGGACCACAACTTCTTTATCCATTTTTCTCTTTCCTAGGATATTTAAGGTGTAATGAAGTGGGGGTTCTTGTCAACAGAGCAGCCCTAAACTTTGGGGTGCCTGTGTCTTGCTGATTTTTAGTTTTCCCAATTTCTACGCCCATGAGTGGAAGTGCCCTATGCTCTCCAAGCTGTGTTTTTCAGATGTTTCAGGACACACCGTACACTTCTCCACAGTGGCTGTTGGCAATTTACATCCCGCCCATCAGCGTAGCAAGGCTCTGATTTCTCCATGGCCGGTCCTGCATTTCTGGTTTGGACACTTTTTTCTGCATGGCCCTTTTGCCCGCTGGGAAGCCAGACTTCTTTGGAGCGCTGATTTGCCTTTCTAGGTAGTTGGTTGGCCAAAAAGGGCGTATGCGTTTTTCCCTGAATATATTCAGGAAAAAACGCATACGCCCTTTTTGGCCAAGGGCATCATTGTCCACGATTTGCCGCTTTTCATGTGCTTTCAAGGCAATTCGAATCTACTTCCTGATATCTGTTTCCTGCAATTCTGCCTTGGTTTCAAATCCTCTTCGTTGCCCTTCCTCAATATATTTGTGGACGGAAGTTATCATTTATAACTCTGCAGGTTTGTGAATTGCAGTGCCCCTGAGCTCCATTTTTCAAGTCGCTTTTTTGGGAGCTGGCTGCAAAAGTGCAGGATTGCTTCAGGACCTATTCTTGTTCCTGTGGGCAGGCTAAGCCTGTGGTTAATTCTTCTTCCTGATGGCAAAATAGAGTGACCTGTGCCTATCCCAACACCTAGAGCTAGTCTCTCATTGGTTCCCCCTCTTCCCGTTCATCCTCAGGACAAATTGCAACCTGTACGGAACAGGAGGTTAAAGGTGCTGATTCTCCAAGGAGGGAGATGGCTAGTAAATCGGCTGGAATGGCGAACCCGAGCAAAGGAGATGAGAAATGAGGTGCGTTTTAGAAACCTTTCCCGATCACAAGGTGTACCATCTTCTGGGTTTCTCATGCCTGTTTTCGATGTAGGAAGATGCCCTTGAACCTGGAGATTTGGGACCCATGGGATGGGTACCATGCATTATTACTTTAAAGGGTCTGCGTTGGCTCACCCAACCTCACCAAACATCTCAGCCCCAGGAGTGTCCACCCTTAGGTTTCAAAGAGCTGTGGGTCTAAATATGGTCAATCCAGGTTGCATCACAGCCCCTGAACGAATTTTGTAAGAATTTCTCTCTCTTTCACTGTCTCTGTTTCACGGGTTTTGAAAAGTAATTTATTTTTATAATGGGGTTTAGCTGATTTTCACGGCTGTGTTTATGCCGCCTTACACCCCCTTGACTCACTTACAGAGAGATATCAATACATAGGTTTGAAGATTCTTACTAGTCAGATATATGCTTCTGTGGTGAATAGGGGGTGTTGAGTCCAGTTCAGTGAGCAAGGAGTAGGTCTCGTCTATTACATATTGGGTTTATGGAACGGTATCTGAACTAATTTGAAACCCTTGTTTTATGCATCACCCCACCTCACCTTTCCCGTTCAGCAGCCATAGTGTGTTTTCTAAACGTGTGACTCTGTTCTGTTTTGTAATTCAGTTCAAGCGTAGCGGTTTTTACATTCCCTCTATAAGTGATATCTTATGATAAGTGTCGTTTTCTGTGTGACTTATTTCACTTAGAATCGTCGTACCTAAATCCACTCATCGTGCTGCTAATAGCCTTATGACGTTGATCTCATGCCTGAGTGATATTCCATTGTACATGAGGACCACAACTTTTTTATCCATTTTTCTCTTTCCTAGGATATTTAAGGTGTAATGAAGTGGAGTTTCTTGTAACCAGAGCAGCACTAAGCTTTGGGTTGCCTGTGTCTTTTTGATTTTTAATTTTCCCAATTTATACGCCCATGAGTGGAAGTGCCCTATTCTCTCTAGCTCTGTTTTTTAGATGTTTTAGGAAACACCATACCCTTCTCCAGACTCGCCATTGGCAATTTACATCCCGCCCATCAGTGTAACAAGGCTCCCTTTCCTCCTTGGCCTCTCCTGGATTTCTTGGTTTTACACTTTTTCAGGAAGTTCCTTTTGACCGATGGGAAGTGAGACCTCTTTGTAGTGCTGATTTGCATTTCCGGCTTGCTTGGTTTGCCTATAAGGGCCTATGCGTTTTTTTCTGAATTTATTCAGGAAAAAACGCATACGCCCTTTTTGGCCAAGTGCATCCTTGTCGACGTTTGGCCGCTTTTCATGTGCTTTAGTGGCTATTCGAATCTAACTCCTGAAATTTGTTTCCTGCAATTCTGCCTTGCTTTCCAATCCTTTTCGTTGCCTTCCCTCAATATAGTTTTGGACGATAATTATAATTTAAAACTCTGCAGGTTTGTGAATTGCAGTGCCCCTGAGCTCCATTTTTCAACTCGCTTTTTGGGAGCTTCCCGCAGAGCCGCTGGTTTGCTTTTGGCCCTGCTCTGGTTCTCAGTGGCAGGCTACGCCTTTGCTTAATTCTTCTTCCTGATTGGAAATTAGAGTGACATGTGCCTGTCCGAGCATCTAGGGCTTGGCTCTCCTTGTTTCTCCTCCTTCCCCTTTTTCCTTTGGACAAATTCCAAATTCTGTGCAACTGGATGTTGAAGGTGCTGACATCCTCAAGTGGGGAGATTTTAAGGAAAAAGGCTGGAGGGGTGAATCCAACAACCAGGAAATTAGGAGTTTTGGTTCCTTTTCCAAAATCTTCCTGATCCAACCGTGTTCCATCTTCTGGGTGTCACAGGCATGTTTTAGCTGTAGGAAAGGTCCCATGTATGTAAGGCGAACACCAGGGATTTTTTCCAAATCAGTGTCTCCCCAAGCTCCAATCTGGGGAATTTTTAAGCTACTGGTACATGTGTGTTCATTAAGGGACTTGGGCTGTAGGCAGAGTCCGAACTTTAGATGATTGAAGTCTTCAGGTTCAGAAACGCTCACCATCGGCCTCTTTTAGTTTCCATTTTATCTGTAGTTGATAGATGATGTCGATAGAGATATCTATTGTTTTTCAGATTATTTCCCCTTAGGGGTCATTAAAACATATTGAGTATAGTTCCCTGTGCTATACAGTAGATCCTTGTTGATGATATATTTTATACATAGCAGTGTGTATATGTTAATCCGAAACTGTTAATTTATCCCTCCTCCCACCTTTCCCCTTTGGTAATAAAAAAATATAAGATTTTATACTTCTCAGAAATCTAGGAGCTGAAAGAGAGGTATCATTTTCAATGGAAAATCATTCAAAACAAGGTTGAAACTTCAACCAAGATTATTAGATGTACATCCTTGGAAAGAAATCACTGCATTTCACTACTGTTGACCTGACAAATAAGACAAACCCCTCCACTGAACTTGCTTATAATAAAGTGATGGAAATATCAAATGGAAGTGTTAGAAACATCTTATTTTACACGAGCCTTATACACTGCTCTATGTTAATTACAGTTTGGCTCACACATCTGTTCATTGAAGTTACAATGTTCTCAAATTCTGTTACTGATCCTGCAGAGTGGGCCCCAACAAGGGTCTCCCTGCCCAGTGTCATTGGAGCCAACAGATCGAGACTGACTTTGGTTCAGAAGCAAAGGAAAACTTTATATTTTAATCAGAGAATGGAGAGGTGAGAGTGTGTGCTCCCCTGCGGGTTGTGGGCCGGGCTGCTGTGTAGGGATCCTGTCAGCATCAGCCAGAGGGAGGGGGCAGAGCTCTCGAGGGCCGGGTTGGCTGGAGCTCAGGCTCTATGTCGCAGAGTCTGCACAGGGCCCCACGAGCTGAGGTGTCGGCCCAGGCATCTTGCACTAGGAAATCGGGTCTGAAGTGCCGGGTGTGGGACCTCTGCATGTGGAAACCTAGGAGCAAGTGAAATTAGACAAAGTACAAAGGACAAAATGGTTAGACTTTATTTTATTGCCCAGATTCTATTTTTATCTCCCAGGAATTTTTAATGGGCTTTGCCAGTGACAAAGCCCTCCTCTGCCTTTTGTCCCATTCCTCATTCGTGGGGCACTGAGGGTGCAGACACCTCTTCTGTAAATGCTTCGTGCTGAGTTGGGTGTCCTCATACCTGGGGGGAGGGGCAGGACTTCTCTCCAGCAGCCTCCAGGTGAGGTGGATTGTCCCCAGGCCTCCTCCCTCACTGCTCGTCTGCCTGAGCACCAGCATTGGAAGTTTCATAGATTCTAATGACCTTTAAGGGTCCAGGAAAGAGATGTTCAGAGACGTTGCGGGGGGGTGGGCGGTTTTACCCTGCTCCACATTGGTTCGACCCCCTTAGGCTGACGGTTTCTGCCAGCCTAGATGCTCTGACCAGTAGTCTGCGCTTTCTTCAGTTAGGCCACTGAATTAACGTACAAACAGCACCAGGTATCAGAGCCCTGCTTGCTCAACTCCCAGACAGTCCAGGGCTGGTGGTGATCCAGGACCATGACGGCCACTCAGTCAACGGCCTTTTGAAGTAGCCAGGAGTACAGCCGGTCTCATTGGCCTCCGTCACCGCAGTGTCTGTAGGCTTTTCTATGGTGGCAGCGTTATTTACGGTTCCCCTGCCAAGTTTATTAGCTCCGCTCTGGGTGCAGTAAGTCCTGTAAGCAATAGTCTGCTCTTTTGGGGCACACTCTTGTTGTTTTCTGAGAGAAACTCCAGGTCAAGTGACGGTCACACGAGTCGTCATGGGGGCCCATTGCCCCCGGTTGTCTCTCTGGAGGTTGGTGTTGGACGGCCTCCTCACTCGAGGTCATTGTGCCCACGGAGCAATCCCTGCAACTTCAGGGCATGGTGGGTGGTTAGGATCACCAAGTGGCATCCTTTACCCTTACGAGGGAGCTGGACTTGCGGGCTGCTGATTTCCAGGTTTTTAGATACCCCCAGTATCCTGGTCAGATGGGGTGGCTGGCCAATGCCTGGAGGGCAGTCTTGCATTGTTCCATTTCAAGTGGTCCCAGTTTTTGCACTAATACTCCAAGGGCGATTCGCCTTGGACCAGGAATGTAAAGGTCAAAGGGTTTAGCTAACTTAAGGAGGTCCAGGGCAAGGGTCTGAATTGACTGCACTTTCCCTTCTTGAAAGGCCGCTTCTGGATTCTATTCAAAAGGATCATCATCTTTTCCTTTCAGTGTTTCATATAGAGGCCCAGTTATTGGACTGTAGTTAGGGATCCAGATGCAGCAAACCCCGGTCTCCCCAGGAACCCCTAAGCTGTCTTCTAGTTTTAGGAAGGGTGAGGCTGCAAATGGCTTCTTCCCTTTCCTGGGGTGGGCTTCTCCGACCTTCTGTGTGAATGAAACCCAGGAAGGTCACCTTAGTTTGTGATATTTGAGCCTTTTTCTTGGACACCTTCTATCTTTTATTGGCTAGGTAGTTCAGAGGCCTCCTTAGTCGGGCTGGTGATCAGAATGTCATCTGCATATTGAAGGAGGGTTCCCTTCTCCAGAGGTAGATCTTTTAGGTCTTTAGCTAATGTTTCCCAAAAGATGGTGTGGGGATTTTTGAACCCCTGGGGCAGGACGGCCCGGCAGCATTGTTTTTGTTGTATGTTGAGTCCTGCCACTCACAGCCAAAATTTCTTGTGACTCTGGGACTAATGGAATACAGAAGAAGGCATCATTGAAGTCTAATACAGAATACCATGTCCTGGTGTATGGTAGAATGACCAGCAGGGTGTAGGAATTTGGAACTACTAGATGTATATCCTCTGTGGCTTCACTGACTGTCCTGTCGTCCTCTACCAGGTACCCAGCAGCCCACGGGGCTCTTGTGGTCAGGCCCCTCCCAGGATATGGAGCTCACCTGGGCAGGTATGCAGCAGCCCACAGGGCTCTCGTGGGCAGGCCCCTCCCTGGATATGGAGCTCCCCTGGACAGGTACCCTGGCAGGGCTGGGCACACAGGAACCGTGCACATAGCCCTCATTGCAGAGCACCCCCAGCACAACTGTAGCTCAGAGCTGACACAGAGCACCTCAGAGCAGAGCTTGAACTAACAAACAGCAGCTCCAACAGGTCTGTGACCCTAGGCTTCACTCTGTGCGGCCTCCCTCTGCCTGGTCTTCCAGGGGCTTCCACTGCAGCCGGGGCACCAGGCCTCTGTCTCCACCCACCACCCCTCCTCTCCCTGACTCCTGGGTTCCTCTCATTAGCAGAGGGTCTTCTTGAAGTTGTCTCCCACTCATGAACCAGATAAAATGATTAGAAAACAAGCCAGGGCTGCCGCCCCTTATCTATCCTGACTCTCGGAACCCTACACCTGTTCCTTGGATCTGGCCGGTGCAGCAAGGCACATTTTCTGCAACTCTGAGCCCCTGAGGGGCGAGGATTGGCTGGCCTGGGCAGCCTGACCCGGCCAGCCAGCCCTTCCCAGGTGTGCCTGGGTTGAGGTCAATATAAACACCCCTCCAGGCAGCAAAAGCCTCTGCAGCTGTGCCTGACGCCATATTCTCTGCCCCGTCAGCAGTCTCGGGGTTGGGATGGTGGGAGGGAGTAGGGCCCACGGCTCTATGAGTGGCCCGGTGTGACTGGGGCTCTGCTGGACTTCCTGCAGGAGTTGCCGGGCTGCCACCTGCTAAAGAGGAGGATGTGTCACCCATACTTGCTGCTGGAATTTCTCCCCGGGCAGAGGTGAGGAAGGAAAAAAGCAGTGGGGACCGGGACAGGAGGGGTACCTCAGGCAGGGAAATGGAAAGCTTCCAGACGAGTGCCCGGGGCCAGGACCATCCTGGCTGGCCTGCAGGCACCAAGTCGGCCTGCGTGTCCAAGCCCCTTCCTCTAGCTTTTAAAGTCTTTGCACACATTCAGGTGTTTTACCTGGGAAGGGTGGGAAAAGTTCAGCAGCAACTGGCCTGGGGCTCAGCTCACATTTACTCAGAGACGCCTCCTCACGGTCCCCCAGCTTTGCAATGAGGATGCTCCTTGTGTTGGGGCTGCTGGCTGCATGGGAAATGATTCCCCACCTGTGACCAACTTCAGAATTGTTTACCAGTGGAGCAAGTGCCCTGATAGGGTTTTCCTCTGTATGACCAGTGGGTTCTGTTTTTGTTTTTTTCTTTTTTGGTTCAAGGTAAGTTTTATTCCTCTTTTTGTATTTATGGATATAAGCATGGAAATAATTCATTCATACAAATACGTCTATGGGAAGGACAGAACTTTTTTTCTGTTTTATTTTTTTAAGTATTAATTATTTTTTAATTTTTGAATTTATTTTATTCATTTTTTTATACAGCAGGTTCTTATTGGTTATCTATTTTATACATATAAGTGTATATATGTCAATCCCAGGCTCGCAATTCATCCCACCACCACCACCCTGCCACTTTCCCCCCTTGGTGTCCATACATTTGTTCTATACATCTGTGTCTCTATTTATGCCTTGCAAACCGGTTCATCTGTACCATTTTTTCTAGGTTCCACATGTATGCGTTAATATACGATATTTGTTTTTCTCTTTCTGACTAACTTCACTCTGTATGACAGTCTCTAGATCTATCCACGTCTCTACAAATGACCCAATTTCATTCCTTTTTATGGCTGAGAAATATTGCATTTTATATATGTAGCACATCTTTTCCGTTCGTCTGTCTATGGGCACTTAGGTTGCTTCCATGACCTGGCTATTGTAAATAGTGCTGCAGTGAACATTGTGGTGAATATGTCTTTTTTTTTTTATGAATATGTCTTTTTGAATTATGGTTTTCTCTGGGTATATGGCCAGTAGTGGGATTGCTGGGTCATATGGTAATTCTATATTTAGTTTTTTAAGGAACCTCCATACTGTTCTCCATAGTGACTGTATCAACTTACATTCCCACAAATAGTGTAAGAGGGTTCCCTTTTCTCCACACCCTCTCCAGCATTTGTTGTTTGTAGATTTTCTGATGATGCCCATTCTAACTCGTGTGAGGTGATAACTCATTGTAGTTTTGGTTTATATTTCTCTAATAATTAGTGATGTTGAGCAGCTTTTCATGTGCTTCTTGGTCATCTGTATGTCTTCTTGGGACAAATGTCTATTTACGTCATCTGCCCATTTTTGGATTGGGTTGTTTGTTTTTTTACTGTTGAGCTGCATGAGCTGTTTATATACATTGGAGATTAATCTTTTGTCCATTGATTCGTTTGCAAATATTTTCTCCCATTCTGAGGGTTGTCTTTTCGTCTTGTTTGTAGTTTCCTTTGCTTTGCAAAAGCTTTTAGGTTTCATTTGCTCCCATTTGTTTATTATTGTTTTTTATTCCATTACTCTAGGAGGTGGATCAAAAAAGACCTTGCTGTGATTTATGTCAAAGAGTATTCTTCCTATGTTTTCCTCTAAGAGTTTTATAGTGTCCGGTCTTACATTTTGGTCTCTAATGCATTTTGAGTTTATTTTTTGTGTATGGTGTTAGGGAGTGTTCTAATTTCATTCTTTTACATGTAGCTGTCCATTTTTCCCAGCACCACTTATTGAAGAGACTGTCTTTTCTCCATTGTATATCCTTGCCTCCTTTGTCATAGATTAGTGGGTCATAGGTGTGTAGGTTTATCTCTGGGCTTTCTTTTTTTTTTTTCTTTTACATCTTTATTGGAGTATAATTGCTTTACAATTGTGTGTTAGTTTCTGCTGTATAAAAAAGTGAATCAGCTATGCGTATACATATAACACCATATCCCCTCCCTCTTGCACCTCCCTCTCACTCCCTTATCCCACCCTTTTAGGTGGTCACAAAGCACAGAGCTGATCTCCCTGTGCTATGTGACTGCTTCCCAGTAGCTATCAATTTTACATTTGGTAGTGTATATATGTCCATACCACTCTCTCACTTTGTCCCAGCTTACCCTTCCCCCTCCCCATGTCCTCAAGTCCTTTCTCTACGTCTGTGTCCTTAATCCTTTCCTGCCCCTAGGTTCTACATAAACTTTTTTTTTTTAGATTCCATATATATGTGTTAGCATACAGTGTTTGTTTTTCCCTTTCTGACTTACTTCACTCTGTAGGACAGACTCTAGATCCATCTACCTCACTAAAAATAACTCAATTTCGTTTCTTTTTATGGCTGAATCATGTTCCATTGTATATATGTGCCACATCTTCTTTATCCATTTGTCTGTTGATGGACACTTAGGTTGCTTCCATGTCCTGGCTATTGTAAATAGAGCTACAGTGAACATTGTGGTACATGACTCTTTTTGAATTATGGTTTTCTCAGGGTAAATGTCCAGGAGTGGGTTTGCTGGGTTGTATGGTAGTTCTATTTTTAGTATTTAAGGAACCTTCATACCGTTCTCCCTAGTGGCTATATCAATTTACATTCCCACCAACAGTGCAAGAGGGTTCCCTTTTCTCCAATTAATGCCTCTCCAGCATTTATTGTTGGTAGATTTTTTGATGATGGCCATTCTGACTGGTGTGAGGTGATACCTCGCTGTAGTTTTGATTTGCATTTCTCTAATGATTAGTGATGTTCAGCATCCTTTCATGTGTTTGTTGGCAACCTGTATATCTTCTTTGGAGAAATGTCTATTTAGGTCTTCTGCCCATTTTTGGATTGGGTTGTTTGGTTTTGTGATATTGAGCTACATGAGCTGCTTTTTGGAGATTAATCCTTTGCCATTTGCTTCATTTGAAAATATTTTCTCCCATTCTGATGGTTGTCTTTTCATCTTGCTTATGTTTTCCTTTGCTGTGCAAAAGAATTTATGTTTCATTAGGTCCCATTTTTTAATTTTTGTTTTTATTTCCATTTCTCTAGGAGGTGGGTCAAAAAGGATCTTGCTGTGATTTATGTCATAGACTGTTCTGCTTATGTTTTCCTCTAAGAGTTTTATAGTGGCTGGTCTTATATTTAGGTCTCTAATCCATTTTGAGTTTATTTTTGTGTATGGTATTAGGGAGTGTTCTAATTTCATTCTTTTACATGTAGCTGTCCAGTTTTCCCAGCACCACTTACTGAAGACACTGTCTTTTCTCCGTTGTATACCCTTGCCTCCTTTGTCATAGATTAGTTAACCATAGGTACGTGGGTTTATCTCTGTGCTTTCTATCCTGTTCTATTGACCTATATTTCTGTTTTTGTGTCAGTACCATATTATCTGATTACTGTAGCTTTGTAATATAGTCTGAAGTCTGGAAGTCTGATTCCTCCAGCTCTTTTTTTTCCCCCTCAAGACTGCTTTGGCTATCCAGGGTCTTTTGTGTCTCCCTACAAATTTTAAGATTTTTTTTTCTTGTTCTGTAGAAAATGCCAAAAGTATTTTGATCGGGATTGCATTAAATCTGTAGATTGCTTTGGGTAGTACAGTCATTTTCACAATATTGATTCTTCTAATCCAAGAACATGGTATATGTCTCCATCTGTTTATATCATCTTTGATTTCTTTCATCAGCATCTTATAGTTTTCTGAGTACAGGTCTTTTACTTCCTTAGGTAGGTTTATTCCTAGGTATTTTATTCTTTTTGTTGCAGTGGTAATGGGATTGTTTCCTTAATTTCTCTTTCTGATCTTTCATTGTTAGTGTATAGGAATGCAAGCAATTTCTGTGCATTAATTTTGTATCCTGCAACTTTACCAGATTCATTGATTAGCTCCAGTGGTTTTCTGGTGGCATCTTTAGGATTCTCTATCTATGATATCATGTCATCTGCAAACAGTGACAATTGTACTCCTTCTTTTCCTTTTTGTATTCCTTTTATTTCTTTTTCTTCTCTGATTGCCATGGCTAGGACTTCCAAAACTATGTTGAATAGCAGTGGTGAGAGTGGACATCCTCGTCTTGTTCCTGATCTTAGAGGAAACGCTTGCAGTTTTTCACCATTGAGAATGGTGTTTGCTGCGGGTTTGTCATATATGACCTTTATTATGTTGAGGTAGTTTCCCTCTATGCCCACACTCTGCAGAGTTTTTATCGTAAATGGGTGTTGAATTTTCACAAAATCTTTTCCTTCATCTATTGAGATGATCATATGGTTTTATTCTACAATTTGTTAATATGGTGTATCACATTGATTTGTGTATATTGAAGAATCCTTGCATCCCTGGGATACACCCCACTTGATCATGGTGTATGATCCTTTTAATGTGTTGTTTGATTCTGTTTGCTAGTATTTGGTTGAGGATTTTTACATCTATATTCATCAGTGATATTGGTCTATAATTTTCTTTCCGTGTAGTATCTCTGTCTGATTTTGGTATCAGGGTGATGGTGGTCTCATAGAATGAGTTTGGGAGTGTTCCTTCCCCTGCAATTGTTTTGAAGAATTTGAGAAGGTTGGGTGTTAGCTCTTCCCTAATGTTTCATAGAATTCACCTGTGATGCCATCTGGTTCTGGACTTTTGTTTGTTGGAAGATTTTTAATCACAGTTTCAAATTCATTGCTTGTGATAGGTTTGTTCATATTTTCTATTTCTTCCTGGTTCAGTCTTGGAAGGTTATCCCTTTCTAAGAATTTGTCCATTTCTTCCAGGTTGTCCATTTTATTGGCATAGAGTTGCGTGTAGTAGTCTCTTAGGATGCTTTGTATTCCTGTGGTGTCTGTTGTAACTTCTCCTTTTTCACTTCTAATTTTGTTGATTTGAGTCCTCTCCCTCTTTTTCTTGAGTCTGGCTAAAGGTTGATCATTATTGCTTATCTTCTCAAAGAACCAGCTTTTAGGTTTATTGATCTTTGCTTTCGTTTTCTTTGTTTCTATTTCATTTATTTCTGCTCTGATCTTTAAGATTTCTTTCCTTCTACTAACTTTGGGTTTTGTTCTTCTTTCTCTAGTTCCTCTAGGTGTAAGGTTAGATTGTTTATTTGAGATTTTTCTTGTTTCTTGAGGTAGGCTTGTATTGCTATAAACTTCCCTCTTAGAACTGCTTTTGCCGCATCCCATAGGTTTTGGATCATCGTGTTTTTGTTGTCATTTGTCTCTAGGTAGTTTTTGATTTCCTCTTTGATTTCTTCAGTGATCTCTTGGTTATTTAGTAACGTATTGTTTAGCCTCCATGTGTTTGTGTTTTTTACGGTTTTTTTCCGTGTAATTGATTTCTAATCTCATAGCATTGTGGTCGGAACAGCTGCTTGACATGATTTCAGTTTTCTTAAATTTACTGAGGCTTTGTGACCCAAGATGTGATCTATCCTGGAGAATGTTCCGTGTGCAGTTAAGAAGAACGTGTAATCTGCTGTTTTTGGATGGAATGTCCTATAAATATCAATTAACTCTATCTGGTCTATTGTGTCATTTAAAGCTTGTGTTTCCTTATTAATTTTCTGTCTGGCTGATCTCCACTGGTGTAAGTGAGCTGTTAAAGTCCCCCACTATTATTGTGTTACTGTTGATTTCCTCTTTTATAGCTGTTAGCAGTTGCCTTATACATTGAGGTGCTCCTATGTTGGGTACATATATATTTATAATTGTTATATCTTCTTCTTGGATTGATCCCTTGACCATTATGTAGTGTCTTTCCTTGTCTCTTGTAGCATTCTTTATTTTAAAGTCTATTTTATCTGATATGAGTATTGCTACTCCAGGTTTCTTTTGATTTTCATTTGCATAGAGTATATTTTTCCATCGCCTCACTTTCAGTCTGTATGTGTCCCTAGGTCTGAAATGGGTCTCTTGTAGACAGCATATATATGGGTCTTGTTTTTGTATCCATTCAGCGAGCCTGTGTCTTTTGGTTGGAACATTTAGTGCATTCACGTTTAAGGTAATTATCGATATGTATGTTCCTATTACTATTTTCTTAATTGTTATGGGGTTGTCTTGGTGGGTCCTTTTCTTCTCTTGTGTTTCCCACTTAGAGAAGTTCCTTTAGCATTTGGTGTAAAGCTGGTTTCATGGTGCTGAATTCTCTTAGCTTTTGCTTGTCTGTAGGGCTTTTGATTTCTCCATCAAATCTGAATGAGATCTTTGCAGGGTGGAGTACTCTTGGTTGTAGGTTCTTCCCTTTCATCACTTTAAATTGATCATGCCACTCCCTTCTGGCTTGTAGATATTCTGCTGAGAAATCAGCTGTTATTCTTATGGGAGTTCCCTTGTATGTTATTTGTCATTTTTCCCTTGCTGCTTTCAATAATTTTTCTTTGTCGTTAATTTTTGTCAATTTGATTACTATGTGTCTTGTCATTTTTCTCCTTCGGTTTATCCTGCCTGGGACTCTCTGTGCTTCTGGACTTGGGTGGCTATTTCTTTTCCCGTGCTAGGGAAGTTTTTGACCATAATCTCTTCAAATATATTCTCGGGTCCTTTCTCTCTCTTCTCCTTCTGGGATCCCTATCATGCGAATGTTGTTGTGTTTAATGTTGTCCCAGAGGACTCTTGGGGTGTCTTCATTTATTTTCATTCTTTTTCTTTATTCTTTTCCATGGCAGTGATTTCCACCTTTCTGTCTTCCAGGTCACTTATCCGTTCTTCTGCCACAGTTATTCTGCTACTGATTTCTTCTAGTATATTTTTCATTTCAGTTATTACATTGTTCACCTCTGTTTGTTTGTTCTTTAATTCTTCTAGGTGTTTGTTCCTTAATTCTTCTAGGTCTTTGTTAAGCATTTCTTGTGTCTTCTCGATCTTTGCCTCCTTTCTTTTTCCAAGGTCTTGGCTCAACTTCACTATCATTATTCTGAATTCTTTTTCTGGAAGGTTCCCTATCTCCACGTCATTTCGTTTTTTTTTTTTTTTCTGGGGTTTTATCTTGTTCCTTGATCTGGTATAAAGTCCTCTGCCTTTTCATTTTGTCTATCTTTCTGTGAATGTGGTTTTCCTTCCACAGGATGCAGAATTGTAGTTCTTCTTGCTTCTGCTGTCTGCTCTCTGGTGGATGAGTCTATCTTAGAGGCTTGTGCAAGCTTCCTGATGGGAGGGACTGGTGGTGGGTAGAGCTGGGTGTTGCTTTGGTGGGCAGAGCTTTAATCCGCTTGTCTGCAGATTAAATAAAACTTTAATAAAAAGTTTAATCCGCTTGTCTGCTGATGCATGGGGCTGGGTTCCCTCCCTGTTGGTTGTTTGGCCTGAGGCGACCCAGCACTGGAGCCTACCTTGCTCTTGGTGGGGCTAATGGCAGACTCTGGGAGGGCTCACACCAAGGAGTATTTCCCAGAACTTCTGCTGCCAGTGTCATTGTCCTCACGGTGAGCCACAGCCACAGCCACCACCTGCCTCTGCAGGAGACCCTCTAAAAGTAGCAGGTAGTTCTGGTCATTCTCCTACAGGGTCACTGCTCCTTCCCCTGGGTCCTGATGTGCACACTACTTTGTGTGTGCCCTCCAAGAGTGGAGTATCTGAGTGGAGTTGAGACTCTGAGACTCTGCGTGGAGTCACACAGACTCTGGGTCCTGTGAAGCTTCGATGTTTTGTGGTTCTAGAAATCCTATAGGAGACGGTCCACAGCAGGTGAAGCTAATGTTGTCAGTAGAGGTGTTGAAGCCAAAGATCTGCAGTTCCGACTAGAGGTGCCGATGTACATACAGGACAAAATCATCTCGTGTGAATTTAGTTCAGGCATGTTTAAGATGAATGCAGTCATGTTAATGCCTACCATATTCTATCTTGAGCCTCTCCTCAGGGAACACCTCCTCAGTTCCTGAGGCTCCTGTAAGTCATGTACAAGGGACTGGAGAGTGGGCTCTGTCCAGTCTGAGCCCTGAGTTACCCTGTGTGTATCTTAGGATGCTTTGTATTTCTGTGGTGTCTGTCTGTTGTAACATCATCTCTTTCATTTCAGATTTATTTGGGCCCTCTCTTTTTAAAAAACATACTACTGTTGTCTTTTATTCTTTACAGAAGTTTAATAAGTGTTTGATCTACTATCCTTACCCTATGTATACTTTTTGCAGTGAGATTTTTACTTTTCTTTGTTTCCTTGTTACTATCAATAATTAGTGAGACTTCTTTTAAGCTACCTTCAACATTGCTTATAAAGCTGCTTTATTAGTGATGACAGAGCCTTAATGGAAGTCATGTTCTGGTTGTAAATTAGAATGCAATGTGCCAGCAAAAAGCCCCTTAAGTTTATGTCTCATTACTTCTTGTTCTTTTTTTAATTTAATTTTTATTTTTTGTCAGAGCAAATTTGATTAAAATGTTTTGTTTCTTCTAGGTGTGCAAGATGTGGTTCTTTTAAACATATACATATATCTATTCTTCTTTGCATCATTTTCCCATGTAGGTTATGACACAATGTTGAGCAGTCTTGTCTTGGTATTACATAGGTCTTTGGTGATTACATATTTCACATGTGTTTCTATATCTATCTTAACCCCAATATCCTAATGTATCCAATCCTCACACCTATCCATTTGCTGAACCATAAGTTTGTTTAATGAATCTGTGATTGCATTTCTCTGTGGAAATATCTTTATTGGTATCAATTTTTAGCTAAGACCTATAAGTGATATTATAGGATATGTGTCTTTGGCTTTCTGACTTAGTACAATTTGCCTGATTACCTCAAGAATCATACATGGTGCTGCAAATGGCATTGTTTCATTTTTTTCCCTGGCTAATATTCCATCTGTACGTGTACCAGTTCTTCTTTGGCCACGCACCTCTTGATGGACTTTCTGGTTGCCTCCATGTCTTGGCTATTGTAATACTGCTGCAATGCATATTTTCTTGCCTGTGTCTTTCCAGTTCTATCTTCTTATGTTATAGGCCTAGGAGTGGGCTTGCTGTATCATATGGTAGCTCAGTGTGTACGTTTTAAAGGCACCACCATTCAGTTCTCATTAGTGGCTCTTTCCAGGTTACGTCCCACTTAAAAGTGAGGGTATGCATTTCTCAAAAACACCTTCAATATTTATTGTTTGCAGTTTTCTTGCTGATGGTTATTCTAACAGGTGCGAGCTGATACCTCTCTGTGGTTGAATTTGCATGTGTCCCAAAATCTGTTGAAATTGAGCTTTAAAGCATGCCCTTTCTATTTATCAAACTGTGATTACAGCTTAGTTCTTCAAAGTGTTTTCTTAAAGTAAGTGTCACATTTTGAAAATTTTTGGCCATTACCTCCCTCAAGACATTTTGAAGGCAGGTTTCATTTACAGCCCTGAAGTACTTGTTCATATGAAGTGACCATTAGCACAGGTTTGAAAGCTGCTTTGGTAGGTAACGGCCGGAGGGCGGGAGCCTTTCCACGTTCCCCAATCTGGTAACTAGGGAAGGAGCCTTCAGCCCCAAAAGTGTCCACCCTTATGTCTCATCCAGCTGTGGAACTACATATGGTCAATCTAGGTTGCATCACAGCCCCTGAATGAATTGTGTGAGAATTTCTCTCTCTTTCAAAGTCTTTGTTTCATGGGTATTTAAAAGTAGTTTATTTTTATAATGGGGTTTAGGTGCTTTTCACGGCTGTGTTTATGCCGCTTTACACCCACTTGACTCACTTACAGAGAGATATCAATACATAGGTTTGAAGATTCTTACTAGTCAGATATACTCTTGTGCGGTGAATAGGGGGTGTTGAGTCCAGTTCACTGAGCAAGGAGTAGGTCTTGTCTATTACATATTGGGTTTATGGAACGGTATCTGAGCTAATTTGAAACCCTTGTTTTATGCATCACCCCACCACACCTTTCCCGTTCAGCAGCCATAGTGTGTTTTCTAAATGTTTGACTCTGTTCTGTTTTGTAATTCAGTTCAAGTGTAACGGTTTTTACATTCCCTCTGTAAGTGATATCTTATGATAAGTGTCTTTTTCTGTGTGACTTATTTCACTTAGAATCTTCGTACCTAAATCCACTCATCATGCTGCTACTAGTCTTATGACATTGATTTCATGGCTGAGTGATATACCATTGTACATAAGGAACAAAATTTCTTTATCCATTTTTATCTTTCCTGGGATATTTAAGGTGTAATGAAGTGGAGGTTCTTGTCAACAGAGCAGCCCTAAACTTTGGAGTGCCTGTGTCTTCCTGATTTTTGGTTTTCCCAATTTATACACCCATGAGTGGAAGTGCCCTATGCTCTCTAAGCTGTGTTTTTTAGATGTTTCAGGACACACCGTACACTTCTCCAGAGTGGCTGTTGTCAATTTACATCCCGCCCATCAGCGTAGCAAGGCTCCCATTTCTCCAGGGCCTGTCCTGCATTTCTGGTTTTGACACTTTTTTCAGCATGGCACTTTTGCCCGATGGGAAGCGAGACTACATTGTAGCGCTGATTTGCATTTCCAGGTTGCTTAGTTGGCCAAAAAGGGCGTATGCGTTTTTTCCTGAATATATTCAGGAAAAAACGCATACGCCCTTTTTGGCCAAGGGCATCACTGTTGACGTTTTGCCGCTTTTCATGTACTTTCAAGGCGATTCGAATCTACCTCCTGAAATCTGTATCCTGCAATTCTGCCTTGCTTTCAAATCCTCTTCGTTGCCTTCCCTCAATATATTTGTGGACGAGAGTTATCATTTATAACTCTGCAGGTTTGTGAATTGCAGTGCCCCTGAGCTCCATTTTTCAAGTCGCTTTTTGGGAGTTGGCCGCAAAAGTGCAGGATTCCTTCGGGCCCTCTTCTGGTTCTGGGGGGCAGGCTGAGGCTGTGGTTAATTCTTCTTCCTGATGGGAAAATAGAGTGACCTGTGCTGTCCCAACCACTAGAGGTAGTCTATCATTGGTTCCCCCTCTTCCCGTTCATCCTCAGGACAAATTGCAACCTGTACGGAACAGGAGGTTAAAGGTGCTGATTCTCCAAGGAGGGAGATGGCTTGTAAAAGGGCTGGAATGGCGAACCCGAGCACAAGGAGATGAGAAATGAGGTGCGTTTTAGAAACCTTTCCCGATCACACGGTGTACCATCTTCTGGGTTTCTCATGCACGTTTTCGACGTAGGAATATGCCCTTGAACCTGCAGATTTGGGACCCATGTGATGGTACCATGCAGTATTACTTTAAAGGGTCTGCATTGGCTCACGCAACCTCACCAAACCTCTCAGCCCCAAGAGTGTCCACCCTTATGTCTCAATCAGCTGTGGGTCTAGATATGGTCAATCCAGGTTGCATCACAGCCCTTGAACGAATTTTGTAAGAATTTCTCTCTCTTTCACTGTCTTTGTTTCACGGGTTTTGAAAAGAAATTTATTTTTATAATGGGGTTTAGCTGCTTTTCACGGCTGTGTTTATGCCGCTTTACACCCCCTTGACTCACTTACAGAGAGATATCAATAGATAGGTTTGAAGATTCTTACTAGTCAGATATATTCTTGTGCGGTGAATAGGGGGTGTTGAGTCTAGTTCACTGAGCAAGGAGTAGGTCTTGTCTATTACATATTGGGTTTATGGAACGGTATCGGAGCTAATTTTAAACCCTTGTTTTATGCATCACCCCATCTCACCTTTCCCTTTCAGCAGCCATAGTTTGTTTTCTATACGTGTGACTGTGTTCTGTTTTGTAATTCACATCAACTGTAGCGGTTTTTACATTCCCTCTATAAGTGATATCTTATGATAAGTGTCTTTTTCTGTGTGACTTATTTCACTTAGAATCGTCGTACCTAAATCCACTCATCGTGCTGCTACTAGCCTTATGACGTTGATTTCATGGCTGAGTGATATTCCATTGTACATGAGGACCCCAACTTCTTTATCCATTTTTCTCTTTCCTAGGATATTTAAGGTGTAATGAAGTGGGGGTTCTTTTCAACAGAGCAGCCCTAAACTTTGGGGTGCCTGTGTCTTGCTGATTTTTGGTTTTCCCAATTTATACACCCATGAGTGGAAGTGCCCTATGCTCTCTAAGCTGTGTTTTTTAGATGTTTCAGGACACACCGTACACTTCTCCAGAGTGGCTGTTGTCAATTTACATCCCACCCATCAGCGTAGCAAGGCTCCCATTTCTCCATGACCTGTCCTGCATTTCTGGTTTTGACACTTTTTTCAGCATGGCCCTTTTGCCCGATGGGAAGCGAGACTAGTTTGTAGCGCTGATTTGCCTTTCCAGGTTGCTTGGTTGGCCAAAAAGGGCGTATGCGTTTTTTCCTGAATATATTCAGGAAAAAACGCATACGCCCTTTTTGGCGAAGGGCATCACTGTTGACGTTTTGCCGCTTTTCATGTACTTTCAAGGCGATTCGAATCTACCTCCTGAAATCTGTTTCCTGCAATTCTGCCTTGCTTTCAAATCGTCTTCGTTGCCTTCCCTCAATATATTTGTGGACGAGAGGTATCATTTATAACTCTGCAGGTTTGTGAATTGCATTGCCCCTGAGCTCCATTTTTTAAGTCGCTTTTTGGGAGCTGGCCGCAAAAGCGCAGGATTGCTTGTGGCCCACTTCTCGTTCTGGGGGGCAGTCTGAGGCTGTACTTAATTCTTCTTCCTGATGGGAAAATAGAGTGACCTGTGCCAGTCCCAACCACTAGAGCTAGTCTCTCATTGGTTCCCCCTCTTCCCGTTCATCCTCAGGACAAATTGCAACCTGTATGGAACAGGATGTTAAAGGTGCTGATTCTCCAAGGAGGAAGATGGCTAGTAAAGTGGCTGGAATGGCGAACCTGAGCACAAGGAGATGAGAAATGAGGTGCGTTTTAGAAACCTTTCCCGATCACACGGTGTACCATCTTCTGGGTTTCTCATGCACGTTTTCGACGTAGGAAGATGCCCTTGAACTCGGAGATTTGGGACCCATGGGATGGGTACCATGCAGTATTACTTTAAAGGGTCTGCGTTGGCTCACCCAACCTCACCAAACCTCTCAGCCCCAAGAGTGTCCACCCTTATGTCTCAATCAGCTGGGGGTCTAGATATGGTCAATCCAGGTTGCATCACAGCCCCTGAACGAATTTTGTAAGAATTTCTCTCTCTTTCACTGTCTTTGTTTCACGGGTTTTTAAAAGAAATTTATTTTTATAATGTGGTTTAGCTGCTTTTCACGGCTGTGTTTAGGCCGCTTTACACCCAATTGACTCACTTACAGAGAGATATCAATACATAGGTTTGAAGATTCTTACTAGTCAGATATATTCTTGTGCGGTGAATAGGGGGTGTTGAGTCCAGTTCACTGAGCAAGGAGTAGGTCTTGTCTATTACATATTGGGTTTATGGAACGGTATCAGAGCTAATTTGAAACCCTTGTTTTATGCATCACCCGACCTCACCTTTCCCGTTCAGCAGCCATAGTGTGTTTTCTAAACGTGTGACTCTGTTCTGTTTTGTAATTCAGTTCAAGTGTAGCGGTTTTTACATTCCCTCTCTAAGTGATATGTTATGATAAGCGTGTTTTTCTGTGTGACTTATTTCACTTAGAATCGTCGTACCTAAATCCACTCATCGTTCTGCCTCTAGCCTTTTGACGTTGATTTCATGGCTGAGTGATATTCCATTGAATATGAGGACCCAACTTCTTTATCCATTTTTCTCTTTCCTAGGATATTTAAGGTTTAATGACGTGGGGGTTCTTGTCAACAGAGCAGCCCTAAACTTTGGGGTGCCTGTGTCTTGCTGATTTTTAGTTTTCCCAATTTATACGCCCATGAGTGGAAGTGCCCTATGCTCTCCAAGCTGTGTTTTTTAGATGTTTCAGGACACACCGTACACTTCTCCAGAGTGGCTGTTGGCAATTTATATCCCGCCCATCAGCATAGCAAGGCTCCCATTTCTCCATGGCCGGTCCTGAATTTTTGGATTTGACACTTTTTTCCCCATGGCCCTTTTGCCCGCTGGGAAGCGAGACATCTTTGTAGCGCTGTTTTGCCTTTCCAGGTTGCTTGGTTGGCCAAAAAGGGCGTATGCGTTTTTTCCTGAATATATTCAGGAAAAAACGCATACGATCTTTTTGGCCAAGGGCATCATTGCCACGTTTTGCCGCTTTTCATGTGCTTTCAAGGCGATTCGAATCTACCTCCTGAAATCTGTTTCCTGCAATTCTGCCTTGCTTTCAAATCCTCTTCGTTGCCTTCCTTCAATATATTTGTGGACGAGAGTTCTTAGTTATAATTCTGCAGGTTTGTGAATTGCAGTGCCCCTTAGTTCCATTTTTCAAGTCGCTTTTTGGGAGCTGGCCGCAAAAGCGCAGGATTGCTTGAGGCCCTCTTCTGCTTCTGGGGGGCAGGCTGAGGCTGTATTTAATTCTTCTTCCTGATGGGAAAATAGAGTGACCTGTGCCAGTCCCAACCACTAGAGCTAGTCTCTCATTGGTTCCCCCTCTTCCCGTTCATCCTCAGGACAAATTGCAACCTGTACGGAACAGGAGGTTAAAGGTGCTGATTCTCCAAGGAGGGAGATGGCTAGTACAGGGGCTGGAATGGCGAACCAGAGCACAAGGAGATGAGAAATGAGGTGCGTTTTAGAAACCTTTCCCGATCACACGGTGTATCATCTTCTGGGTTCCTCATGCACGTTTTCGTTGTAGGAAGACGCCCTTGAACCTGGAGATTTGGGACCCATGGGATGGGTACCATGCAGTATTACTTTAAAGGGTCTGCGTTGGCTCACCCAACCTCACCGAACCTCTCAGCCCCAAGAGTGTCCACCCTTATGTCTCAATCAGCTGTGGGTCTAGATATCGTCAATCCAGGTTGCATCACAGCCCCTGAACGAATTTTGTAAGAATTTCTCTCTCTTTCACTGTCTTTGTTTCACTGGTTTTGAAAAGTGATTTATTTTTATAATGGGGTTTAGCTGCTTTTCACGGCTGTGTTTATGCCGTGTTACAGCCCCTTGACTCACTTACAGAGAGATATCAATACATAGGTTTGAAGATTCTTACTAGTCAGATATATTCTTGTGCGGTGAATAGGGGGTGTTGAGTCCAGTTCACTGAGCAAGGAGTAGGTCTTGTCTATTATATATTGGGTTTATGGAATGGTATCGGAGCTAATTTGAAACCCTTGTTTTATGAATCACCCCACCTCACCTTTCCCGTTCAGCAGCCATAGTGTGTTTTCTAAACGTGTGACTCTGTTCTGATTTGTAATTCAGTTCAAGTGTAGCGGTTTTTACATTCCCTCTCTAAGTGACATCTTATGATAAGTGTCTTTTTCTGTGTGACTTATTTCACTTAGAATCGTCGTACCTAAATCCACTCATCGTGCTGCTACTAGCCTTATGATGTGGATTTCATGGCTGAGTGATATTCCATTGTACATGAGGACCACAACTTCTTTATCCATTTTTCTCTTTCCTAGGATATTTAAGGTTTAATGACGTGGGGGTTCTTGTCAACAGAGCAGCCCTAAACTTTGGGGTGCCTGTGTCTTGCTGATTTTTAGTTTTCCCAATTTATACGCCCATGAGTGGAAGTGCCCTATGCTCTCCAAGCTGTGTTTTTTAGATGTTTCAGGACACACCGTACACTTCTCCAGAGTGGCTGTTGGCAATTTATATCCCGCCCATCAGCATAGCAAGGCTCCCATTTCTCCATGGCCGGTCCTGAATTTTTGGATTTGACACTTTTTTCCCCATGGCCCTTTTGCCCGCTGGGAAGCGAGACATCTTTGTAGCGCTGTTTTGCCTTTCCAGGTTGCTTGGTTGGCCAAAAAGGGCGTATGCGTTTTTTCCTGAATATATTCAGGAAAAAACGCATACGCCCTTTTTTGCCAAGGGCATCATTGTCCACGTTTTGCTGCTCTTCATGTGCTTTCAAAGCGATTCAAATCTACCTCCTGAAATCTGTTTCCTGCAATTCTGCCTTGCTTTCAAATCCTCTTCGTTGCCTTCCCTCAATATATTTGTAGACGAGAGTTATCATTTATAACTCTGCAGGTTTGCGAATTGCAGTGCCCTTGAGTTCCATTTTTCAAGTCGCTTTTTGGGAGCTGGCCGCGAAAGCGCAGGATTGCTTGTGGCCCACTTCTCGTTCTGGGGGGCAGTCTGAGGCTGTACTTAATTCTTCTTCCTGATGGGAAAATAGAGTGACCTGTGCCAGTCCCAACCACTAGAGCTAGTCTCTCATTGGTTCCCCTTCTTCCCGTTCATCCTCAGGACAAATTGCAACCTGTATGGAACAGGATGTTAAAGGTGCTGATTCTCCAAGGAGGAAGATGGCTAGTAAAGTGGCTGGAATGGCGAACCTGAGCACAAGGAGATGAGAAATGAGGTGCGTTTTAGAAACCTTTCCCGATCACACGGTGTACCATCTTCTGGGTTTCTCATGCACGTTTTCGACGTAGGAAGATGCCCTTGAACTCGGAGATTTGGGACCCATGGGATGGGTACCATGCAGTATTACTTTAAAGGGTCTGCGTTGGCTCACCCAACCTCACCAAACCTCTCAGCCCCAAGAGTGTCCACCCTTATGTCTCAATCAGCTGGGGGTCTAGATATGGTTAATCCAGGTTGCATCACAGCCCCTGAACGAATTTTGTAAGAATTTCTCTCTCTTTCACTGTCTTTGTTTCACGGGTTTTGAAAAGTAATTTATTTTTATAATGGGGTTTAGCTGCATTTCACGGCTGTGTTTATGCCGCTTTACACCCCCTTGACTCACTTACAGAGAGATATCAATACATAGGTTTGAAGATTCTTACTAGTCAGATATATTCTTGTGCGGTGAATAGGGGGTGTTGAGTCCAGTTCACTGAGCAAGGAGTAGGTCTTGTCTATTACATATTGGGTTTATGGAACGGTATCGGAGCTAATTTGAAACCCTTGTTTTATGCATCACCCCACCTCACCTTTCCCGTTCAGCAGCCATAGTGTGTTTTCTAAACGTGTGACTCTGTTCTCTTTTGTAATTCAGTTCAAGTGTAGCGGTTTTTACATTCCCTGTCTAAGTGATATCTTATGATAAGTGTCTTTTTCTGTGTGACTTATTTCACTTAGAATCGTCGTACCTAAATCCACTCATCGTTCTGCTACTAGCCTTATGACGTTGATTTCATGGCTGAGTGATATTCCATTGTACATGAGGACCCCAACTTCTTTATCCATTTTTCTCTTTCCTAGGATATTTAAGGTGTAATGAACTGGGGGTTCTTGTCAACAGAGCAGCCCTAAACTTTGGGGTGCCTGTGTCTTCCTGATTTTTAGTTTTCCCAATTTATAGGCCCATGAGTGGAAGTGCCCTATGCTCTCCAAGCTGTGCTTTTTAGATGTTTCAGGACACACTGTACACTTCTCCAGAGTGGCTGTTGGCAATTAATATACCGCCCATCAGCGTAGCAAGGCTCCCATTTCTCCATGGCCGGTCCTGCACTTCTGGTTTTGACACTTTTTTCCGCATGGCCCTTTTGCCCGATGGGAAGCGAGACTTCTTTGGAGCGCTGATTTGCCTTTCCAGGTTGCTTGGTTGGCCAAAAAGGGCGTATGCGTTTTTTCCTGAATATATTCAGGAAAAAACGCATACGATCTTTTTGGCCAAGGGCATCATTGCCACGTTTTGCCGCTTTTCATGTGCTTTCAAGGCGATTCGAATCTACCTCCTGAAATCTGTTTCCTGCAATTCTGCCTTGCTTTCAAATCCTCTTCGTTGCCTTCCTTCAATATATTTGTGGACGAGAGTTCTTAGTTATAATTCTGCAGGTTTGTGAATTGCAGTGCCCCTTAGTTCCATTTTTCAAGTCGCTTTTTGGGAGCTGGCCGCAAAAGCGCAGGATTGCTTGAGGCCCTCTTCTGCTTCTGGGGGGCAGGCTGAGGCTGTATTTAATTCTTCTTCCTGATGGGAAAATAGAGTGACCTGTGCCAGTCCCAACCACTAGAGCTAGTCTCTCATTGGTTCCCCCTCTTCCCGTTCATCCTCAGGACAAATTGCAACCTGTACGGAACAGGAGGTTAAAGGTGCTGATTCTCCAAGGAGGGAGATGGCTAGTACAGGGGCTGGAATGGCGAACCAGAGCACAAGGAGATGAGAAATGAGGTGCGTTTTAGAAACCTTTCCCGATCACACGGTGTATCATCTTCTGGGTTCCTCATGCACGTTTTCGTTGTAGGAAGACGCCCTTGAACCTGGAGATTTGGGACCCATGGGATGGGTACCATGCAGTATTACTTTAAAGGGTCTGCGTTGGCTCACCCAACCTCACCGAACCTCTCAGCCCCAAGAGTGTCCACCCTTATGTCTCAATCAGCTGTGGGTCTAGATATGGTCAATCCAGGTTGCATCACAGCCCCTGAACGAATTTTGTAAGAATTTCTCTCTCTTTCACTGTCTTTGTTTCACGGGTTTTGAAAAGTAATTTCTTTTTATAATGGGGTTTAGCTGCTTTTCACGGCTGTGTTTATGCCGTGTTACAGCCCCTTGACTCACTTACAGAGAGATATCAATACATAGGTTTGAAGATTCTTACTAGTCAGATATATTCTTGTGCGGTGAATAGGGGGTGTTGAGTCCAGTTCACTGAGCAAGGAGTAGGTCTTGTCTATTATATATTGGGTTTATGGAATGGTATCGGAGCTAATTTGAAACCCTTGTTTTATGAATCACCCCACCTCACCTTTCCCGTTCAGCAGCCATAGTGTGTTTTCTAAACGTGTGACTCTGTTCTGATTTGTAATTCAGTTCAAGTGTAGCGGTTTTTACATTCCCTCTCTAAGTGACATCTTATGATAAGTGTCTTTTTCTGTGTGACTTATTTCACTTAGAATCGTCGTACCTAAATCCACTCATCGTGCTGCTACTAGCCTTATGACGTTGATTTCATGGCTGAGTGATATTCCTTTGTACAAGAGGACCCCAACTTCTTTATCCATTTTTCTCTTTCCTAGGATATTAAAGGTGTAATGAAGTGGGGGTTCTTGTCAACAGAGCAGCCCTAAACTTTGGGGTGCCTGTGTCTTCCTGATTTTTAGTTTTCCCAATTTATACGCCCATGAGTGGAAGTGCCCTATGCTCTCCAAGCTGTGTTTTTTAGATTTTTCAGAACACACCGTACACTACTCCAGAGTGGCTGTTGGCAATTTACATCCCACCCATCAGCGTAGCAAGGCTCCCATTTCTCCATGGCCGGTCTTGCATTTCTAGTTTGGACACTTTTTTCTGCATGGCCCTTTTGCCCGCTGGGAAGCGAGACTTCTTTGGAGCGCTGATTTGCCTTTCCAGGTTGCTTGGTTGGCCAAAAAGGGCGTATGCGTTTTTTCCTGAATATATTCAGGAAAAAACGCATATGCCCTTTTTGTCCAAGGTCATCATTGTCCACGTTTTGCCGCTTTTCATGTGCTTTCAAGGCGATTCGAATCTACCTCCTGAAATCTGTTTCCTGCAATTCTGCCTTGCTTTCAATGCCTCTTCGTTGCCTTCCCTTAATATATTTGTGGACGAGAGTTATCATTTAAAACACTGCAGGTTTGTGAATTGCAGTGCCCCTGAGCTCCATTTTTCAACTCGCTTTTTTGGGAGCTGGCCGCAAAAGCGCAGGATTGCTTCAGGCCCTCTTCTGGTTCTGGGGGGCAGGCTGAGCTTGTGCTTAATTCTTTTCCTGATGGGAAAATAGAGTGACCTGTGCCTGTCCCAACACCTAGAGCTAGTCTCTCTTTGGTTCCCCCTCTTCCCGTTCATCCTCAGGACAAATTGCAAACTCTACGGAACAGGAGTTTAAAGGTGCTGTTTCTCCAAGGAGGGAGAAGGCTAGTAAAGGGGCTGCAATGGCGAACCCGAGCACAAGGAGATGAGAAATGAGGTGCGTTTTAGAAACCTTTCCCGATCACACGGTGTGCCATCTTCTGTGTTGCTCATGCATGTTTTCGATGTAGGAAGATGCCCTTGAACCTGGAGATTTGGGACCCATGGGACGGGTACCATGCAGTATTACTTGAAAGGGTCTGCGTTGGCTCCCCCAACCTCACCGAACCTCTCAGCCCCAAGAGTGTCCACCCTTATGTCTCAATCAGCTGTGGGTCTAGATATGGTCAATCCAGGTTGCATCACAGCCCCTGAACGAATTTTGTAAGAATTTCTCTCTCTTTCACTGTCTTTGTTTCATGGGTTTTGAAAAGTAATTTATTTTTATAATGGGGTTTAGCTGCTTTTCACGGCTGTGATTATGCCGCTTTACACCCCCTTGACTCACTTACAGAGAGATATCAATACATAGGTTTGAAGATTCTTACTACTCAGATATATTCTTGTGCGGTGAATAGGGGGTGTTGAGTCCAGTTCACTGAGCAAGGAGTAGGTCTTGTCTATTACATATTGGGTTTATGGAACGGTATCGGAGCTAATTTGAAACACTTGTTTTATGCATCACCCCATCTCACCTTTCCCTTTCAGCAGCCATAGTTTGTTTTCTATACGTGTGACTGTGTTCTGTTTTGTAATTCACATCAACTGTAGCGGTTTTTACATTCCCTCTATAAGTGATATCTTATGATAAGTGTCTTTTTCTGTGTGACTTATTTCACTTAAAATCGTTGTACCTAAATCCACTCATCGTGCTGCTACTAGCCTTATGACGTTGATTTCATGGCTGAGTGATATTCCATTGTACATGAGGACCCCAACTTCTTTATCCATTTTTCTCTTTCCTAGGATATTTAAGGTGTAATGAAGTGGGGGTTCTTTTCAACAGAGCAGCCCTAAACTTTGGGGTGCCTGTGTCTTGCTGATTTTTGGTTTTCCCAATTTATGCACCCATGAGTGGAAGTGCCCTATGCTCTCTAAGCTGTGTTTTTTAGATGTTTCAGGACACACCGTACACTTCTCCAGAGTGGCTGTTGTCAATTTACATCCCACCCATCAGCGTAGCAAGGCTCCCATTTCTCCATGGCCTGTCCTGCATTTCTGGTTTTGACACTTTTTTCAGCATGGCCCTTTTGCCCGATGGGAAGCGAGACTAGTTTGTAGCGCTGATTTGCCTTTCCAGGTTGCTTGGTTGGCCAAAAAGGGCGTATGCGTTTTTTCCTGAATATATTCAGGAAAAAACGCATACGCCCTTTTTGGCGAAGGGCATCACTGTTGACGTTTTGCCGCTTTTCATGTACTTTCAAGGCGATTCGAATCTACCTCCTGAAATCTGTTTCCTGCAATTCTGCCTTGCTTTCAAATCGTCTTCGTTGCCTTCCCTCAATATATTTGTGGACGAGAGGTATCATTTATAACTCTGCAGGTTTGTGAATTGCATTGCCCCTGAGCTCCATTTTTTAAGTCGCTTTTTGGGAGCTGGCCGCAAAAGCGCAGGATTGCTTCAGGCCCTCTTCTGGTTCTGGGGGGCAGGCTGAGGCTGTGCTTAATTCTTCTTCCTGATGGGAAAATAGAGTGACCTGTGCTGTCCCAACCACTAGAGCTAGTCTCTCATTGGTTCCCCCTCTTCCCGTTCATCCTCAGGACAAATTGCAAACTGTACGGAACAGGAGGTTAAAGGTGCTGATTCTCCAAGGAGGGAGATGGCTTGTAAAAGAGCTGGAATGGCGAACCCGAGCAAAGGAAATGAGAAATGAGGTGCGTTTTAGAAACCTTTCCCGATCACACGATGTACCATCTTCTGGGTTTCTCATGCACGTTTTCGACGTAGGAAGATGCCCTTGAACCTGGAGATTTGGGACCCATGGGATGGGTACCATGCAGTATTACTTTAAAGGGTCTGCATTGGCTCACCCAACCTCACCAAACCTCTCAGCCCCAAGAGTGTCAACCCTTATGTCTCAATCAGCTGTGGGTCTAGATATGGTCAATCCAGGTTGCATCACAGCCCTTGAACGAATTTTGTAAGAATTTCTCTCTCTTTCACTGTCTTTGTTTCACGGGTTTTGAAAAGAAATTTATTTTTATAATGTGGTTTAGCTGCTTTTCACGGCTGTGTTTAGGCCGCTTTACACCCAATTGACTCACTTACAGAGAGATATCAATACATAGGTTTGAAGATTCTTACTAGTCAGATATATTCTTGTGCGGTGAATAGGGGGTGTTGAGTCCAGTTCACTGAGCAAGGAGTAGGTCTTGTCTATTACATATTGGGTTTATGGAACGGTATCAGAACTAATTTGAAACCCTTGTTTTATGCATCACCCGACCTCACCTTTCCCGTTCAGCAGCCATAGTGTGTTTTCTAAACGTGTGACTCTGTTCTGTTTTGTAATTCAGTTCAAGTGTAGCGGTTTTTACATTCCCTCTCTAAGTGATATGTTATGATAAGCGTGTTTTTCTGTGTGAATTATTTCACTTAGAATCGTCGTACCTAAATCCACTCATCGTTCTGCCTCTAGCCTTTTGACGTTGATTTCATGGCTGAGTGATATTCCATTGAATATGAGGACCCAACTTCTTTATCCATTTTTCTCTTTCCTAGGATATTTAAGGTTTAATGACGTGGGGGTTCTTGTCAACAGAGCAGCCCTAAACTTTGGGGTGCCTGTGTCTTGCTGATTTTTAGTTTTCCCAATTTATACGCCCATGAGTGGAAGTGCCCTATGCTCTCCAAGCTGTGTTTTTTAGATGTTTCAGGACACACCGTACACTTCTCCAGAGTGGCTGTTGGCAATTTATATCCCGCCCATCAGCATAGCAAGGCTCCCATTTCTCCATGGCCGGTCCTGAATTTTTGGATTTGACACTTTTTTCCCCATGGCCCTTTTGCCCGCTGGGAAGCGAGACATCTTTGTAGCGCTGTTTTGCCTTTCCAGGTTGCTTGGTTGGCCAAAAAGGGCGTATGCGTTTTTTCCTGAATATATTCAGGAAAAAACGCATACGCCATTTTTTGCCAAGGGCATCATTGTCCACGTTTTGCTGCTCTTCATGTGCTTTCAAAGCGATTCAAATCTACCTCCTGAAATCTGTTTCCTGCAATTCTGCCTTGCTTTCAAATCCTCTTCGTTGCCTTCCCTCAATATATTTGTAGACGAGAGTTATCATTTATAACTCTGCAGGTTTGCGAATTGCAGTGCCCTTGAGTTCCATTTTTCAAGTCGCTTTTTGGGAGCTGGCCGCAAAAGCGCAGGAATTCTTGTGGCCCACTTCTCGTTCTGGGGGCAGTCTGAGGCTGTACTTAATTCTTCTTACTGATGGGAAAATAGAGTGACCTGTGCCAGTCCCAACCACTAGAGCTAGTCTCTCATTGGTTCCCCCTCTTCCCGTTCATCCTCAGGACAAATTGCAACCTGTATGGAACAGGATGTTAAAGGTGCTGATTCTCCAAGGAGGAAGATGGCTAGTAAAGTGGCTGGAATGGCGAACCTGAGCACAAGGAGATGAGAAATGAGGTGCGTTTTAGAAACCTTTCCCGATCACACGGTGTACCATCTTCTGGGTTTCTCATGCACGTTTTCGACGTAGGAAGATGCCCTTGAACTTGGAGATTTGGGACCCATGGGATGGGTACCATGCAGTATTACTTTAAAGGGTCTGCGTTGGCTCACCCAACCTCACCAAAGCTCTCAGCCCCAAGAGTGTCCACCCTTATGTCTCAATCAGCTGGGGGTCTAGATATGGTCAATCCAGGTTGCATCACAGCCCCTGAACGAATTTTGTAAGAATTTCTCTCTCTTTCACTGTCTTTGTTTCACGGGTTTTTAAAAGTAATTTATTTTTATAATGGGGTTTAGCTGCTTTTCACGGCTGTGTTTATGCCGCTTTACACCCCCTTGACTCACTTACAGAGAGATATCAATACATAGGTTTGAAGATTCTTACTAGTCAGATATATTCTTGTGCGGTGAATAGGGGGTGTTGAGTCCAGTTCACTGAGCAAGGAGTAGGTCTTGTCTATTACATATTGGGTTTATGGAACGGTATCGGAGCTAATTTGAAACCCTTGTTTTATGCATCACCCCACCTCACCGTTCCCGTTCAGCAGCCATAGTGTGTTTTCTAAACGTGTGACTCTGTTCTCTTTTGTAATTCAGTTCAAGTGTAGCGGTTTTTACATTCCCTCTCTAAGTGATATCTTATGATAAGTGTCTTTTTCTGTGTGACTTATTTCACTTAGAATCGTCGTACCTAAATCCACTCATCGTTCTGCTACTAGCCTTATGACGTTGATTTCATGGCTGAGTGATATTCCATTGTACATGAGGACCCCAACTTCTTTATCCATTTTTCTCTTTCCTAGGATATTTAAGGTGTAATGAACTGGGGGTTCTTGTCAACAGAGCAGCCCTAAACTTTGGGGTGCCTGTGTCTTCCTGATTTTTAGTTTTCCCAATTTATAGGCCCATGAGTGGAAGTGCCCTATGCTCTCCAAGCTGTGCTTTTTAGATGTTTCAGGACACACTGTACACTTCTCCAGAGTGGCTGTTGGCAATTAATATACCGCCCATCAGCGTAGCAAGGCTCCCATTTCTCCATGGCCGGTCCTGCACTTCTGGTTTTGACACTTTTTTCCGCATGGCCCTTTTGCCCGATGGGAAGCGAGACTTCTTTGGAGCGCTGATTTGCCTTTCCAGGTTGCTTGGTTGGCCAAAAAGGGCGTATGCGTTTTTTCCTGAATATATTCAGGAAAAAACGCATACGCCCTTTTTGGCCAAGGGCATCATTGTCCACGTTTTGCCACTTTTCATGTGCTTTCAAAGCGATTCGAATCTACCTCCTGAAATCTGTTTCCTGCAATTCTGCCTTGCTTTCAAAGCCTCTTCGTTGCCTTCCTTCAATATATTTGTGGACGAGAGTTCTTAGTTATAATTCTGCAGGTTTGTGAATTGCAGTGCCCCTTAGTTCCATTTTTCAAGTCGCTTTTTGGGAGCTGGCCGCAAAAGCGCAGGATTGCTTGAGGCCCTCTTCTGCTTCTGGGGGGCAGGCTGAGGCTGTATTTAATTCTTCTTCCTGATGGGAAAATAGAGTGACCTGTGCCAGTCCCAACCACTAGAGCTAGTCTCTCATTGGTTCCCCCTCTTCCCGTTCATCCTCAGGACAAATTGCAACCTGTACGGAATAGGAGGTTAAAGGTGCTGATTCTCCAAGGAGGGAGATGGCTAGTACAGGGGCTGGAATGGCGAACCAGAGCACAAGGAGATGAGAAATGAGGTGCGTTTTAGAAACCTTTCCCGATCACACGGTGTATCATCTTCTGGGTTCCTCATGCACGTTTTCGTTGTAGGAAGACGCCCTTGAACCTGGAGATTTGGGACCCATGGGATGGGTACCATGCAGTATTACTTTAAAGGGTCTGCGTTGGCTCACCCAACCTCACCAAAACTCTCAGCCCCATGAGTGTCCACCCTTATGTCTCAATCAGCTGTTGGTCTAGATATCGTCAATCCAGGTTGCATCACAGCCCCTGAACGAATTTTGTAAGAATTTCTCTCTCTTTCACTGTCTTTGTTTCACTGGTTTTGAAAAGAAATTTATTTTTATAATGGGGTTTAGCTGCTTTTCACGGCTGTGTTTATGCCGTGTTACAGCCCCTTGACTCACTTACAGAGAGATATCAATACATAGGTTTGAAGATTCTTACTAGTCAGATATATTCTTGTGCGGTGAATAGGGGGTGTTGAGTCCAGTTCACTGAGCAAGGAGTAGGTCTTGTCTATTATATATTGGGTTTATGGAACGGTATCGGAGCTAATTTGAAACCCTTGTTTTATGAATCACCCCACCTCACCTTTCCCGTTCAGCAGCCATAGTGTGTTTTCTAAACGTGTGACTCTGTTCTGATTTGTAATTCAGTTCAAGTGTAGCGGTTTTTACATTCCCTCTCTAAGTGACATCTTATGATAAGTGTCTTTTTCTGTGTGACTTATTTCACTTAGAATCGTCGTACCTAAATCCACTCATCGTGCTGCTACTAGCCTTATGACGTGGATTTCATGGCTGAGTGATATTCCATTGTACAAGAGGACCCCAACTTCTTTATCCATTTTTCTCTTTCCTAGGATATTAAAGGTGTAATGAAGTGGGGGTTCTTGTCAACAGAGCAGCCCTAAACTTTGGGGTGCCTGTGTCTTCCTGATTTTTAGTTTTCCCAATTTATACGCCCATGAGTGGAAGTGCCCTATGCTCTCCAAGCTGTGTTTTTTAGATTTTTCAGAACACACCGTACACTACTCCAGAGTGGCTGTTGGCAATTTACATCCCGCCCATCAGCGTAGCCAGGCTCCCATTTCTCCATGGCCGGTCCTGCATTTCTGGTTTTGACACTTTTTTCCGCATGGCCCTTTTGCCCGCTGGGAAGCCAGACTTCTTTGGAGCGCTGATTTGCCTTTCCAGGTTGCTTGGTTGGCCAAAAAGGGCGTATGCGTTTTTTCCTGAATATATTCAGGAAAAAACGCATACGCCCTTTTTGGCCAAGGGCATCATTGTCCACGTTTTGCCGCTTTTCATGTGCTTTCAAGGCGATTCGAATCTACCTCCTGAAATCTGTTTCCTGCAATTCTGCCTTGCTTTCAAATCCTCTTCGTTGCCTTCCCTCAATATATTTTTGGACGAGAGTTATGATTTATAACTCTGCAGGTTTGTGAATTACAGTGCCCCTGAGCTCCATTTTTCAACTCGCTTTTTTGGGAGCTGGCCGCATAAGTGCAGGATTGCTTCAGGCCCTCTTCTAGTTCTGGGGGGCAGGATGAGCCTGTGGTTAATTCTTCTTCCTGATGGGAAAATAGAGTGACCTGTGCCTGTCCCAACCCCTAGAGCTAGTCTCTCATTGGTTCCCCTCTTGCCGTTCATCCTCAGGACAAATTGCAACCTGTATGGAACAGGAGGTTAAAGGTGCTGATTCTCCAAGGAGGGAGATGGCTAGTAAAGCGGCTGGAATGGCGAACCCGAGCACAAGGAAATGAGAAATGAGGTGCGTTTTAGAAACCTTTCCCGATCACACGGTGTACCATCTTCTGGGCTTCTCATGCATGTTTTCGAGGTAGGAAGTTGCCCTTGAACCTGGAGATTTGGGACCCATGGGATGGGTACCATGCAGTATTACTTTAAAGGGTCTGCGTTGGCTCCCCCAACCTCACCAAACCTCTCAGCCCCAAGAGTGTCCACCCTTATCTCTCAATCAGCTGTGGGTCTAGATATGGTCAATCCAGGTTGCATCACAGCCCCTGAACGAATTTTGTAAGAATTTCTCTCTCTTTCACTGTCTTTGTTTCACGGGTTTTGAAAAGTAATTTATTTTTATAATGGGGTGTAGCTGCTTTTCACGGCTGTGTTTATGCCGCTTTACACCCCCTTGACTCACTTACAGAGAGATATCAATACATAGGTTTGAAGATTCTTACTAGTCAGATATATGCTAGTGCGGTGAATAGGGGGTGTTGAGTCCAGTTCACTGAGCAAGGAGTAGGTCTTGTCTATTACATATTGGGTTTATGGAACGGAATCGGAGCTAATTTGAAACTCTTGTTTGATGCATCACCCCACCTCACCTTTCCCGTTCAGCAGCCACAGTGTGCTTTCTAAACGTGTGACTCTGTTCTGTTTTGTAATTCAGTTCAAGTGTAGCGGTTTTTACATTCCCTCTGTAAGTGATGTCTTATGATAAGTGTCTTTTCCTGTGTGACTTATTTCACTTAGAATCGTCGTACCTAAATCCACTCATCGTGCTGCTACTAGCCTTATGACGTTGATTTCATGGCTGAGTGATATTCCATTGTACATGCGGACCCGAACTTCTTTATCCATTTTTCTCTTTCCTAGGATATTTAAGGTGTAATGAAGTGGGGGTTCTTGTCAACAGAGCGCCCTAAACTTTGGGGTGCCTGTGTCTTGCTGATTTTTAGTTTTCCCAATTTATACGCCCATGAGTGGAAGTGCCCTATGCTCTCCAAGCTGTGTTTTTTAGATGTTTCAGGACACACCGTACACTTCTCCAGAGTGGCTGTTGGCAATTTATATCCCGCCCATCAGCATAGCAAGGCTCCCATTTCTCCATGGCCGGTCCTGAATTTTTGGATTTGACACTTTTTTCCCCATGGCCCTTTTGCCCGCTGGGAAGCGAGACATCTTTGTAGCGCTGTTTTGCCTTTCCAGGTTGCTTGGTTGGCCAAAAAGGGCGTATGCGTTTTTTCCTGAATATATTCAGGAAAAAACGCATACGCCATTTTTTGCCAAGGGCATCATTGTCCACGTTTTGCTGCTCTTCATGTGCTTTCAAAGCGATTCAAATCTACCTCCTGAAATCTGTTTCCTGCAATTCTGCCTTGCTTTCAAATCCTCTTCGTTGCCTTCCCTCAATATATTTGTAGACGAGAGTTATCATTTATAACTCTGCAGGTTTGCGAATTGCAGTGCCCTTGAGTTCCATTTTTCAAGTCGCTTTTTGGGAGCTGGCCGCAAAAGCGCAGGATTGCTTGTGGCCCACTTCTCGTTCTGGGGGGCAGTCTGAGGCTGTACTTAATTCTTCTTACTGATGGGAAAATAGAGTGACCTGTGCCAGTCCCAACCACTAGAGCTAGTCTCTCATTGGTTCCCCCTCTTCCCGTTCATCCTCAGGACAAATTGCAACCTGTATGGAACAGGATGTTAAAGGTGCTGATTCTCCAAGGAGGAAGATGGCTAGTAAAGTGGCTGGAATGGCGAACCTGAGCACAAGGAGATGAGAAATGAGGTGCGTTTTAGAAACCTTTCCCGATCACACGGTGTACCATCTTCTGGGTTTCTCATGCACGTTTTCGACGTAGGAAGATGCCCTTGAACTTGGAGATTTGGGACCCATGGGATGGGTACCATGCAGTATTACTTTAAAGGGTCTGCGTTGGCTCACCCAAGCTCACCAAACCTCTCAGCCCCAAGAGTGTCCACCCTTATGTCTCAATCAGCTGGGGGTCTAGATATGGTCAATCCAGGTTGCATCACAGCCCCTGAACGAATTTTGTAAGAATTTCTCTCTCTTTCACTGTCTTTGTTTCACGGGTTTTTAAAAGTAATTTATTTTTATAATGGGGTTTAGCTGCTTTTCACGGCTGTGTTTATGCCGCTTTACACCCCCTTGACTCACTTACAGAGAGATATCAATACATAGGTTTGAAGATTCTTACTAGTCAGATATATTCTTGTGCGGTGAATAGGGGGTGTTGAGTCCAGTTCACTGAGCAAGGAGTAGGTCTTGTCTATTACATATTGGGTTTATGGAACGGTATCGGAGCTAATTTGAAACCCTTGTTTTATGCATCACCCCACCTCACCTTTCCCGTTCAGCAGCCATAGTGTGTTTTCTAAACGTGTGACTCTGTTCTCTTTTGTAATTCAGTTCAAGTGTAGCGGTTTTTACATTCCCTCTCTAAGTGATATCTTATGATAAGTGTCTTTTTCTGTGTGACTTATTTCACTTAGAATCGTCGTACCTAAATCCACTCATCGTGCTGCTACTAGCCTTATGACGTTGATTTCATGGCTGAGTGATATTCCATTGTACATGAGGACCCCAACTTCTTTATCCATTTTTCTCTTTCCTAGGATATTTAAGGTGTAATGAACTGGGGGTTCTTGTCAACAGAGCAGCCCTAAACTTTGGGGTGCCTGTGTCTTGCTGATTTTTAGTTTTCCCAATTTATACGCCCATGAGTGGAAGTGCCCTATGCTCTCCAAGCTGTGTTTTTTAGATGTTTCAGGACACACCGTACACTTCTCCAGAGTGGCTGTTGGCAATTTATATCCCGCCCATCAGCATAGCAAGGCTCCCATTTCTCCATGGCCGGTCCTGAATTTTTGGATTTGACACTTTTTTCCCCATGGCCCTTTTGCCCGCTGGGAAGCGAGACATCTTTGTAGCGCTGTTTTGCCTTTCCAGGTTGCTTGGTTGGCCAAAAAGGGCGTATGCGTTTTTTCCTGAATATATTCAGGAAAAAACGCATACGCCATTTTTTGCCAAGGGCATCATTGTCCACGTTTTGCTGCTCTTCATGTGCTTTCAAAGCGATTCAAATCTACCTCCTGAAATCTGTTTCCTGCAATTCTGCCTTGCTTTCAAATCCTCTTCGTTGCCTTCCCTCAATATATTTGTAGACGAGAGTTATCATTTATAACTCTGCAGGTTTGCGAATTGCAGTGCCCTTGAGTTCCATTTTTCAAGTCGCTTTTTGGGAGCTGGCCGCAAAAGCGCAGGATTGCTTGTGGCCCACTTCTCGTTCTGGGGGGCAGTCTGAGGCTGTACTTAATTCTTCTTACTGATGGGAAAATAGAGTGACCTGTGCCAGTCCCAACCACTAGAGCTAGTCTCTCATTGGTTCCCCCTCTTCCCGTTCATCCTCAGGACAAATTGCAACCTGTATGGAACAGGATGTTAAAGGTGCTGATTCTCCAAGGAGGAAGATGGCTAGTAAAGTGGCTGGAATGGCGAACCTGAGCACAAGGAGATGAGAAATGAGGTGCGTTTTAGAAACCTTTCCCGATCACACGGTGTACCATCTTCTGGGTTTCTCATGCACGTTTTCGACGTAGGAAGATGCCCTTGAACTTGGAGATTTGGGACCCATGGGATGGGTACCATGCAGTATTACTTTAAAGGGTCTGCGTTGGCTCACCCAAGCTCACCAAACCTCTCAGCCCCAAGAGTGTCCACCCTTATGTCTCAATCAGCTGGGGGTCTAGATATGGTCAATCCAGGTTGCATCACAGCCCCTGAACGAATTTTGTAAGAATTTCTCTCTCTTTCACTGTCTTTGTTTCACGGGTTTTTAAAAGTAATTTATTTTTATAATGGGGTTTAGCTGCTTTTCACGGCTGTGTTTATGCCGCTTTACACCCCCTTGACTCACTTACAGAGAGATATCAATACATAGGTTTGAAGATTCTTACTAGTCAGATATATTCTTGTGCGGTGAATAGGGGGTGTTGAGTCCAGTTCACTGAGCAAGGAGTAGGTCTTGTCTATTACATATTGGGTTTATGGAACGGTATCGGAGCTAATTTGAAACCCTTGTTTTATGCATCACCCCACCTCACCTTTCCCGTTCAGCAGCCATAGTGTGTTTTCTAAACGTGTGACTCTGTTCTCTTTGTAATTCAGTTCAAGTGTAGCGGTTTTTACATTCCCTCTCTAAGTGATATCTTATGATAAGTGTCTTTTTCTGTGTGACTTATTTCACTTAGAATCGTCGTACCTAAATCCACTCATCGTGCTGCTACTAGCCTTATGACGTTGATTTCATGGCTGAGTGATATTCCATTGTACATGAGGACCCCAACTTCTTTATCCATTTTTCTCTTTCCTAGGATATTTAAGGTGTAATGAACTGGGGGTTCTTGTCAACAGAGCAGCCCTAAACTTTGGGGTGCCTGTGTCTTGCTGATTTTTAGTTTTCCCAATTTATACGCCCATGAGTGGAAGTGCCCTATGCTCTCCAAGCTGTGCTTTTTAGATGTTTCAGGACACACTGTACACTTCTCCAGAGTGGCTGTTGGCAATTAATATACCGCCCATCAGCGTAGCAAGGCTCCCATTTCTCCATGGCCGGTCCTGCATTTCTGGTTTGGACACTTTTTTCCACATGGCCCTTTTGCCCGCTGGGAAGCGAGACTTCTTTGGAGCGCTGATTTGCCTTTCCAGGTTGCTTGGTTGGCCAAAAAGGGCGTATGCGTTTTTTCCTGAATATATTCAGGAAAAAACGCATACGCCCTTTTTGGCCAAGGGCATCATTGTCCACGTTTTGCCGCTTTTCATGTGCTTTCAAGGCGATTCGAATCTACCTCCTGAAATCTGTTTCCTGCAATTCTGCCTTGCTTTCAAATCCTCTTCGTTGCCTTCCCTCAATATATTTTTGGACGAGAGTTATGATTTATAACTCTGCAGGTTTGTGAATTACAGTGCCCCTGAGCTCCATTTTTCAACTCGCTTTTTTGGGAGCTGGCCGCATAAGTGCAGGATTGCTTCAGGCCCTCTTCTAGTTCTGGGGGGCAGGATGAGCCTGTGGTTAATTCTTCTTCCTGATGGGAAAATAGAGTGACCTGTGCCTGTCCCAACCCCTAGAGCTAGTCTCTCATTGGTTCCCCTCTTGCCGTTCATCCTCAGGACAAATTGCAACCTGTATGGAACAGGAGGTTAAAGGTGCTGATTCTCCAAGGAGGGAGATGGCTAGTAAAGCGGCTGGAATGGCGAACCCGAGCACAAGGAAATGAGAAATGAGGTGCGTTTTAGAAACCTTTCCCGATCACACGGTGTACCATCTTCTGGGCTTCTCATGCATGTTTTCGAGGTAGGAAGTTGCCCTTGAACCTGGAGATTTGGGACCCATGGGATGGGTACCATGCAGTATTACTTTAAAGGGTCTGCGTTGGCTCCCCCAACCTCACCAAACCTCTCAGCCCCAAGAGTGTCCACCCTTATCTCTCAATCAGCTGTGGGTCTAGATATGGTCAATCCAGGTTGCATCACAGCCCCTGAACGAATTTTGTAAGAATTTCTCTCTCTTTCACTGTCTTTGTTTCACGGGTTTTGAAAAGTAATTTATTTTTATAATGGGGTGTAGCTGCTTTTCACGGCTGTGTTTATGCCGCTTTACACCCCCTTGACTCACTTACAGAGAGATATCAATACATAGGTTTGAAGATTCTTACTAGTCAGATATATGCTAGTGCGGTGAATAGGGGGTGTTGAGTCCAGTTCACTGAGCAAGGAGTAGGTCTTGTCTATTACATATTGGGTTTATGGAACGGAATCGGAGCTAATTTGAAACTCTTGTTTGATGCATCACCCCACCTCACCTTTCCCGTTCAGCAGCCACAGTGTGCTTTCTAAACGTGTGACTCTGTTCTGTTTTGTAATTCAGTTCAAGTGTAGCGGTTTTTACATTCCCTCTGTAAGTGATGTCTTATGATAAGTGTCTTTTCCTGTGTGACTTATTTCACTTAGAATCGTCGTACCTAAATCCACTCATCGTGCTGCTACTAGCCTTATGACGTTGATTTCATGGCTGAGTGATATTCCATTGTACATGCGGACCCGAACTTCTTTATCCATTTTTCTCTTTCCTAGGATATTTAAGGTGTAATGAAGTGGGGGTTCTTGTCAACAGAGCGCCCTAAACTTTGGGGTGCCTGTGTCTTGCTGATTTTTAGTTTTCCCAATTTATACGCCCATGAGTGGAAGTGCCCTATGCTCTCCAAGCTGTGTTTTTTAGATGTTTCAGGACACACCGTACACTTCTCCAGAGTGGCTGTTGGCAATTTATATCCCGCCCATCAGCATAGCAAGGCTCCCATTTCTCCATGGCCGGTCCTGAATTTTTGGATTTGACACTTTTTTCCCCATGGCCCTTTTGCCCGCTGGGAAGCGAGACATCTTTGTAGCGCTGTTTTGCCTTTCCAGGTTGCTTGGTTGGCCAAAAAGGGTGTATGCGTTTTTTCCTGAATATATTCAGGAAAAAACGCATACGCCATTTTTTGCCAAGGGCATCATTGTCCACGTTTTGCTGCTCTTCATGTGCTTTCAAAGCGATTCAAATCTACCTCCTGAAATCTGTTTCCTGCAATTCTGCCTTGCTTTCAAATCCTCTTCGTTGCCTTCCCTCAATATATTTGTAGACGAGAGTTATCATTTATAACTCTGCAGGTTTGCGAATTGCAGTGCCCTTGAGTTCCATTTTTCAAGTCGCTTTTTGGGAGCTGGCCGCAAAAGCGCAGGATTGCTTGTGGCCCACTTCTCGTTCTGGGGGGCAGTCTGAGGCTGTACTTAATTCTTCTTACTGATGGGAAAATAGAGTGACCTGTGCCAGTCCCAACCACTAGAGCTAGTCTCTCATTGGTTCCCCCTCTTCCCGTTCATCCTCAGGACAAATTGCAACCTGTATGGAACAGGATGTTAAAGGTGCTGATTCTCCAAGGAGGAAGATGGCTAGTAAAGTGGCTGGAATGGCGAACCTGAGCACAAGGAGATGAGAAATGAGGTGCGTTTTAGAAACCTTTCCCGATCACACGGTGTACCATCTTCTGGGTTTCTCATGCACGTTTTCGACGTAGGAAGATGCCCTTGAACTTGGAGATTTGGGACCCATGGGATGGGTACCATGCAGTATTACTTTAAAGGGTCTGCGTTGGCTCACCCAAGCTCACCAAACCTCTCAGCCCCAAGAGTGTCCACCCTTATGTCTCAATCAGCTGGGGGTCTAGATATGGTCAATCCAGGTTGCATCACAGCCCCTGAACGAATTTTGTAAGAATTTCTCTCTCTTTCACTGTCTTTGTTTCACGGGTTTTTAAAAGTAATTTATTTTTATAATGGGGTTTAGCTGCTTTTCACGGCTGTGTTTATGCCGCTTTACACCCCCTTGACTCACTTACAGAGAGATATCAATACATAGGTTTGAAGATTCTTACTAGTCAGATATATTCTTGTGCGGTGAATAGGGGGTGTTGAGTCCAGTTCACTGAGCAAGGAGTAGGTCTTGTCTATTACATATTGGGTTTATGGAACGGTATCGGAGCTAATTTGAAACCCTTGTTTTATGCATCACCCCACCTCACCTTTCCCGTTCAGCAGCCATAGTGTGTTTTCTAAACGTGTGACTCTGTTCTCTTTTGTAATTCAGTTCAAGTGTAGCGGTTTTTACATTCCCTCTCTAAGTGATATCTTATGATAAGTGTCTTTTTCTGTGTGACTTATTTCACTTAGAATCGTCGTACCTAAATCCACTCATCGTGCTGCTACTAGCCTTATGACGTTGATTTCATGGCTGAGTGATATTCCATTGTACATGAGGACCCCAACTTCTTTATCCATTTTTCTCTTTCCTAGGATATTTAAGGTGTAATGAACTGGGGGTTCTTGTCAACAGAGCAGCCCTAAACTTTGGGGTGCCTGTGTCTTGCTGATTTTTAGTTTTCCCAATTTATACGCCCATGAGTGGAAGTGCCCTATGCTCTCCAAGCTGTGTTTTTTAGATGTTTCAGGACACACCGTACACTTCTCCAGAGTGGCTGTTGGCAATTTATATCCCGCCCATCAGCATAGCAAGGCTCCCATTTCTCCATGGCCGGTCCTGAATTTTTGGATTTGACACTTTTTTCCCCATGGCCCTTTTGCCCGCTGGGAAGCGAGACATCTTTGTAGCGCTGTTTTGCCTTTCCAGGTTGCTTGGTTGGCCAAAAAGGGCGTATGCGTTTTTTCCTGAATATATTCAGGAAAAAACGCATACGCCATTTTTTGCCAAGGGCATCATTGTCCACGTTTTGCTGCTCTTCATGTGCTTTCAAAGCGATTCAAATCTACCTCCTGAAATCTGTTTCCTGCAATTCTGCCTTGCTTTCAAATCCTCTTCGTTGCCTTCCCTCAATATATTTGTAGACGAGAGTTATCATTTATAACTCTGCAGGTTTGCGAATTGCAGTGCCCTTGAGTTCCATTTTTCAAGTCGCTTTTTGGGAGCTGGCCGCAAAAGCGCAGGATTGCTTGTGGCCCACTTCTCGTTCTGGGGGGCAGTCTGAGGCTGTACTTAATTCTTCTTACTGATGGGAAAATAGAGTGACCTGTGCCAGTCCCAACCACTAGAGCTAGTCTCTCATTGGTTCCCCCTCTTCCCGTTCATCCTCAGGACAAATTGCAACCTGTATGGAACAGGATGTTAAAGGTGCTGATTCTCCAAGGAGGAAGATGGCTAGTAAAGTGGCTGGAATGGCGAACCTGAGCACAAGGAGATGAGAAATGAGGTGCGTTTTAGAAACCTTTCCCGATCACACGGTGTACCATCTTCTGGGTTTCTCATGCACGTTTTCGACGTAGGAAGATGCCCTTGAACTTGGAGATTTGGGACCCATGGGATGGGTACCATGCAGTATTACTTTAAAGGGTCTGCGTTGGCTCACCCAAGCTCACCAAACCTCTCAGCCCCAAGAGTGTCCACCCTTATGTCTCAATCAGCTGGGGGTCTAGATATGGTCAATCCAGGTTGCATCACAGCCCCTGAACGAATTTTGTAAGAATTTCTCTCTCTTTCACTGTCTTTGTTTCACGGGTTTTTAAAAGTAATTTATTTTTATAATGGGGTTTAGCTGCTTTTCACGGCTGTGTTTATGCCGCTTTACACCCCCTTGACTCACTTACAGAGAGATATCAATACATAGGTTTGAAGATTCTTACTAGTCAGATATATTCTTGTGCGGTGAATAGGGGGTGTTGAGTCCAGTTCACTGAGCAAGGAGTAGGTCTTGTCTATTACATATTGGGTTTATGGAACGGTATCGGAGCTAATTTGAAACCCTTGTTTTATGCATCACCCCACCTCACCTTTCCCGTTCAGCAGCCATAGTGTGTTTTCTAAACGTGTGACTCTGTTCTCTTTGTAATTCAGTTCAAGTGTAGCGGTTTTTACATTCCCTCTCTAAGTGATATCTTATGATAAGTGTCTTTTTCTGTGTGACTTATTTCACTTAGAATCGTCGTACCTAAATCCACTCATCGTGCTGCTACTAGCCTTATGACGTTGATTTCATGGCTGAGTGATATTCCATTGTACATGAGGACCCCAACTTCTTTATCCATTTTTCTCTTTCCTAGGATATTTAAGGTGTAATGAACTGGGGGTTCTTGTCAACAGAGCAGCCCTAAACTTTGGGGTGCCTGTGTCTTGCTGATTTTTAGTTTTCCCAATTTATACGCCCATGAGTGGAAGTGCCCTATGCTCTCCAAGCTGTGCTTTTTAGATGTTTCAGGACACACTGTACACTTCTCCAGAGTGGCTGTTGGCAATTAATATACCGCCCATCAGCGTAGCAAGGCTCCCATTTCTCCATGGCCGGTCCTGCACTTCTGGTTTTGACACTTTTTTCCGCATGGCCCTTTTGCCCGATGGGAAGCGAGACTTCTTTGGAGCGCTGATTTGCCTTTCCATGTTGCTTGGTTGGCCAAAGAGGGCGTATGCGTTTTTTCCTGAATATATTCAGGAAAAAACGCATACGCCCTTTTTGGCCAAGGGCATCATTGTCCACGTTTTGCCACTTTTCATGTGCTTTCAAAGCGATTCGAATCTACCTCCTGAAATCTGTTTCCTGCAATTCTGCCTTGCTTTCAAAGCCTCTTCGTTGCCTTCCTTCAATATATTTGTGGACGAGAGTTCTTAGTTATAATTCTGCAGGTTTGTGAATTGCAGTGCCCCTTAGTTCCATTTTTCAAGTCGCTTTTTGGGAGCTGGCCGCAAAAGCGCAGGATTGCTTGAGGCCCTCTTCTGCTTCTGGGGGGCAGGCTGAGGCTGTATTTAATTCTTCTTCCTGATGGGAAAATAGAGTGACCTGTGCCAGTCCCAACCACTAGAGCTAGTCTCTCATTGGTTCCCCCTCTTCCCGTTCATCCTCAGGACAAATTGCAACCTGTACGGAACAGGAGGTTAAAGGTGCTGATTCTCCAAGGAGGGAGATGGCTAGTACAGGGGCTGGAATGGCGAACCAGAGCACAAGGAGATGAGAAATGAGGTGCGTTTTAGAAACCTTTCCCGATCACACGGTGTATCATCTTCTGGGTTCCTCATGCACGTTTTCGTTGTAGGAAGACGCCCTTGAACCTGGAGATTTGGGACCCATGGGATGGGTACCATGCAGTATTACTTTAAAGGGTCTGCGTTGGCTCACCCAACCTCACCAAAACTCTCAGCCCCATGAGTGTCCACCCTTATGTCTCAATCAGCTGTGGGTCTAGATATCGTCAATCCAGGTTGCATCACAGCCCCTGAACGAATTTTGTAAGAATTTCTCTCTCTTTCACTGTCTTTGTTTCACTGGTTTTGAAAAGTAATTTATTTTTATAATGGGGTTTAGCTGCTTTTCACGGCTGTGTTTATGCCGTGTTACAGCCCCTTGACTCACTTACAGAGAGATATCAATACATAGGTTTGAAGATTCTTACTAGTAAGATATATTCTTGTGCGGTGAATAGGGGGTGTTGAGTCCAGTTCACTGAGCAAGGAGTAGGTCTTGTCTATTATATATTGGGTTTATGGAACGGTATCGGAGCTAATTTGAAACCCTTGTTTTATGAATCACCCCACCTCACCTTTCCCGTTCAGCAGCCATAGTGTGTTTTCTAAACGTGTGACTCTGTTCTGATTTGTAATTCAGTTCAAGTGTAGCGGTTTTTACATTCCCTCTCTAAGTGACATCTTATGATAAGTGTCTTTTTCTGTGTGACTTATTTCACTTAGAATCGTCGTACCTAAATCCACTCATCGTGCTGCTACTAGCCTTATGACGTGGATTTCATGGCTGAGTGATATTCCATTGTACAAGAGGACCCCAACTTCTTTATCCATTTTTCTCTTTCCTAGGATATTAAAGGTGTAATGAAGTGGGGGTTCTTGTCAACAGAGCAGCCCTAAACTTTGGGGTGCCTGTGTCTTCCTGATTTTTAGTTTTCCCAATTTATACGCCCATGAGTGGAAGTGCCCTATGCTCTCCAAGCTGTGTTTTTTAGATTTTTCAGAACACACCGTACACTACTCCAGAGTGGCTGTTGGCAATTTACATCCCGCCCATCAGCGTAGCCAGGCTCCCATTTCTCCATGGCCGGTCCTGCATTTCTGGTTTTGACACTTTTTTCCGCATGGCCGTTTTGCCCGCTGGGAAGCCAGACTTCTTTGGAGCGCTGATTTGCCTTTCCAGGTTGCTTGGTTGGCCAAAAAGGGCGTATGCGTTTTTTCCTGAATATATTCAGGAAAAAACGCATACGCCCTTTTTGGCCAAGGGCATCATTGTCCACGTTTTGCCGCTTTTCATGTGCTTTCAAGGCGATTCGAATCTACCTCCTGAAATCTGTTTCCTGCAATTCTGCCTTGCTTTCAAATCCTCTTCGTTGCCTTCCCTCAATATATTTTTGGACGAGAGTTATGATTTATAACTCTGCAGGTTTGTGAATTACAGTGCCCCTGAGCTCCATTTTTCAACTCGCTTTTTTGGGAGCTGGCCGCAAAAGCGCAGGATTGCTTCAGGCCCTCTTCTGGTTCTGGGGGGCAGGCTGAGCTTGTGCTTAATTCTTCTTCCTGATGGGAAAATAGAGTGACCTGTGCCTGTCCCAACACCTAGAGCTAGTCTCTCATTGGTTCCCCCTCTTCCCGTTCATCCTCAGGACAAATTGCAACCTGTATGGAACAGGAGGTTAAAGGTGCTGATTCTCCAAGGAGGGAGATGGCTAGTAAAGCGGCTGGAATGGCGAACCCGAGCACAAGGAGATGAGAAATGAGGTGCGTTTTAGAAACCTTTCCCGATCACACGGTGTACCATCTTCTGGGCTTCTCATGCATGTTTTCGAGGTAGGAAGTTGCCCTTGAACCTGGAGATTTGGGACCCATGGGATGGGTACCATGCAGTATTACTTTAAAGGGTCTGCGTTGGCTCCCCCAACCTCACCAAACCTCTCAGCCCCAAGAGTGTCCACCCTTATCTCTCAATCAGCTGTGGGTCTAGATATGGTCAATCCAGGTTGCATCACTGCCCCTGAACGAATTTTGTAAGAATTTCTCTCTCTTTCACTGTCTTTGTTTCACGGGTTTTGAAAAGTAATTTATTTTTATAATGGGGTGTAGCTGCTTTTCACGGCTGTGTTTATGCCGCTTTACACCCCCTTGACTCACTTACAGAGAGATATCAATACATAGGTTTGAAGATTCTTACTAGTCAGATATATGCTAGTGCGGTGAATAGGGGGTGTTGAGTCCAGTTCACTGAGCAAGGAGTAGGTCTTGTCTATTACATATTGGGTTTATGGAACGGAATCGGAGCTAATTTGAAACTCTTGTTTGATGCATCACCCCACCTCACCTTTCCCGTTCAGCAGCCATAGTGTGCTTTCTAAACGTGTGACTCTGTTCTGTTTTGTAATTCAGTTCAAGTGTAGCGGTTTTTACATTCCCTCTGTAAGTGATGTCTTATGATAAGTGTCTTTTCCTGTGTGACTTATTTCACTTAGAATCGTCATACCTAAATCCACTCATCGTGCTGCTACTAGCCTTATGACGTTGATTTCATGGCTGAGTGATATTCCATTGTACATGCGGACCCGAACTTCTTTATCCATTTTTCTCTTTCCTAGGATATTTAAGGTGTAATGAAGTGGGGGTTCTTGTCAACAGAGCGCCCTAAACTTTGGGGTGCCTGTGTCTTGCTGATTTTTAGTTTTCCCAATTTATACGCCCATGAGTGGAAGTGCCCTATGCTCTCCAAGCTGTGTTTTTTAGATGTTTCAGGACACACCGTACACTTCTCCAGAGTGGCTGTTGGCAATTTATATCCCGCCCATCAGCATAGCAAGGCTCCCATTTCTCCATGGCCGGTCCTGAATTTTTGGATTTGACACTTTTTTCCCCATGGCCCTTTTGCCCGCTGGGAAGCGAGACATCTTTGTAGCGCTGTTTTGCCTTTCCAGGTTGCTTGGTTGGCCAAAAAGGGCGTATGCGTTTTTTCCTGAATATATTCAGGAAAAAACGCATACGCCATTTTTTGCCAAGGGCATCATTGTCCACGTTTTGCTGCTCTTCATGTGCTTTCAAAGCGATTCAAATCTACCTCCTGAAATCTGTTTCCTGCAATTCTGCCTTGCTTTCAAATCCTCTTCGTTGCCTTCCCTCAATATATTTGTAGACGAGAGTTATCATTTATAACTCTGCAGGTTTGCGAATTGCAGTGCCCTTGAGTTCCATTTTTCAAGTCGCTTTTTGGGAGCTGGCCGCAAAAGCGCAGGATTGCTTGTGGCCCACTTCTCGTTCTGGGGGGCAGTCTGAGGCTGTACTTAATTCTTCTTACTGATGGGAAAATAGAGTGACCTGTGCCAGTCCCAACCACTAGAGCTAGTCTCTCATTGGTTCCCCCTCTTCCCGTTCATCCTCAGGACAAATTGCAACCTGTATGGAACAGGATGTTAAAGGTGCTGATTCTCCAAGGAGGAAGATGGCTAGTAAAGTGGCTGGAATGGCGAACCTGAGCACAAGGAGATGAGAAATGAGGTGCGTTTTAGAAACCTTTCCCGATCACACGGTGTACCATCTTCTGGGTTTCTCATGCACGTTTTCGACGTAGGAAGATGCCCTTGAACTTGGAGATTTGGGACCCATGGGATGGGTACCATGCAGTATTACTTTAAAGGGTCTGCGTTGGCTCACCCAAGCTCACCAAACCTCTCAGCCCCAAGAGTGTCCACCCTTATGTCTCAATCAGCTGGGGGTCTAGATATGGTCAATCCAGGTTGCATCACAGCCCCTGAACGAATTTTGTAAGAATTTCTCTCTCTTTCACTGTCTTTGTTTCACGGGTTTTTAAAAGTAATTTATTTTTATAATGGGGTTTAGCTGCTTTTCACGGCTGTGTTTATGCCGCTTTACACCCCCTTGACTCACTTACAGAGAGATATCAATACATAGGTTTGAAGATTCTTACTAGTCAGATATATTCTTGTGCAGTGAATAGGGGGTGTTGAGTCCAGTTCACTGAGCAAGGAGTAGGTCTTGTCTATTACATATTGGGTTTATGGAACGGTATCGGAGCTAATTTGAAACCCTTGTTTTATGCATCACCCCACCTCACCTTTCCCGTTCAGCAGCCATAGTGTGTTTTCTAAACGTGTGACTCTGTTCTCTTTTGTAATTCAGTTCAAGTGTAGCGGTTTTTACATTCCCTCTCTAAGTGATATCTTATGATAAGTGTCTTTTTCTGTGTGACTTATTTCACTTAGAATCGTCGTACCTAAATCCACTCATCGTGCTGCTACTAGCCTTATGACGTTGATTTCATGGCTGAGTGATATTCCATTGTACATGAGGACCCCAACTTCTTTATCCATTTTTCTCTTTCCTAGGATATTTAAGGTGTAATGAACTGGGGGTTCTTGTCAACAGAGCAGCCCTAAACTTTGGGGTGCCTGTGTCTTGCTGATTTTTAGTTTTCCCAATTTATACGCCCATGAGTGGAAGTGCCCTATGCTCTCCAAGCTGTGTTTTTTAGATGTTTCAGGACACACCGTACACTTCTCCAGAGTGGCTGTTGGCAATTTATATCCCGCCCATCAGCATAGCAAGGCTCCCATTTCTCCATGGCCGGTCCTGAATTTTTGGATTTGACACTTTTTTCCCCATGGCCCTTTTGCCCGCTGGGAAGCGAGACATCTTTGTAGCGCTGTTTTGCCTTTCCAGGTTGCTTGGTTGGCCAAAAAGGGCGTATGCGTTTTTTCCTGAATATATTCAGGAAAAAACGCATACGCCATTTTTTGCCAAGGGCATCATTGTCCACGTTTTGCTGCTCTTCATGTGCTTTCAAAGCGATTCAAATCTACCTCCTGAAATCTGTTTCCTGCAATTCTGCCTTGCTTTCAAATCCTCTTCGTTGCCTTCCCTCAATATATTTGTAGACGAGAGTTATCATTTATAACTCTGCAGGTTTGCGAATTGCAGTGCCCTTGAGTTCCATTTTTCAAGTCGCTTTTTGGGAGCTGGCCGCAAAAGCGCAGGATTGCTTGTGGCCCACTTCTCGTTCTGGGGGGCAGTCTGAGGCTGTACTTAATTCTTCTTACTGATGGGAAAATAGAGTGACCTGTGCCAGTCCCAACCACTAGAGCTAGTCTCTCATTGGTTCCCCCTCTTCCCGTTCATCCTCAGGACAAATTGCAACCTGTATGGAACAGGATGTTAAAGGTGCTGATTCTCCAAGGAGGAAGATGGCTAGTAAAGTGGCTGGAATGGCGAACCTGAGCACAAGGAGATGAGAAATGAGGTGCGTTTTAGAAACCTTTCCCGATCACACGGTGTACCATCTTCTGGGTTTCTCATGCACGTTTTCGACGTAGGAAGATGCCCTTGAACTTGGAGATTTGGGACCCATGGGATGGGTACCATGCAGTATTACTTTAAAGGGTCTGCGTTGGCTCACCCAAGCTCACCAAACCTCTCAGCCCCAAGAGTGTCCACCCTTATGTCTCAATCAGCTGGGGGTCTAGATATGGTCAATCCAGGTTGCATCACAGCCCCTGAACGAATTTTGTAAGAATTTCTCTCTCTTTCACTGTCTTTGTTTCACGGGTTTTTAAAAGTAATTTATTTTTATAATGGGGTTTAGCTGCTTTTCACGGCTGTGTTTATGCCGCTTTACACCCCCTTGACTCACTTACAGAGAGATATCAATACATAGGTTTGAAGATTCTTACTAGTCAGATATATTCTTGTGCGGTGAATAGGGGGTGTTGAGTCCAGTTCACTGAGCAAGGAGTAGGTCTTGTCTATTACATATTGGGTTTATGGAACGGTATCGGAGCTAATTTGAAACCCTTGTTTTATGCATCACCCCACCTCACCTTTCCCGTTCAGCAGCCATAGTGTGTTTTCTAAACGTGTGACTCTGTTCTCTTTTGTAATTCAGTTCAAGTGTAGCGGTTTTTACATTCCCTCTCTAAGTGATATCTTATGATAAGTGTCTTTTTCTGTGTGACTTATTTCACTTAGAATCGTCGTACCTAAATCCACTCATCGTGCTGCTACTAGCCTTATGACGTTGATTTCATGGCTGAGTGATATTCCATTGTACATGAGGACCCCAACTTCTTTATCCATTTTTCTCTTTCCTAGGATATTTAAGGTGTAATGAACTGGGGGTTCTTGTCAACAGAGCAGCCCTAAACTTTGGGGTGCCTGTGTCTTGCTGATTTTTAGTTTTCCCAATTTATACGCCCATGAGTGGAAGTGCCCTATGCTCTCCAAGCTGTGCTTTTTAGATGTTTCAGGACACACTGTACACTTCTCCAGAGTGGCTGTTGGCAATTAATATACCGCCCATCAGCGTAGCAAGGCTCCCATTTCTCCATGGCCGGTCCTGCACTTCTGGTTTTGACACTTTTTTCCGCATGGCCCTTTTGCCCGATGGGAAGCGAGACTTCTTTGGAGCGCTGATTTGCCTTTCCAGGTTGCTTGGTTGGCCAAAAAGGGCGTATGCGTTTTTTCCTGAATATATTCAGGAAAAAACGCATACGCCCTTTTTGGCCAAGGGCATCATTGTCCACGTTTTGCCACTTTTCATGTGCTTTCAAAGCGATTCGAATCTACCTCCTGAAATCTGTTTCCTGCAATTCTGCCTTGCTTTCAAAGCCTCTTCGTTGCCTTCCTTCAATATATTTGTGGACGAGAGTTCTTAGTTATAATTCTGCAGGTTTGTGAATTGCAGTGCCCCTTAGTTCCATTTTTCAAGTCGCTTTTTGGGAGCTGGCCGCAAAAGCGCAGGATTGCTTGAGGCCCTCTTCTGCTTCTGGGGGGCAGGCTGAGGCTGTATTTAATTCTTCTTCCTGATGGGAAAATAGAGTGACCTGTGCCAGTCCCAACCACTAGAGCTAGTCTCTCATTGGTTCCCCCTCTTCCCGTTCATCCTCAGGACAAATTGCAACCTGTACGGAACAGGAGGTTAAAGGTGCTGATTCTCCAAGGAGGGAGATGGCTAGTACAGGGGCTGGAATGGCGAACCAGAGCACAAGGAGATGAGAAATGAGGTGCGTTTTAGAAACCTTTCCCGATCACAGGGTGTATCATCTTCTGGGTTCCTCATGCACGTTTTCGTTGTAGGAAGACGCCCTTGAACCTGGAGATTTGGGACCCATGGGATGGGTACCATGCAGTATTACTTTAAAGGGTCTGCGTTGGCTCACCCAACCTCACCAAAACTCTCAGCCCCATGAGTGTCCACCCTTATGTCTCAATCAGCTGTGGGTCTAGATATCGTCAATCCAGGTTGCATCACAGCCCCTGAACGAATTTTGTAAGAATTTCTCTCTCTTTCACTGTCTTTGTTTCACTGGTTTTGAAAAGTAATTTATTTTTATAATGGGGTTTAGCTGCTTTTCACGGCTGTGTTTATGCCGTGTTACAGCCCCTTGACTCACTTACAGAGAGATATCAATACATAGGTTTGAAGATTCTTACTAGTCAGATATATTCTTGTGCGGTGAATAGGGGGTGTTGAGTCCAGTTCACTGAGCAAGGAGTAGGTCTTGTCTATTATATATTGGGTTTATGGAACGGTATCGGAGCTAATTTGAAACCCTTGTTTTATGAATCACCCCACCTCACCTTTCCCGTTCAGCAGCCATAGTGTGTTTTCTAAACGTGTGACTCTGTTCTGATTTGTAATTCAGTTCAAGTGTAGCGGTTTTTACATTCCCTCTCTAAGTGACATCTTATGATAAGTGTCTTTTTCTGTGTGACTTATTTCACTTAGAATCGTCGTACCTAAATCCACTCATCGTGCTGCTACTAGCCTTATGACGTGGATTTCATGGCTGAGTGATATTCCATTGTACAAGAGGACCCCAACTTCTTTATCCATTTTTCTCTTTCCTAGGATATTAAAGGTGTAATGAAGTGGGGGTTCTTGTCAACAGAGCAGCCCTAAACTTTGGGGTGCCTGTGTCTTCCTGATTTTTAGTTTTCCCAATTTATACGCCCATGAGTGGAAGTGCCCTATGCTCTCCAAGCTGTGTTTTTTAGATTTTTCAGAACACACCGTACACTACTCCAGAGTGGCTGTTGGCAATTTACATCCCGCCCATCAGCGTAGCCAGGCTCCCATTTCTCCATGGCCGGTCCTGCATTTCTGGTTTTGACACTTTTTTCCGCATGGCCGTTTTGCCCGCTGGGAAGCCAGACTTCTTTGGAGCGCTGATTTGCCTTTCCAGGTTGCTTGGTTGGCCAAAAAGGGCGTATGCGTTTTTTCCTGAATATATTCAGGAAAAAACGCATACGCCCTTTTTGGCCAAGGGCATCATTGTCCACGTTTTGCCGCTTTTCATGTGCTTTCAAGGCGATTCGAATCTACCTCCTGAAATCTGTTTCCTGCAATTCTGCCTTGCTTTCAAATCCTCTTCGTTGCCTTCCCTCAATATATTTTTGGACGAGAGTTATGATTTATAACTCTGCAGGTTTGTGAATTACAGTGCCCCTGAGCTCCATTTTTCAACTCGCTTTTTTGGGAGCTGGCCGCAAAAGCGCAGGATTGCTTCAGGCCCTCTTCTGGTTCTGGGGGGCAGGCTGAGCTTGTGCTTAATTCTTCTTCCTGATGGGAAAATAGAGTGACCTGTGCCTGTCCCAACACCTAGAGCTAGTCTCTCATTGGTTCCCCCTCTTCCCGTTCATCCTCAGGACAAATTGCAACCTGTATGGAACAGGAGGTTAAAGGTGCTGATTCTCCAAGGAGGGAGATGGCTAGTAAAGCGGCTGGAATGGCGAACCCGAGCACAAGGAAATGAGAAATGAGGTGCGTTTTAGAAACCTTTCCCGATCACACGGTGTACCATCTTCTGGGCTTCTAATGCATGTTTTCGAGGTAGGAAGTTGCCCTTGAACCTGGAGATTTGGGACCCATGGGATGGGTACCATGCAGTATTACTTTAAAGGGTCTGCGTTGGCTCCCCCAAACTCACCAAACCTCTCAGCCCCAAGAGTGTCCACCCTTATCTCTCAATCAGCTGTGGGTCTAGATATGGTCAATCCAGGTTGCATCACAGCCCCTGAACGAATTTTGTAAGAATTTCTCTCTCTTTCACTGTCTTTGTTTCACGGGTTTTGAAAAGTAATTTATTTTTATAATGGGGTGTAGCTGCTTTTCACGGCTGTGTTTATGCCGCTTTACACCCCCTTGACTCACTTACAGAGAGATATCAATACATAGGTTTGAAGATTCTTACTAGTCAGATATATGCTAGTGCGGTGAATAGGGGGTGTTGAGTCCAGTTCACTGAGCAAGGAGTAGGTCTTGTCTATTACATATTGGGTTTATGGAACGGAATCGGAGCTAATTTGAAACTCTTGTTTGATGCATCACCCCACCTCACCTTTCCCGTTCAGCAGCCATAGTGTGCTTTCTAAACGTGTGACTCTGTTCTGTTTTGTAATTCAGTTCAAGTGTAGCGGTTTTTACATTTCCTCTGTAAGTGATGTCTTATGATAAGTGTCTTTTCCTGTGTGACTTATTTCACTTAGAATCGTCGTACCTAAATCCACTCATCGTGCTGCTACTAGCCTTATGACGTTGATTTCATGGCTGAGTGATATTCCATTGTACATGCGGACCCGAACTTCTTTATCCATTTTTCTCTTTCCTAGGATATTTAAGGTGTAATGAAGTGGGGGTTCTTGTCAACAGAGCGCCCTAAACTTTGGGGTGCCTGTGTCTTGCTGATTTTTAGTTTTCCCAATTTATAGGCCCATGAGTGGAAGTGCCCTATGCTCTCCAAGCTGTGTTTTTTAGATGTTTCAGGACACACCGTACACTTCTCCAGAGTGGCTGTTGGCAATTTACATCCCGCCCATCAGCGTAGCAAGGCTCCCATTTCTCCATGGCCGGTCCTGCATTTCTGGTTTTGACACTTTTTTCAGCATGGCCCTTTTGCCCGCTGGGAAGCGAGACTTCTTTGGAGTGCTGATTTGCCTTTACAGGTTGCTTGTTTGGCCACAAAGGGCGTATGCGTTTTTTCCTGAATATATTCAGGAAAAAACGCATACGCCCTTTTTGGCCAAGGGCATCATTGTCCACGTTTTGCCGCTTTTCATGTGCTTTCAAGGCGATTCGAATCTACCTCCTGAAATCTGTTTACTGCATTTCTGCCTTGCTTTCAAAGCCTCTTCGTTTCCTTCCCTCAATATATTTGTGGACGAGAGTTATCATTTATAACTCTGCAGGTTTGTGAATTGCAGTGCCCCTGAGCTCCATTTTTCAACTCGCTTTTTTGGGAGCTGGCCGCATAAGTGCATGATTGCTTCAGGCCCTCTTCTAGTTCTGGGGGGCAGGATGAGCCTGTGGTTAATTCTTCTTCCTGATGGGAAAATAGAGTGACCTGTGCCTGTCCCAACACCTAGAGCTAGTCTCTCATTGGTTCCCCCTCTTCCCGTTCATCCTCAGGACAAATTGCAACCTGTACGGAACAGGAGGTTAAAGGTGCTGATTCTCCAAGGAGGGAGATGGCTAGTAAATCGGCTGGAATGGCGAACCCGAGCAAAGGAGATGAGAAATGAGGTGCGTTTTAGAAACCTTTCCCGATCACACGGTGTACCATCTTCTGGGTTTCTCATGCCTGTTTTCGTTGTAGGAAGACGCCCTTGAACCTGGAGATTTGGGACCCATTGGATGGGTACCATGCAGTATTACTTGAAAGGGTCTGTGCTGGCTCACCCAACCTCACCAAACCTCTCAGCCCCAAGAGTGTCCACCCTTATGTCTCAATCAGCTGTGGGTCTAGATATGGTCAATCCAGGTTGCATCACAGCCCCTGAACGAATTTTGTAAGAATTTCTCTCTCTTTCACTGTCTTTGTTTCACTGGTTTTGAAAAGTAATTTATTTTTATAATGGGGTTTAGCTGCTTTTCACGGCTGTGTTTATGCCGCTTTACACCCCCTTGACTCACTTACAGAGAGATATCAATACATAGGTTTGAAGATTCTTACTAGTCAGATATATTCTTGTGCGGTGAATAGGGGGTGTTGAGTCCAGTTCACTGAGCAAGGAGTAGGTCTTGTCTATTACATATTGGGTTTATGGAACGGTATCGGAGCTAATTTAAAACCCTTGTTTTATGCATCACCCCACCTCACCTTTCCCGTTCAGCAGCCATAGTGTGTTTTCTAAACGTGTGACTATGTTCTGTTTTGTAATTCAGTTCAAGTGTAGCGGTTTTTACATTCCCTCTATAAGTGCTATCTTATGATAAGTGTCTTTTTCTGTGTGACTTACTTCACTTAGAATCGTCGTACCTAAATCCACTCATCGTGCTGCTACTAGCCTTATGACGTTGATTTCATGGCTGTGTGATATTCCATTGTACATGAGGACCCCAACTTCTTTATCCATTTTTCTATTTCCTAGGATATTTAAGATGTAATGAAGTGGTGGTTCTTGTCAACAGAGCAGCCCTAAACTTTGGAGTGCCTGTGTCTTGCTGATTTTTAGTTTTCCCAATTTATACGCCCATGAGTGGAAGTGCCCTATGCTCTCCAAGCTGTGTTTTTTAGATGTTTCAGGACACACCGTACACTTCTCCAGAGTGGCTGTTGGCAATTTACATCCCGCCCATCAGCGTAGCAAGGCTCCCATTTCTCCATGGCCGGTCCTGCATTTCTGGCTTGGACACTTTTTTCCGCATGGCCCTTTTGCCCGCTGGGAAGCGAGACTTCTTTGGAGCGCTGATTTGCCTTTCCAGGTTGCTTGGTTGGCCAAAAAGGGCGTATGCGTTTTTTCCTGTATATATTCAGGAAAAAACGCATACGCCCTTTTTGGCCAAGGGCATCATTGTCCACGTTTTCCCGCTTTTCATGTGCTTTCAAGGTGATTCGAATCTACCTCCTGAAATCTGTTTCCTGCAATTCTGCCTTGCTTTCAAAGCCTCTTCATTGCCTTCTCTCAATATATTTGTGGACGAGAGTTATCATTTATAACTCTGCAGGTTTGTGAATTGCAGTGCCCCTGAGCTCCATTTTTCCAGTCTCTTTTTTGGGAGCTGGCCGCAAAAGTGCAGGATTGCTTCAGGCCCTCTTCTGGTTCTGGGGGGCAGGCTGAGCTTGTGGTTAATTCTTCTTCCTGATGGGAAAATAGAGTGACCTGTGCCTGTCCCAACCCCTAGAGCTAGTCTCTCATTGGTTCCCCTCTTCCCGTTCATCCTCAGGACAAATTGCAACCTGTATGGAACAGGAGATTAAAGGTGCTGATTCTCCAAGGAGGGAGATGGCTAGTAAAGCGGCTGGAATGGCGAACCCGAGCACAAGGAGTTGAGAAATGCAGTGCGTTTTAGAAACCTTTCCCGATCACACGGTGTACCATCTTCTGGGTTTCTCATGCATGTTTTCGAGGTAGGAAGTTGCCCTTGAACCTGGAGATTTGGGACCCATGGGATGGGTACCATGCAGTATTACTTTAAAGGGACTGCGTTGGCTCACGCAACCTCACCAAACCTCTCAGCCCCAAGATTGTCCACCCTTATGTCTCAATCAGCTGTGGGTCTAGATATGGTCAATCCAGGTTGCATCACAGCCCCTGAACGAATTTTGTAAGAATTTCTCTCTCTTTCACTGTCTTTGTTTCACGGGTTTTGAAAAGTAATTTATTTTTATAATGGGGTTTATCTGCTTTTCACGGCTGTGTTTAGGCCGCTTTACACCCAATTGACTCACTTACAGAGAGATATCAATACATAGGTTTGAAGATTCTTACTAGTCAGATATATTCTTGTGCGGTGAATAGGGGGTGTTGAGGCCAGTTCACTGAGCAAGGAGTACGTCTTGTCTACTACATATTGGGTTTATGGAACGGTATCTGAGCTAATTTGAAACCCTTGATTTATGCATCACCCCACCTCACCTTTCCCGTTCAGCAACCATAGTGTGTTTTCTAAACGTGTGACTCTGTTCTGTTTTGTAATTCAGTTCAAGTGTAGCGGTTTTTACATTCCCTCTATAAGTGATATCTTATGATAAGTGTCTTTTTCTGTGTGACTTATTTCATTTAGAATCGTCGTACCTAAATCCACTCATCGTGCTGCTACTAGCCTTATGACGTGGATTTCATGGCTGAGTGATATTCCATTGTACATGAGGACCACAAGTTCTTTATCCACTTTTCTCTTTCCTAGGATATTTAAGGTGTAATGAAGTGGGGGTTCTTGTCAACAGAGCAGCCCTAAACTTTGGGGTGCCTGTGTCTTGCTGATTTTTAGTTTTCCCAATTTATACGCCCATGAGTGGAAGTGCCCTATGCTCTCCAAGCTGTGTTTTTTAGATGTTTCAGGACACACCGTACACTTCTCCAGAGTGGCTGTTGGCAATTTACATCCTGCCCATCAGCGTAGCAAGGCTCCCATTTCTCCATGGCCGGTCCTGCATTTCTGGTTTGGACACTTTTTTCCGCATGGCCCTTTTGCCCGCTGGGAAGCGAGACTTCTTTGGAGCGCTGATTTGCCTTTCCAGGTTGCTTGGTTGGCCAAAAAGGGCGTATGCGTTTTTTCCTGAATATATTCAGGAAAAAACGCATACGCCCTTTTTGGCCAAGGGCATCATTGTCCACGTTTTGCCGCTTTTCATGTGCTTTCAAGGCGATTCGAATCTACCTCCTGAAATCTGTTTCCTGCAATTCTGCCTTGCTTTCAAAGCCTCTTCGTTGCCTTCCCTCAATATATTTGTGGACGAGAGTTATCATTTATAACTCTGCAGGTTTGTTTATTGCAGTGCCCCTGAGCTCCATTTTTCCAGTCACTTTTTTGGGAGCTGGCCGCAAAATTGCAGGATTGCTTCAGGCCCTCTTCTGGTTCTGGGGGGCAGGCTGAGCTTGTGGTTAATTCTTCTTCCTGATGGGAAAATAGAGTGACCTGTGCCTGTCCCAACCCCTAGAGCTAGTCTCTCATTGGTTCCCCTCTTCCCGTTCATCCTCAGGACAAATTGCAACCTGTACGGAACAGGAGGTTAAAGGTGCTGATTCTCCAAGGAGGGAGATGGCTAGTAAAGCGGCTGGAATGGCGAACCCGAGCACAAGGAGATGAGAAATGAGGGGCGTTTTAAAAACCTTTCCCGATCACACGGTGTACCATCTTCTGGGTTTCTCATGCATGTTTTCGAAGTAGGAAGATGCCCTTGAACCTGGAGATTTGGGACCCATGGGATGGGTACCATGCAGTATTACTTTAAAGGGTCTGCGTTGGCTCACGCAACCTCACCAAAACTCTCAGCCCCAAGAGTGTCCACCCTTATGTCTCAATCAGCTGTGGGTCTAGATATGGTCAATCCAGGTTGCATCACAGCCCCTGAACGAATTTTGTAAGAATTTCTCTCTCTTTCACTGTCTTTGTTTCACGGGTTTTGAAAAGTAATTTATTTTTATAATGGGGTTTAGCTGCTTTTCACGGCTGTGTTTAGGCCGCTTTACACCCAATTGACTCACTTACAGAGAGATATCAATACATAGGTTTGAAGATTCTTACTAGTCAGATATATTCTTGTGCGGTGAATAGGGGGTGTTGAGGCCAGTTCACTGAGCAAGGAGTAGGTCTTGTCTACTACATATTGGGTTTATGGAACGGTATCTGAGCTAATTTGAAACCCTTGATTTATGCATCACCCCACCTCACCTTTCCCGTTCAGCAGCCATAGTGTGTTTTCTAAACGTGTGACTCTGTTCTGTTTTGTAATTCAGTTCAAGTGTAGCGGTTTTTACATTCCCTCTATAAGTGATATCTTATGATAAGTGTCTTTTTCTGTGTGACTTATTTCATTTAGAATCGTCGTATCTAAATCCACTCATCGTGCTGCTACTAGCCTTATGACGTGGATTTCATGGCTGAGTGATATTCCATTGTACATGAGGATCACAACTTCTTTATCCACTTTTCTCTTTCCTAGGATATTTAAGGTGTAATGAAGTGGGGGTTCTTGTCAACAGAGCAGCCCTAAACTTTGGGGTGCCTGTGTCTTGCTGATTTTTAGTTTTCCCAATTTATACGCCCATGAGTGGAAGTGCCCTATGCTCTCCAAGCTGTGTTTTTTAGATGTTTCAGGACACACCGTACATTTCTCCAGAGTGGCTGTTGGCAATTTACATCCCGCCTATCAGCGTAGCAAGGCTCCCATTTCTCCATGGCCGGTCCTGCATTTCTGGTTTGGACACTTTTTTCCGCATGGCCCTTTTGCCCGCTGGGAAGCGAGACTTCTTTGGAGCGCTGATTTGCCTTTCCAGGTTGCTTGGTTGGCCAAAAAGGGCGTATGCGTTTTTTCTTGAATATATTCAGGAAAAAACGCATACGCCCTTTTTGGCCAAGGGCATCATTGTCCACGTTTTGCCGCTTTTCATGTGCTTTCAAGGCGATTCGAATCTACCTCCTGAAATCTGTTTCCTGCAATTCTGCCTTGCTTTCAAAGCCTCTTCGTTGCCTTCCCTCAATATATTTGTGGACGAGAGTTATCGTTTATAACTCTGCAGGTGTGTTTATTGCACTGCCCCTGAGCTCCATTTTTCCAGTCACTTTTTTGGGAGCTGGCCGCAAAATTGCAGGATTGCTTCAGGCCCTCTTCTGGTTCTGGGGGGCAGGCTGAGCTTGTGGTTAATTCTTCTTCCTGATGGGAAAATAGAGTGACCTGTGCCTGTCCCAACCCCTAGAGCTAGTCTCTCATTGGTTCCCCTCTTCCCGTTCATCCTCAGGACAAATTGCAACCTGTACGGAACAGGAGATTAAAGGTGCTGATTCTCCAAGGAGGGAGATGGCTAGTAAAGCGGCTGGAATGGCGAACCCGAGCACAAGGAGATGAGAAATGAGGGGCGTTTTAGAAACCTTTCCCGATCACACGGTGTACCATCTTCTGGGTTTCTCATGCATGTTTTCGACGTAGGAAGATGCCCTTGAACCTGGAGATTTGGGACCCATGGGATGGGTACCATGCAGTATTACTTTAAAGGGTCTGCGTTGGCTCACGCAACCTCACCAAAACTCTCAGCCCCAAGAGTGTCCACCCTTATGTCTCAATCAGCTGTGAGTCTAGATATGGTCAATCCAGGTTGCATCACAGCCCCTGAACGAATTTTGTAAGAATTTCTCTCTCTTTCACTGTCTTTGTTTCACGGGTTTTGAAAAGTAATTTATTTTTATAATGGGGTTTAGCTGCTTTTCACGGCTGTGTTTAGGCCGCTTTACACCCAATTGACTCACTTACAGAGAGATATCAATACATAGGTTTGAAGATTCTTACTAGTCAGATATATTCTTGGGCGGTGAATAGGGGGTGTTGAGGCTAGTTCACTGAGCAAGGAGTAGGTCTTGTCTCCTACATATTGGGTTTATGGAACGGTATCTGAGCTAATTTGCAACCCTTGATTTATGCATCACCCCACCTCACCTTTCCCGTTCAGCAACCATAGTGTGTTTTCTAAACGTGTGACTCTGTTCTGTTTTGTAATTCAGTTCAAGTGTAGCGGTTTTTACATTCCCTCTCTAAGTGATATCTTATGATAAGTGTCTTTTTCTGTGTGACTTATTTCATTTAGAATCGTCGTACCTAAATCCACTCATCGTGCTGCTACTAGCCTTATGACGTGGATTTCATGGCTGAGTGATATTCCATTGTACATGAGGACCACAAGTTCTTTATCCACTTTTCTCTTTCCTAGGATATTTAAGGTGTAATGAAGTGGGGGTTCTTGTCAACAGAGCGCCCTAAACTTTGGGGTGCCTGTGTCTTGCTGATTTTTAGTTTTCCCAATTTATACGCCCATGAGTGGAAGTGCCCTATGCTCTCCAAGCTGTGGTTTTTAGATGTTTCAGAACACACCGTACACTTCTCCAGAGTGGCTGTTGGCAATTTACATCCCGCCCATCAGCGTAGCAAGGCTCCCATTTCTCCATGGCCGGTCCTGCATTTCTGGTTTGGACACTTTTTTCCGCATGGCCCTTTTGCCCGCTGGGAAGCGAGACTTCTTTGGAGCGCTGATTTGCCTTTCCAGGTTGCTTGGTTGGCCAAAAAGGGCGTATGCGTTTTTTCCTGAATATATTCAGGAAAAAACGCATACGCCCTTTTAGGCCAAGGGCATCATTGTCCACGTTTTGCCGCTTTTCATGTGCTTTCAAGGCGATTCGAATCTACCTCCTGAAATCTGTTTCCTGCAATTCTGCCTTGCTTTCAAAGCCTCTTCGTTGCCTTCCCTCAATATATTTGTGGACGAGAGTTATCATTTATAACTCTGCAGGTTTGTGAATTGCAGTGCCCCTGAGCTCCATTTTTCCAGTCTCTTTTTTGGGAGCTGGCCGCAAAAGTGCAGGATTGCTTCAGGCCCTCTTCTGGTTCTGGGGGGCAGGATGAGCTTGTGGTTAATTCTTCTTCCTCATGGGAAAATAGAGTGACCTGTGCCTGTCCCAACCCCTAGAGCTAGTCTCTCATTGGTTCCCCTCTTCCCGTTCATCCTCAGGACAAATTGCAACCTGTATGGAACAGGAGATTAAAGGTGCTGATTCTCCAAGGAGGGAGATGGCTAGTAAAGCGGCTGGAATGGCGAACCCGAGCACAAGGAGTTGAGAAATGCGGTGCGTTTTAGAAACCTTTCCCGATCACACGGTGTACCATCTTCTGGGTTTCTCATGCATGTTTTCGAGGTAGGAAGTTGCCCTTGAACCTGGAGATTTGGGACCCATGGGATGGGTACCATGCAGTATTACTTTAAAGGGAATGCGTTGGCTCACGCAACCTCACCAAACCTCTCAGCCCCAAGATTGTCCACCCTTATGTCTCAATCAGCTGTGGGTCTAGATATGGTCAATCCAGGTTGCATCACAGCCCCTGAACGAATTTTGTAAAAATTTCTCTCTCTTTCACTGTCTTTGTTTCACGGGTTTTGAAAAGTAATTTATTTTTATAATGGGGTTTAGCTGCTTTTCACGGCTGTGTTTAGGCCGCTTTACACCCAATTGACTCACTTACAGAGAGATATCAATACATAGGTTTGAAGATTCTTACTAGTCAGATATATTCTTGTGCGGTGAATAGGGGGTGTTGAGGCCAGTTCACTGAGCAAGGAGTAGGTCTTGTCTACTACATATTGGGTTTATGGAACGGTATCTGAGCTAATTTGAAACCTTTGATTTATGCATCACCCCACCTCACCTTTCCCGTTCAACAACCATAGTGTGTTTTCTAAACGTGTGACTCTGTTCTGTTTTGTAATTCAGTTCAAGTGTAGCGGTTTTTACATTCCCTCTATAAGTGATATCTTATGATAAATGTCTTTTTCTGTGTGACTTATTTCATTTACAATCGTCGTACCTAAATCCACTCATCGTGCTGCTACTAGCCTTATGACGTGGATTTCATGGCTGAGTGATATTCCATTGTACATGAGGACCACAAGTTCTTTATCCACTTTTCCCTTTCCTAGGATATTTAAGGTGTAATGAAGTGGGGGTTCTTGTCAACAGAGCAGCCCTAAACTTTGGGGTGCCTGTGTCTTGCTGATTTTTAGTTTTCCCAATTTATACGCCCATGAGTGGAAGTGCCCTATGCTCTCCAAGCTGTGTTTTTTAGATGTTTCAGGACACACCGTACACTTCTCCAGAGTGGCTGTTGGCAATTTACATCCCGCCCATCAGCGTAGCAAGGCTCCCATTTCTCCATGGCCGGTCCTGCATTTCTGGTTTGGACACTTTTTTCCGCATGGCCCTTTTGCCCGCTGGGAAGCGAGACTTCTTTGGAGCGCTGATTTGCCTTTCCCGGTTGCTTGGTTGGCCAAAAAGGGCGTATGCGTTTTTTCCTGAATATATTCAGGAAAAAACGCATACGCCCTTTTTGGCCAAGGGCATCATTGTCCACGTTTTGCCGCTTTTCATGTGCTTTCAAGGTGATTCGAATCTACCTCCTGAAATCTGTTTCCTGCAATTCTGCCTTGCTTTCAAAGCCTCTTCATTGCCTTCTCTCAATATATTTGTGGACGAGAGTTATCATTTATAACTCTGCAGGTTTGTGAATTGCAGTGCCCCTGAGCTCCATTTTTCAACTCGCTTTTTTGGGAGCTAGCCACAAAAGTGCAGGATTGCTTCAGGCCCTCTTCTGGTTCTGGGGGGCAGGCTGAGCTTGTGGTTAATTCTTCTTCCTGATGGGAAAATAGTGTGACCTGTGCCTGTCCCAACCCCTAGAGCTAGTCTCTCATTGGTTCCCCTCTTCCCGTTCATCCTCAGGACAAATTGCAACCTGTACGGAACAGGAGATTAAAGGTGCTGATTCTCCAAGGAGGGAGATGGCTAGTAAAGCGGCTGGAATGGCGAACCCGAGCACAAGGAGATGAGAAATGAGGGGCGTTTTAGAAACCTTTCCCGATCACACGGTGTACCATCTTCTGGGTTTCTCATGCATGTTTTCGACGTAGGAAGATGCCCTTGAACCTGGAGATTTGGGACCCATGGGATGGGTACCATGCAGTATTACTTTAAAGGGTCTGCGTTGGCTCACGCAACCTCACCAAAACTCTCAGCCCCAAGAGTGTCCACCCTTATGTGTCAATCAGCTGTAGGTCTAGATATGGTCAATCCAGGTTGCATCACAGCCCCTGAACGAATTTTGTAAGAATTTCTCTCTCTTTCACTGTCTTTGTTTCACGGGTTTTGAAAAGTAATTTATTTTTATAATGGGGTTTAGCTGCTTTTCACGGCTGTGTTTAGGACGCTTACACCCAATTGACTCACTTACAGAGAGATATCAATACATAGGTTTGAAGATTCTTACTAGTCAGATATATTCTTGTGCGGTGAATAGGGGGTGTTGAGGCCAGTTCACTGAGCAAGGAGTAGGTCTTGTCTACTAGATATTGGGTTTATGGAACGGTATCTGAGCTAATTTGAAACCCTTGATTTATGCATCACCCCACCTCACCTTTCCCGTTCAGCAACCATAGTGTGTTTTCTAAACGTGTGACTCTGTTCTGTTTTGTAATTCAGTTCAAGTGTAGCGGTTTTTACATTCCCTCTATAAGTGATATCTTATGATAAGTGTCTTTTTCTGTGTGACTTATTTCATTTAGAATCTTCGTACCTAAATCCACTCATCGTGCTGCTACTAGCCTTATGACGTGGATTTCATGGCTGAGTGATATTCCATTGTACATGAGGACCACAAGTTCTTTATCCACTTTTCTCTTTCCTAGGATATTTAAGGTGTAATGAAGTGGGGGTTCTTGTCAACAGAGCAGCCCTAAACTTTGGGGTGCCTGTGTCTTGCTGATTTTTAGTTTTCCCAATTTATACGCCCATGAGTGGAAGTGCCCTATGCTCTCCAAGCTGTGTTTTTTAGATGTTTCAGGACACACCGTACACTTCTCCAGAGTGGCTGTTGGCAATTTACATCCTGCCCATCAGCGTAGCAAGGCTCCCATTTCTCCATGGCCGGTCCTGCATTTCTGGTTTGGACACTATTTTCCACATGGCCCTTTTGCCCGCTGGGAAGCGAGACTTCTTTGGAGCGCTGATTTGCCTTTCCAGGTTGCTTGCTTGGCCAAAAAGGGCGTATGCGTTTTTTCCTGAATATATTCAGGAAAAAACGCATACGCCCTTTTTGGCCAAGGGCATCATTGTCCACGTTTGTCCGCTTTTCATGTGCTTTCAAGGCGATTCGAATCTACCTCCTGAAATCTGTTTCCTGCAATTCTGCCTTGCTTTCAAAGCCTCTTCGTTGCCTTCCCTCAATATATTTGTGGACGAGAGTTATCGTTTATAACTCTGCAGGTTTGTTTATTGCAGTGCCCCTGAGCTCCATTTTTCCAGTCGCTTTTTTGGGAGCTGGCCGCAAAAGTGCAGGATTGCTTCAGGCCCTCTTCTGGTTCTGGGGGGCAGGCTGAGCTTGTGGTTAATTCTTCTTCCTGATGGGAAAATAGAGTGACCTGTGCCTGTCCCAACCCCTAGAGCTAGTCTCTCATTGGTTCCCCTCTTGCCGTTCATCCTCAGGACAAATTGCAACCTGTACGGAACAGGAGATTAAAGGTGCTGATTCTCCAAGGAGGGAGATGGCTAGTAAAGCGGCTGGAATGGCGAACCCGAGCACAAGGAGATGAGAAATGAGGGGCGTTTTAGAAACCTTTCCCGATCACACGGTGTACCATCTTCTGGGTTTCTCATGCATGTTTTCGACGTAGGAAGATGCCCTTGAACCTGGAGATTTGGGACCCATGGGATGGGTACCATGCAGTATTACTTTAAAGGGTCTGCGTTGGCTCACGCAACCTCACCAAACCTCTCAGCCCCAAGAGTGTCCACCCTTATGTCTCAATCACCTGTGGGTCTAGATATGGTCAATCCAGGTTGCATCACAGCCCCTGAACGAATTTTGTAAGAATTTCTCTCTCTTTCACTGTCTTTGTTTCACGGGTTTTGAAAATAATTTATTTTTATAATGGGGTTTAGCTGCTTTTCACGGCTGTGTTTAGGCCGCTTTACACCCCCTTGACTCACTTACAGAGAGATATCAATACATAGGTTTGAAGATTCTTACTAGTCAGATATATTCTTGTGCGGTGAATAGGGGGTGTTGAGTCCAGTTCACTGAAAAAGGAATAGGTCTTGTCTCTTACATATTGGGTTTATGGAACGGTATCTGAGCTAATTTGAAACCCTTGTTTTATGCATCACCCCACCTCACCTTTCCCGTTCAGCAGCCATAGTGTGTTTCCTAAACGTGTGACTCTGTTCTGTTTTGTAATTCAGTTCAAGTGTAGCGGTTTTTACATTCCCTCTCTAAGTGATATCTTATGATAAGTGTCTTTTTCTGTGTGACTTATTTCATTTAGAATCGTCGTACCTAAATCCACTCATCGTGCTGCTACTAGCCTTATGACGTGGATTTCATGGCTGAGTGATATTCCATTGTACATGAGGACCACAAGTTCTTTATCCACTTTTCTCTTTCCTAGGATATTTAAGGTGTAATGAAGTGGGGGTTCTTGTCACCAGAGCAGCCCTAAACTTTGGGGTGCCTGTGTCTTGCTGATTTTTAGTTTTCCCAATTTATACGCCCATGAGTGGAAGTGCCCTATGTGCTCCAAGCTGTGTTTTTTAGATTTTTCAGGACACACCGTACACTTCTCCAGAGTGGCTGTTGGCAATTTACATCCCGCCCATCAGCGTAGCAAGGCTCCCATTTCTCCATGGCCGGTCCTGCATTTCTGGTTTGGACACTTTTTTCCGCATGGCCCTTTTGCCCGCTGGGAAGGCAGACTTCTTTGGAGCGCTGATTTGCCTTTCCAGGTGGCTTGGTTGGCCAAAAAGGGCGTATGCGTTTTTTCCTGAATATATTCAGGAAAAAACGCATACGCCCTTTTTGGCCAAGGGCATCATTGTCCACGTTTTGCCGCTTTTCATGTGCTTTCAAGGCGATTCGAATCTACCTCCTGAAATCTGTTTCCTGCAATTCTGCCTTGCTTTCAAAGCCTCTTCGTTGCCTTCCCTCAATATATTTGTGGACGAGAGTTATCGTTTATAACTCTGCAGGTTTGTTTATTACAGTGCCCCTGAGCTCCATTTTTCCAGTCACTTTTTTGGGAGCTGGCCGCAAAAGTGCAGGATTGCTTCAGGCCCTCTTCTGGTTCTGGGGGGCAGGCTGAGCTTGTGGTTAATTCTTCTTCCTGATGGGAAAATAGAGTGACCTGTGCCTATCCCAACCCCTAGAGCTAGTCTCTCATTGGTTCCCCTCTTGCCGTTCATCCTCAGGACAAATTGCAACCTGTACGGAACAGGAGATTAAAGGTGCTGATTCTCCAAGGAGGGAGATGGCTAGTAAAGCGGCTGGAATGGCGAACCCGAGCACAAGGAGATGAGAAATGAGGGGCGTTTTAGAAACCTTTCCCGATCACACGGTGTACCATCTTCTGGGTTTCTCATGCCTGTTTTCGACGTAGGAAGATGCCCTTGAACCTGGAGATTTGGGACCCATGGGATGGGTACCATGCAGTATTACTTTAAAGGGTCTGCGTTGGCTCACGCAACCTCACCAAAACTCTCAGCCCCAAGAGTGTCCACCCTTATGTCTCAATCAGCTGTGGGTCTAGATATGGTCAATCCAGGTTGCATCACAGCCCCTGAACGAATTTTGTAAGAATTTCTCTCTCTTTCACTGTCTTTGTTTCACGGGTTTTGAAAAGTAATTTATTTTTATAATGGGGTTTAGCTGCTTTTCACGGCTGTGTTTAGGCCGCTTTACACCCAATTGACTCACTTACAGAGAGATATCAATACATAGGTTTGAAGATTCTTACTAGTCAGATATATTCTTGTGCGGTGAATAGGGGGTGTTGAGGCCAGTTCACTGAGCAAGGAGTAGGTCTTGTCTACTACATATTGGGTTTATGGAACGGTATCTGAGCTAATTTGAAACCCTTGATTTATGCATCACCCCACCTCACCTTTCCCGTTCAGCAGCCATAGTGTGTTTTCTAAACGTGTGACTCTGTTCTGTTTTGTAATTCAGTTCAAGTGTAGCGGTTTTTACATTCCCTCTATAAGTGATATCTTATGATAAGTGTCTTTTTTCTGTGTGACTTATTTGATTTAGAATCGTCGTACCTAAATCCACTCATCGTGCTGGTACTAGCCTTATGACGTGGATTTCATGGCTGAGTGATATTCCATTGTACATGAAGACCACAAGTTCTTTATCCACTTTTCTCTTTCCTAGGATATTTAAGGTGTAATGAAGTGGGGGTTCTTGTCAACAGAGCAGCCCTAAACTTTGGGGTGCCTGTGTCTTGCTGATTTTTAGTTTTCCCAATTTATACGCCCATGAGTGGAAGTGCCCTATGCTCTCCAAGCTGTGTTTTTTAGATGTTTCAGGACACACCGTACACTTCTCCAGAGTGGCTGTTGGCAACTTACATCCCGCCCATCAGCGTAGCAAGGCTCCCATTTCTCCATGGCCGGTCCTGCATTTCTGGTTTGGACACTTTTTTCCGCATGGCCCTTTTGCCCGCTGGGAAGCGATACTTCTTTGGATCGCTGATTTGCCTTTCCAGGTGGCTTGGTTGGCCAAAAAGGGCGTATGCGTTTTTTCCTGAATATATTCAGGAAAAAACGCATACGCCCTTTTTGGCCAAGGGCATCATTGTCCACGTTTTGCCGCTTTTCATGTGCTTTCAAGGCGATTCGAATCTACCTCCTGAAATCTGTTTCCTGCAATTCTGCCTTGCTTTCAAAGCCTCTTCGTTGCCTTCCCTCAATATATTTGTGGACGAGAGTTATCATTTATAACTCTGCAGGTTTGTTTATTACAGTGCCCCTGAGCTCCATTTTTCCAGTCACTTTTTTGGGAGCTGGCCGCAAAAGTGCAGGATTGCTTCAGGCCCTCTTCTGGTTCTGGGAGGCAGGCTGAGCTTGTGGTTAATTCTTCTTCCTGATGGGAAAATAGAGTGACCTGTGCCTGTCCCAACCCCTAGAGCTAGTCTCTCATTGGTTCCCCTCTTGCCGTTCATCCTCAGGACAAATTGCAACCTGTACGGAACAGGAGATTAAAGGTGCTGATTCTCCAAGGAGGGAGATGGCTAGTAAAGCGGCTGGAATGGCGAACCCGAGCACAAGGAGATGAGAAATGAGGGGCGTTTTAGAAACCTTTCCCGATCACACGGTGTACCATCTTCTGGGTTTCTCATGCATGTTTTCGACGTAGGAAGATGCCCTTGAACCTGGAGATTTGGGACCCATGGGATGGGTACCATGCAGTATTACTTTAAAGGGTCTGCGTTGGCTCACGCAACCTCACCAAAACTCTCAGCCCCAAGAGTGTCCACCCTTATGTCTCAATCAGCTGTGGGTCTAGATATGGTCAATCCAGGTTGCATCACAGCCCCTGAACGAATTTTGTAAGAATTTCTCTCTCTTTCACTGTCTTTGTTTCACGGGTTTTGAAAAGTAATTTATTTTTATAATGGGGTTTAGCTGCTTTTCACGGCTGTGTTTAGGCCGCTTTACACCCAATTGACTCACTTACAGAGAGATATCAATACATAGGTTTGAAGATTCTTACTAGTCAGATATATTCTTGTGCGGTGAATAGGGGGTTTTGAGGCCAGTTCACTGAGCAAGGAGTAGGTCTTGTCTACTACATATTGGGTTTATGGAACGGTATCTGAGATAATTTGAAACCCTTGATTTATGCATCACCCCACCTCACCTTTCCCGTTCAGCAACCATAGTGTGTTTTCTAAACGTGTGACTCTGTTCTGTTTTGTAATTCAGTTCAAGTGTAGCGGTTTTTACATTCCCTCTATAAGTGATATCTTATGATAAGTGTCTTTTTCTGTGTGACTTATTTCATTTAGAATCGTCGTACCTAAATCCACTCATCGTGCTGCTACTAGCCTTATGACGTGGATTTCATGGCTGAGTGATATTCCATTGTACATGAGGACCACAAGTTCTTTATCCACTTTTATCTTTCCTAGGATATTTAAGGTGTAATGAAGTGGGGGTTCTTGTCAACAGAGCAGCCCTAAACTTTTGTGTGCCTGTGTCTTGCTGATTTTTAGTTTTCCCAATTTATACGCCCATGAGTGGAAGTGCCCTATGCTCTCCAAGCTGTGTTTTTTAGATGTTTCAGGACACACCGTACACTTCTCCAGAGTGGCTGTTGGCAATTTACATCCCGCCCATCAGCGTAGCAAGGCTCCCATTTCTCCATGGCCGGTCCTGCATTTCTGGTTTGGACACTTTTTTCCGCATGGCCCTTTTGCCCGCTGGGAAGCGAGACTTCTTTGGAGCGCTGATTTGCCTTTCCAGGTGGCTTGGTTGGCCAAAAAGGGCGTATGCGTTTCTTCCTGAATATATTCAGGAAAAAACGCATACGCCCTTTTTGGCCAAGGGCATCATTGTCCACGTTTTGCCGCTTTTCATGTGCTTTCAAGGCGATTCGAATCTACCTCCTGAAATCTGTTTCCTGCAATTCTGCCTTGCTTTCAAAGCCTCTTCGTTGCCTTCCCTCAATATATTTGTGGACGAGAATTATCGTTTATAGCTCTGCAGGTTTGTTTATTGCAGTGCCTCTGAGCTCCATTTTTCCAGTCGCTTTTTCGGGAGCTGGCCGCAAAAGTGCAGGATTGCTTCAGGCCCTCTTCTGGTTCTGGGGGGCAGGCTGAGCTTGTGGTTAATTCTTCTTCCTGATGGGAAAATAGAGTGACCTGTGCCTGTCCCAACCCCTAGAGCTAGTCTCTCATTGGTTCCCCTCTTGCCGTTCATCCTCAGGACAAATTGCAACCTGTACGGAACAGGAGATTAAAGGTGCTGATTCTCCAAGGAGGGAGATGGCTAGTAAAGCGGCTGGAATGGCGAACCCGAGCACAAGGAGATGAGAAATGAGGGGCGTTTTAGAAACCTTTCCCGATCACACGGTGTACCATCTTCTGGGTTTCTCATGCATGTTTTCGACGTAGGAAGATGCCCTTGAACCTGGAGATTTGGGACCCATGGGATGGGTACCATGCAGTATTACTTTAAAGGGTCTGCGTTGGCTCACGCAACCTCACCAAAACTCTCAGCCCCAAGAGTGTCCACCCTTATGTCTCAATCAGCTGTGGGTCTAGATATGGTCAATCCAGGTTGCATCACAGCCCCTGAAAGAATTTTGTAAGAATTTCTCTCTCTTTCACTGTCTTTGTTTCACGGGTTTTGAAAAGTAATTTATTTTTATAATGGGGTTTAGCTGCTTTTCACGGCTGTGTTTAGGCCGCTTTACACCCAATTGACTCACTTACAGAGAGATATCAATACATAGGTTTGAAGATTCTTACTAGTCAGATATATTCTTGTGCGGTGAATAGGGGGTGTTGAGGCCAGTTCACTGAGCAAGGAGTAGGTCTTGTCTACTACATATTGGGTTTATGGAACGGTATCTGAGCTAATTTGAAACCCTTGATTTATGCATCACCCCACCTCACCTTTCCCGTTCAGCAGCCATAGTGTGTTTTCTAAACGTGTGACTCTGTTCTGTTTTGTAATTCAGTTCAAGTGTAGCGGTTTTTACATTCCCTCTATAAGTGATATCTTATGATAAGTGTCTTTTTCTGTGTGACTTATTTCATTTAGAATCGTCGTACCTAAATCCACTCATCGTGCTGCTACTAGCCTTATGACGTGGATTTCATGGCTGAGTGATATTCCATTGTACATGAAGACCACAAGTTCTTTATCCACTTTTCTCTTTCCTAGGATATTTAAGGTGTAATGAAGTGGGGGTTCTTGTCAACAGAGCAGCCCTAAACTTTGGGGTGCCTGTGTCTTGCTGATTTTTAGTTTTCCCAATTTATACGCCCATGAGTGGAAGAGCCCTATGCTCTCCAAGCTGTGTTTTTTAGATGTTTCAGGACACACCGTACACTTCTCCAGAGTGGCTGTTGGCAATTTACATCCCGCCCATCAGCGTAGCAAGGCTCCCATTTCTCCATGGCCGGTCCTGCATTTCTGGTTTGGACACTTTTTTCCGCATGGCCCTTTTGCCCGCTGGGAAGCGAGACTTCTTTGGAGCGCTGATTTGCCTTTCCAGGTGGCTTGGTTGGCCAAAAAGGGCGTATGCGTTTTTTCCTGAATATATTCAGGAAAAAACGCATACGCCCTTTTTAGCCAAGGGCATCATTGTCCACGTTTGGCCGCTTTTCATGTGCTTTCAAGGCGATTCGAATCTACCTCCTGAAATCTGTTTCCTGCAATTCTGCCTTGCTTTCAAAGCCTCTTCGTTGCCTTCCCTCAATATATTTGTGGACGAGAGTTATCATTTATAACTCTGCAGGTTTGTTTATTACAGTGCCCCTGAGCTCCATTTTTCCAGTCACTTTTTTGGGAGCTGGCCGCAAAAGTGCAGGATTGCTTCAGGCCCTCTTCTGGTTCTGGGGGGCAGGCTGAGCTTGTGGTTAATTCTTCTTCCTGATGGGAAAATAGAGTGACCTGTGCCTGTCCCAACCCCTAGAGCTAGTCTCTCATTGGTTCCCCTCTTGCCGTTCATCCTCAGGACAAATTGCAACCTGTACGGAACAGGAGATTAAAGGTGCTGATTCTCCAAGGAGGGAGATGGCTAGTAAAGCGGCTGGAATGGCGAACCCGAGCACAAGGAGATGAGAAATGAGGGGCGTTTTAGAAACCTTTCCCGATCACACGGTGTACCATCTTCTGGGTTTCTCATGCATGTTTTCGACGTAGGAAGATGCCCTTGAACCTCGAGATTTGGGACCCATGGAATGGGTACCATGCAGTATTACTTTAAAGGGTCTGCGTTGGCTCACGCAACCTCACCAAAACTCTCAGCCCCAAGAGTGTCCACCCTTATGTCTCAATCAGCTGTGGGTCTAGATATGGTCAATCCAGGTTGCATCACAGCCCCTGAACGAATTTTGTAAGAATTTCTCTCTCTTTCACTGTCTTTGTTTCACGGGTTTTGAAAAGTAATTTATTTTTATAATGGGGTTTAGCTGCTTTTCACGGCTGTGTTTAGGCCGCTTTACACCCAACTGACTCACTTACAGAGAGATATCAATACATAGGTTTGAAGATTCTTACTAGTCAGATATATTCTTGTGCGGTGAATAGGGGGTGTTGAGGCCAGTTCACTGAGCAAGGAGTAGGTCTTGTCTACTACATATTGGGTTTATGGAACGGTATCTGAGCTAATTTGAAACCCTTGATTTATGCATCACCCCACCTCACCTTTCCCGTTCAGCAGTCATAGTGTGTTTTCTAAACGTGTGACTCTGTTCTGTTTTGTAATTCAGTTCAAGTGTAGCGGTTTTTACATTCCCTCTATAAGTGATATCTTATGATAAGTGTCTTTTTCTGTGTGACTTATTTCATTTAGAATCGTCGTACCTAAATCCACTCATCGTGCTGCTACTAGCCTTATGACGTGGATTTCATGGCTGAGTGATATTCCATTGTACATGAAGACCACAAGTTCTTTATCCACTTTTCTCTTTCCTAGGATATTTAAGGTGTAATGAAGTGGGGGTTCTTGTCAACAGAGCAGCCCTAAACTTTGGGGTGCCTGTGTCTTGCTGATTTTTCGTTTTCCCAATTTATACGCCCATGAGTGGAAGTGCCCTATGCTCTCCAAGCTGTGTTTTTTAGATGTTTCAGGACACACCGTACACTTCTCCAGAGTGGCTGTTGGCAATTTACATCCCGCCCATCAGCGTAGCAAGGCTCCCATTTCTCCATGGCCGGTCCTGCATTTCTGGTTTGGACACTTTTTTCCGCATGGCCCTTTTGCCCGCTGGGAAGCGAGACTTCTTTGGAGCGCTGATTTGCCTTTCCAGGTGGCTTGGTTGGCCAAAAAGGGCGTATGCGTTTTTCCCTGAATATATTCAGGAGAAAACGCATACGCCCTTTTTGGCCAAGGGCATCATTGTCCACGTTTTGCCGCTTTTCATGTGCTTTCAAGGCGATTCGAATCTACCTCCTGAAATCTGTTTCCTGCAATTCTGCCTTGCTTTCAAAGCCTCTTCGTTGCCTTCCCTCAATATATTTGTGGACGAGAGTTATCATTTATAACTCTGCAGGTTTGTTTATTACAGTGCCCCTGAGCTCCATTTTTCCAGTCCCTTTTTTGGGAGCTGGCCGCAAAAGTGCAGGATTGCTTCAGGCCCTCTTCTGGTTCTGGGAGGAAGGCTGAGCTTGTGGTTAATTCTTCTTCCTGATGGGAAAATAGAGTGACCTGTGCCTGTCCCAACCCCTAGAGCTAGTCTCTCATTGGTTCCCCTCTTCCCGTTCATCCTCAGGACAAATTGCAACCTGTACGGAACAGGAGGTTAAAGGTGCTGATTCTCCAAGGAGGGAGATGGCTAGTAAAGCGGCTGGAATGGCGAACCCGAGCACAAGGAGATGAGAAATGAGGTGCGTTTTAGAAACCTTTCCCGATCACACGGTGTACCATCTTCTGGGATTCTCATGCATGTTTTCGATGTAGGAAGATGCCCTTGAACCTGGAGATTTGGGAACATTGGGATGGGTACATGCATTATTATTTTAAAGGGTCTGCATTGGCTCAGCCCACCTCACCAAAGCTCTCAGCCTCAAGAGTGTCCACCGTTATGACTCAATCACCTGTGGATATAGATATGGTCAATCCAGGTTGCATCACATCCCCTGAACGAATTTTGTAAGAATTTCTCTCTCTTTCACTGTCTTTGTATCACGGGTTTTTAAAAGTAATTTATTTTTATAATGGTTTTTCACTTCTTTTCACGGCTGTGTTTATTTCGCTTTACACCCCCTTGATTCACTTACAGAGAAATATCAATACATAGGTTTAAAGATTCTTACTAGTCAGATATATTCTTGTGCGGTGAATAGGGGATGTTGAGTCCAGTTCACTGAAAAATGAATAGGTCTTGTCTATTACATATTGGGTTTATGTAACGGCATCTGAGCTAATTTGAAACCCTTGTTTTATGCATCCCCCCACCTCACCTTTCCCGTTCAGCAGCCATATAGAGTTTTCTAAACGTGTGACTCTGTTCTGTTTTGTAATTCAGTTCAAGTGTAGCGGTTTTTACATTCCCTCTATAAGTGATATCTTATGATAAGTGTCTTTTTCTGTGTGACTTATTTCATTTAGAATCGTCGTACCTAAATCCACTCATCGTGCTGCTACTAGCCTTATGACGTGGATTTCATGGCTGAGTGATATTCCATTGTACATGAGGACCACAAGTTCTTTATCCACTTTTCTCTTTCCTAGGATATTTAAGGTGTAATGAAGTGGGGGTTCTTGTCAACAGAGCAGCCCTAAACTTTGGGGTGCCTGTGTCTTGCTGATTTTTAGTTTTCCCAATTTATACGCCCATGAGTGGAAGTGCCCTATGCTCTCCAAGCTGTGTTTTTTAGATGTTTCAGGACACACCGTACACTTCTCCAGAGTGGCTGTTGGCAATTTACATCCCGCCCATCAGCGTAGCAAGGCTCCCATTTCTCCATGGCCGGTCCTGCATTTCTGGTTTGGACACTTTTTTCCGCATGGCCCTTTTGCCCGCTGGGAAGCGAGACTTCTTTGGAGCGCTGATTTGCCTTTCCCGGTTGCTTGGTTGGCCAAAAAGGGCGTAGGCGTTTTTTCCTGAATATATTCAGGAAAAAACGCCTACGCCCTTTTTGGCCAAGGGCATCATTGTCCATGTTTTGCCGCTTTTCATGTGCTTTCAAGGCGATTCGAATCTACCTCCTGAAATCTGTTTCCTGCAATTCTGCCTTGCTTTCAAAGCCTCATCGTTGCCTTCACTCAATATATTTGTGGACGAGAGTTATCGTTTATAACTCTGCAGGTTTGTTTATTGCAGTGCCCCTGAGCTCCATTTTTCCAGTCGCTTTTTTGGGAGCTGGCCGCAAAAGTGCAGGATTGCTTCAGGCCCTCTTCTGGTTCTGGGGGGCAGGCTGAGCTTGTGCTTAATTCTTCTTCCTGATGGGAAAATAGAGTGCCCTGTGCCTGTCACAACCCTTAGAGCTAGTCTCTCATTGGTTCCCCTCTTCCCGTTCATCCACAGGACAAATTGCAACCTGTACGGAACAGGAGATTAAAGGTGCTGATTCTCCAAGGAGGGAGATGGCTAGTAAAGCGGCTGGAATGGCGAACCCGAGCACAAGGAGATGAGAAATGAGGGGCGTTTTAGAAACCTTTCCCGATCACACGGTGTACCATCTTCTGGGTTTCTCATGCCTGTTTTCGACGTAGGAAGATGCCCTTGAACCTGGAGATTTGGGACCCATGGGATGGGTACCATGCAGTATTACTTTAAAGGGTCTGCGTTGGCTCACGCAACCTCACCAAAACTCTCAGCCCCAAGAGTGTCCACCCTTATGTCTCAATCAGCTGTGGGTCTAGATATGGTCAATCCAGGTTGCATCACATCCCCTGAACGAATTTTGTAAGAATTTCTCTCTCTTTCACTGTCTTTGTTTCACGGGTTTTGAAAAGTAATTTATTTTTATAATGGGGTTTAGCTGCTTTTCACGGCTGTGTTTAGGCCGCTTTACACCCAATTGACTCACTTACAGAGAGATATCAATACATAGGTTTGAAGATTCTTACTAGTCAGATATATTCTTGTGCGGTGAATAGGGGGTGTTGAGGCCAGTTCACTGAGCAAGGAGTAGGTCTTGTCTACTACATATTGGGTTTATGGAACGGTATCTGAGCTAATTTGAAACCCTTGATTTATGCATCACCCCACCTCACCTTTCCCGTTCAGCAGCCATAGTGTGTTTTCTAAACGTGTGACTCTGTTCTGTTTTGTAATTCAGTTCAAGTGTAGCGGTTTTTACATTCCCTCTATAAGTGATATCTTATGATAAGTGTCTTTTTTCTGTGTGACTTATTTCATTTAGAATTGTCGTACCTAAATCCACTCATCGTGCTGGTACTAGCCTTATGACGTGGATTTCATGGCTGAGTGATATTCCATTGTACATGAAGACCACAAGTTCTTTATCCACTTTTCTCTTTCCTAGGATATTTAAGGTGTAATGAAGTGGGGGTTCTTGTCAACAGAGCAGCCCTAAACTTTGGGGTGCCTGTGTCTTGCTGATTTTTAGTTTTCCCAATTTATACGCCCATGAGTGGAAGTGCCCTATGCTCTCCAAGCTGTGTTTTTTAGATGTTTAAGAACACACCGTACACTTCTCCAGAGTGGCTGTTGGCAATTTACATCCCACCCATCAGCGTAGCAAGAGTCCCATTTCTCCATGGCCGGTCCTGCATTTCTGGTTTGGACACTTTTTTCCGCATGGCCCTTTTGCCCGCTGGGAAGCGAGACTTCTTTGGAGCGCTGATTTGCCTTTCCCGGTTGCTTGGTTGGCCAAAAAGGGCGTATGCGTTTTTTCCTGAATATATTCAGGAAAAAACGCATATGCCCTATTTGGCCAAGGGCATCATTGTCCACGTTTTGCCGCTTTTCTTGTGCTTTCACGGCGATTCGAATCTACCTCCAGAAATCTGTTTCCTGCAATTCTGCCTTGCTTTCAAAGCCTCTTCGTTGCATTCCCTCAATATATTTGTGGACGAGAGTTATCATTTATAACTCTGCAGGTTTGTGAATTGCAGTGCCCCTGAGCTCCATTATTCAACTCGCTTTTCTGGGAGCTGGCCGCAAAAGTGCAGGATTGCTTCAGGCCCTCTTCTGGTTTTGGGGGGCAGGCTGAGCTTGTGGTTAATTCTTCTTCCTGATGGGAAAATAGAGTGACCTGTGCCTGTCCCAATCCCTAGAGCTAGTCTCTCATTGGTTCCCCCTCTTCCCGTTCATCCTCAGGACATATTGCAACCTGTATGGAACAGGAGGTTAAAGGTGCTGATTCTCCAAGGAGGGAGATGGCTAGTAAAGCGGCTGGAATAGCGAAACCGAGCACAAGGAGATGAGAAATGAGGTGCGTTTTAGAAACCTTTCCCGATCACACGGTGTACCATCTTCTGGGATTCTCATGCATGTTTTCGATGTAGGAAGATGCCCTTGAACCTGGAGATTTGGGAACATTGGGATGGGTACATGCATTATTATTTTAAAGGGTCTGCGTTGGCTCAGCCCACCTCACCGAAGCTCTCAGCCGCAAGAGTGTCCACCGTTATGACTCAGTCACCTGTGGATATAGATATGGTCAATCCAGGTTGCATCACATCCCCTGAACGAATTTTGTAAGAATTTCTCTCTCTTTCACTGTCTTTGTTTCACGGGTTTTTAAAAGTAATTTATTTTTATAATGGTGTTTCACTTCTTTTCACGGCTGTGTTTATGTCGCTTTACACCCCCTTGATTCACTTACAGAGAAATATCAATACATAGGTTTAAAGATTCTTACTAGTCAGATATATTCTTGTGCGGTGAATAGGGGATGTTGAGTCCAGTTCACTGAAAAATGAATAGGTCTTGTCTATTACATATTGGGTTTATGTAACGGCATCTGAGCTAATTTGAAACCCTTGTTTTATGCATCCCCCCACCTCACCTTTCCCGTTCAGCAGCCATATAGTGTTTTCTAAACGTGTGACTCTGTTCTGTTTTGTAATTCAGTTCAAGTGTAGCGGTTTTTACATTCCCTCTATAAGTGATATCTTATGATAAGTGTCTTTTTCTGTGTGACTTATTTCACTTAGAATTGTCATACCTACATCCACTCATCATGCTGCTATTAGCCTTATGACGTTGATTTCATGGCTGTGTGATATTCCATTGTACATAAGGACCACAACTTCTTTATCCATTTTTCTCTTTCCTAGGATATTTAAGGTGTAATGAAGTGGAGCTTCCTGTCAATAGAACAGAACTAAACTTTGGGGTGCTTGTGTCTTGCTGATTTTTAGTTTTCCCAATTTATACGCCCATGAGTGGAAGTGCCCTATGCTCTCCAAGCTGTGTTTTTTAGATGTTTCAGGACACACCATACACTTCTCCAGAGTGGCTGTTGGCAATTTACATCCCGCCCATCAGCGTAGCAAGGCTCCCATTTCTCCATGGCCGGTCCTGCATTTCTGGTTTGGACACTTTTTTCCGCATGGCCCTTTTGCTCGCTGGGAAGCCAGACTCCTTTGTAGCGCTGATTTGCCTTTCCAGGTTGCTTGGTTGGCCAAAAAGGGCGTATGCGTTTTTTCCTGAATATATTCAGGAAAAAACGCATACGCCCTTTTTGGCCAAGGGCATCATTGTCCACGTTTTGCCGCTTTTCATGTGCTTTCAAGGCGATTCGAATCTACCTCCTGAAATCTGTTTCCTGCATTTCTGCCTTGCTTTCAAATCATCTTCGTTGCCTTCCCTCAATATATTTGTGGACGAGAGTTATCATTTATAACTCTGCAGGTTTGTGAATTGCAGTGCCCCTGAGCTCCATTTTTCCTGTCTCTTTCTTGGGAGCTGGCTGCAAAAGTGCAGGATTGCTTCATACACTATTCTGGTTCTAGTGGGCAGGCTTAGCCTGTGGTTAATTTTTCTTCCTGTTTGGAAAATAGAGTCACCTGTGCCTGTCCCAACACCTAGAGCTAGTCTCTCATTGGTTCCCCCTCTTCCCGTTCATCCTCAGGACAAATTGCAATCTGTACGGAACAGGAGTTTAAAGGTGCTGATTCTCCAAGGAGGGAGATGGCTAGTAAAGCGGCTAGAATGGCGAACCCGAACACAAGTACATGAGAAATGAGGTGCGTTTTAGAAACCTTTCCCGATCAAATGGTGTACCATCTTCTGGGTTTCTCATGCACGTTTTCAACGTAGGAAGATGCCCTTGAACCTGGAGATTTGGGACCCTTGGGATGGGTACCATGCAGTATTACATTTAAAGGGTCTGCGTTGGCTCACCCAACCTCACCAAACCTCTCAGCCCCAAGAGTGTCCACCCTTATGTCTCAATCAGCTGTGGGTCTAGATATGGTAAATCCAGGTTGCATCACAGCCCCTGAACGAATTTTGTAAGAATTTCTCTCTCTTTCACTGTCTTTGTTTCACGGGTTTTGAAAAGTAATTTATTTTTATAATGGGGTTTAGCTGCCTTTCACGGCTGTGTTTAGGCCGCTTTACACCCCCTTGACTCACTTGCAGAGAGATATCAATACATAGGTTTGAAGATTCTTACTAGTCAGATATATTCTTGTGCGGTGAATAGGGGGTGTTGAGTCCAGTTCACTGAGCTAGGAGTAGGTCTTGTCTACTACATATTGGGTTTATGGAACGGTATCTGAGCTAATTTGAAACCCTTGTTTTATGCATCACCCCACCTCACCTTTCCCGTTCAGCAGCCATAGTGTGTTTTCTAAACGTGTGACTCTCTTCTGTTTTGTAATTCAGTTCAAGTGTAGCGGTTTTTACATTCCCTCTATAAGTGATATCTTATGATAAGTGTCTTTTTCTGTGTGACGTATTTCACTTAGAATCGTCGTACCTAAATCCACTCATCGTGCTGCTACTAGCCTTATGATGTTGATTTCATGGCTGAGTGATATTCCATTGTACATGAGGATCCCAAATTCTTTATCCATTTTTCTCTTTCCTAGGATATTTAAGGTGTAATGAAGTGGGGGTTCTTGTCAACAGAGCAGCCCTAAACTTTGGGGTGCCTGTGTCTTGCTGATTTTTAGTTTTCCCAATTTATACACCCATGAGTGGAAGTGCCCTATGCTCTCTAAGCTGTGTATTTTAAATGTTGCAGGACACACCGTACACTTCTCCAGAGTGGCTCTTGGCAATTTACATCCCGCCCATCAGCGGAGAAAGGCTCCCATTTCTCCATGACCAGTCCTGCATTTCTGGTTTTGACACTTTTTTCTGCATGTCCCTTTTGCCCAATGGGAAGCGACATTTCTTTGGAGCGCTGATTTGCCGTTCCATGTGGCTTGGTTTGCCAAAAAGGGCGTATGCGTTTTTTCCTGAATATATTCAGGGAAAAACGCATACGCCCTTTTTGGCCAAGGGCATCATTGTCCACGTTTTGCCGCTTTTCATGTGCTTTAAAGGCGATTCGAATCTACCTCCTGAAATCTGTTTCCCGCAATTCTGCCTTTCTTTCAAATGCTCTTCGTTGTCTTCCCTCAATATATTTGTGGACGAGAGTTATCATTTATAACTCTGCAAGTTTGTGAATTGCAGTGACCCTGAGCTCCATTATTCAAGTCGCTTTCTTGGGAGCTGGTCGCAAAAGCGCAGGATTGCTTCAGGCCGTATTCTGGTTCCAGTGGGCAGGCTTAGCCTGTGGTTAATTTTTTTTCCTGATGGGAAAATAGAGTCACCTGTGCCTGTCCCAAAACCTAGAGCTAGTCTCTCATTGGTTCCCCCTCTTCCCTTTCATCCTCAGGACAAATTGCAACCTGTACGGAACAGGAGGTTAAAGGTGCTGAGTCTTCAAGGAGGGAGATGGCTAGTAAAGTGTCTGGAATGGAGAACCCGTGCACAAGGAGATGAGAAATGAGGTGCGTTTTAGAAACCTTTCCCGATCACACGGTGTACCATCTTCTGGATGTCTCATGCATGTTTTCAACGTAGGAAGATTCCTTTGAACCTGGAGATTTGGGACCCTTGGGATGGGTACCATGCAGTATTACTTTAAAGGGTCTGCGTTGGCTCACCCAACCTCACCAAACCTCTCAGCCCCAAGAGTGTCCACCCTTATGTCTCAATCAGCTGTGTGTCTTGATATGGTCAATCCAGGTTGCATCACAGCCCCTGAACGAATTTTGTAAGAATTTCTCGCTCTTTCACTGTCTTTGTTTCACGGGTTTTTAAAAGTAATTTATTTTTATAATGGGTTTTCACTGCTTTTCACGGCTGTGTTTATCCCGCTTTATACCCCCTTGACTCACTTACAGAGAGATATCAATACATAGGTTTGAAGATTCTTACTAGTCAAATATATTCTTGTGCGGTGAATAGGGGGTGTTGAGTCCAGTTCACTGAGCAAGGAGTAGGTCTTGTCTATTACATATTGGGTTTATGGAACGGTATCGGAGCTAATTTGAAACCCTTGTTTTATGCATCACCCCACCTCACCTTTCCCGTTCAGCAGCCATAATATGTTTTCTGAACATGTGACTCTGTTCTGTTTTGTAATTCAGTTCAAGTGTAGCGGTTTTTACATTCCCTCTATAAGTGATATCTTATGATAAGTGTCTTTTTCTGTGTGACTTATTTCACTTAGAATCTTCGTACCTAAATCCACTCATCATGCTGCTACTAGCCTTATGACGTTGATTTCATGGCTGAGTGATATTCCATTGTATATAAGGACCACAACTTTTTTATCCATTTTTCTCTTTCCTAGGATATTTAAGGTGTAATGAAGTGGAGGTTCCTGTCAACAGAGCAGCCCTAAACTTTGGGGTGCCTGTGTCTTGCTGATTTTTCGTTTTCCCAATTTATACGCCCATGAGTGGAAGTGCCCTATGCTCTCCAAGCTGTGTTTTTTAGATGTTTCAGGACACACCGTACACTTCTCCAGAGTGGCTGTTGGCAATTTACATCCCGCCCATCAGCGTAGCAAGGCTCCCATTTCTCCATGGCCGGTCCTGCATTTCTGGTTTGGACACTTTTTTCCGCATGGCCCTTTTGCCCGCTGGGAAGCGAGACTTCTTTGGAGCGCTGATTTGCCTTTCCAGGTGGCTTGGTTGGCCAAAAAGGGCGTATGCGTTTTTCCCTGAATATATTCAGGAGAAAACGCATACGCCCTTTTTGGCCAAGGGCATCATTGTCCACGTTTTGCCGCTTTTCATGTGCTTTCAAGGCGATTCGAATCTACCTCCTGAAATCTGTTTCCTGCAATTCTGCCTTGCTTTCAAAGCCTCTTCGTTGCCTTCCCTCAATATATTTGTGGACGAGAGTTATCATTTATAACTCTGCAGGTTTGTTTATTACAGTGCCCCTGAGCTCCATTTTTCCAGTCCCTTTTTTGGGAGCTGGCCGCAAAAGTGCAGGATTGCTTCAGGCCCTCTTCTGGTTCTGGGAGGAAGGCTGAGCTTGTGGTTAATTCTTCTTCCTGATGGGAAAATAGAGTGACCTGTGCCTGTCCCAACCCCTAGAGCTAGTCTCTCATTGGTTCCCCTCTTCCCGTTCATCCTCAGGACAAATTGCAACCTGTACGGAACAGGAGGTTAAAGGTGCTGATTCTCCAAGGAGGGAGATGGCTAGTAAAGCGGCTGGAATGGCGAACCCGAGCACAAGGAGATGAGAAATGAGGTGCGTTTTAGAAACCTTTCCCGATCACACGGTGTACCATCTTCTGGGATTCTCATGCATGTTTTCGATGTAGGAAGATGCCCTTGAACCTGGAGATTTGGGAACATTGGGATGGGTACATGCATTATTATTTTAAAGGGTCTGCATTGGCTCAGCCCACCTCACCAAAGCTCTCAGCCTCAAGAGTGTCCACCGTTATGACTCAATCACCTGTGGATATAGATATGGTCAATCCAGGTTGCATCACATCCCCTGAACGAATTTTGTAAGAATTTCTCTCTCTTTCACTGTCTTTGTATCACGGGTTTTTAAAAGTAATTTATTTTTATAATGGTTTTTCACTTCTTTTCACGGCTGTGTTTATTTCGCTTTACACCCCCTTGATTCACTTACAGAGAAATATCAATACATAGGTTTAAAGATTCTTACTAGTCAGATATATTCTTGTGCGGTGAATAGGGGATGTTGAGTCCAGTTCACTGAAAAATGAATAGGTCTTGTCTATTACATATTGGGTTTATGTAACGGCATCTGAGCTAATTTGAAACCCTTGTTTTATGCATCCCCCCACCTCACCTTTCCCGTTCAGCAGCCATATAGAGTTTTCTAAACGTGTGACTCTGTTCTGTTTTGTAATTCAGTTCAAGTGTAGCGGTTTTTACATTCCCTCTATAAGTGATATCTTATGATAAGTGTCTTTTTCTGTGTGACTTATTTCATTTAGAATCGTCGTACCTAAATCCACTCATCGTGCTGCTACTAGCCTTATGACGTGGATTTCATGGCTGAGTGATATTCCATTGTACATGAGGACCACAAGTTCTTTATCCACTTTTCTCTTTCCTAGGATATTTAAGGTGTAATGAAGTGGGGGTTCTTGTCAACAGAGCAGCCCTAAACTTTGGGGTGCCTGTGTCTTGCTGATTTTTAGTTTTCCCAATTTATACGCCCATGAGTGGAAGTGCCCTATGCTCTCCAAGCTGTGTTTTTTAGATGTTTCAGGACACACCGTACACTTCTCCAGAGTGGCTGTTGGCAATTTACATCCCGCCCATCAGCGTAGCAAGGCTCCCATTTCTCCATGGCCGGTCCTGCATTTCTGGTTTGGACACTTTTTTCCGCATGGCCCTTTTGCCCGCTGGGAAGCGAGACTTCTTTGGAGCGCTGATTTGCCTTTCCCGGTTGCTTGGTTGGCCAAAAAGGGCGTAGGCGTTTTTTCCTGAATATATTCAGGAAAAAACGCCTACGCCCTTTTTGGCCAAGGGCATCATTGTCCATGTTTTGCCGCTTTTCATGTGCTTTCAAGGCGATTCGAATCTACCTCCTGAAATCTGTTTCCTGCAATTCTGCCTTGCTTTCAAAGCCTCATCGTTGCCTTCACTCAATATATTTGTGGACGAGAGTTATCGTTTATAACTCTGCAGGTTTGTTTATTGCAGTGCCCCTGAGCTCCATTTTTCCAGTCGCTTTTTTGGGAGCTGGCCGCAAAAGTGCAGGATTGCTTCAGGCCCTCTTCTGGTTCTGGGGGGCAGGCTGAGCTTGTGCTTAATTCTTCTTCCTGATGGGAAAATAGAGTGCCCTGTGCCTGTCACAACCCTTAGAGCTAGTCTCTCATTGGTTCCCCTCTTCCCGTTCATCCACAGGACAAATTGCAACCTGTACGGAACAGGAGATTAAAGGTGCTGATTCTCCAAGGAGGGAGATGGCTAGTAAAGCGGCTGGAATGGCGAACCCGAGCACAAGGAGATGAGAAATGAGGGGCGTTTTAGAAACCTTTCCCGATCACACGGTGTACCATCTTCTGGGTTTCTCATGCCTGTTTTCGACGTAGGAAGATGCCCTTGAACCTGGAGATTTGGGACCCATGGGATGGGTACCATGCAGTATTACTTTAAAGGGTCTGCGTTGGCTCACGCAACCTCACCAAAACTCTCAGCCCCAAGAGTGTCCACCCTTATGTCTCAATCAGCTGTGGGTCTAGATATGGTCAATCCAGGTTGCATCACATCCCCTGAACGAATTTTGTAAGAATTTCTCTCTCTTTCACTGTCTTTGTTTCACGGGTTTTGAAAAGTAATTTATTTTTATAATGGGGTTTAGCTGCTTTTCACGGCTGTGTTTAGGCCGCTTTACACCCAATTGACTCACTTACAGAGAGATATCAATACATAGGTTTGAAGATTCTTACTAGTCAGATATATTCTTGTGCGGTGAATAGGGGGTGTTGAGGCCAGTTCACTGAGCAAGGAGTAGGTCTTGTCTACTACATATTGGGTTTATGGAACGGTATCTGAGCTAATTTGAAACCCTTGATTTATGCATCACCCCACCTCACCTTTCCCGTTCAGCAGCCATAGTGTGTTTTCTAAACGTGTGACTCTGTTCTGTTTTGTAATTCAGTTCAAGTGTAGCGGTTTTTACATTCCCTCTATAAGTGATATCTTATGATAAGTGTCTTTTTTCTGTGTGACTTATTTCATTTAGAATTGTCGTACCTAAATCCACTCATCGTGCTGGTACTAGCCTTATGACGTGGATTTCATGGCTGAGTGATATTCCATTGTACATGAAGACCACAAGTTCTTTATCCACTTTTCTCTTTCCTAGGATATTTAAGGTGTAATGAAGTGGGGGTTCTTGTCAACAGAGCAGCCCTAAACTTTGGGGTGCCTGTGTCTTGCTGATTTTTAGTTTTCCCAATTTATACGCCCATGAGTGGAAGTGCCCTATGCTCTCCAAGCTGTGTTTTTTAGATGTTTAAGAACACACCGTACACTTCTCCAGAGTGGCTGTTGGCAATTTACATCCCACCCATCAGCGTAGCAAGAGTCCCATTTCTCCATGGCCGGTCCTGCATTTCTGGTTTGGACACTTTTTTCCGCATGGCCCTTTTGCCCGCTGGGAAGCGAGACTTCTTTGGAGCGCTGATTTGCCTTTCCCGGTTGCTTGGTTGGCCAAAAAGGGCGTATGCGTTTTTTCCTGAATATATTCAGGAAAAAACGCATATGCCCTATTTGGCCAAGGGCATCATTGTCCACGTTTTGCCGCTTTTCTTGTGCTTTCACGGCGATTCGAATCTACCTCCAGAAATCTGTTTCCTGCAATTCTGCCTTGCTTTCAAAGCCTCTTCGTTGCATTCCCTCAATATATTTGTGGACGAGAGTTATCATTTATAACTCTGCAGGTTTGTGAATTGCAGTGCCCCTGAGCTCCATTATTCAACTCGCTTTTCTGGGAGCTGGCCGCAAAAGTGCAGGATTGCTTCAGGCCCTCTTCTGGTTTTGGGGGGCAGGCTGAGCTTGTGGTTAATTCTTCTTCCTGATGGGAAAATAGAGTGACCTGTGCCTGTCCCAATCCCTAGAGCTAGTCTCTCATTGGTTCCCCCTCTTCCCGTTCATCCTCAGGACATATTGCAACCTGTATGGAACAGGAGGTTAAAGGTGCTGATTCTCCAAGGAGGGAGATGGCTAGTAAAGCGGCTGGAATAGCGAAACCGAGCACAAGGAGATGAGAAATGAGGTGCGTTTTAGAAACCTTTCCCGATCACACGGTGTACCATCTTCTGGGATTCTCATGCATGTTTTCGATGTAGGAAGATGCCCTTGAACCTGGAGATTTGGGAACATTGGGATGGGTACATGCATTATTATTTTAAAGGGTCTGCGTTGGCTCAGCCCACCTCACCGAAGCTCTCAGCCGCAAGAGTGTCCACCGTTATGACTCAGTCACCTGTGGATATAGATATGGTCAATCCAGGTTGCATCACATCCCCTGAACGAATTTTGTAAGAATTTCTCTCTCTTTCACTGTCTTTGTTTCACGGGTTTTTAAAAGTAATTTATTTTTATAATGGTGTTTCACTTCTTTTCACGGCTGTGTTTATGTCGCTTTACACCCCCTTGATTCACTTACAGAGAAATATCAATACATAGGTTTAAAGATTCTTACTAGTCAGATATATTCTTGTGCGGTGAATAGGGGATGTTGAGTCCAGTTCACTGAAAAATGAATAGGTCTTGT